>NC_041397.2:120787166-121136332 GCF_900747795.2 Erpetoichthys calabaricus | reverse complement strand
TTGCCAGGTTTACAGCACATTATATTTGGACTTATCTGCTAATTACCAAACGATGGAAATCCAGATACAGGACATTCTTCTTTTAGATGAAATTAGTTCTCCGAAAAACAGCACAAATACTCTGTGTTTTTAGTTAGTTAATTTAAATAATTGAAATCTTTAAATAATTGCATTTAATGATGCCAGTAAGCCTTTGCCAATGAATGATGTGTCATAATGTTAAAAACATAATAATAATAATTATAATAATAATAATAGGGCAGCACGGTGGCGCAGTGGGTAGCGCTGCTGCCTCGCAGTTGGGAGACCTGGGGACCCGGGTTCACTTCCTGGGTCCTCCCTGCGTGGAGTTTGCATGTTCTCCCCATGTCTGCATGGGTTTCCTCTGGGCGCTCCGGTTTCCTCCCACAGTCCAAAAACATGCATGTTAGGTGGATTGGCGTTTCTAAATTGGCCCTAGTGTGTGCTTGGTGTGTGGGTGTGTTTGTGTGTGTCCTGCGGTGGGTTGGCACCCTGCCCGGGATTGGTTCCTGTCTTGTGCCCTGTGTTGACTGGGAATTGGCTCCAGCAGACCCCCGTGACCCTGTGTTCGGATTCAATGGGTTGGAAAATGGATGGATGGATGGTTAATATCCCATAATGCAAACTGTACTCGATCAGATGAGCTGAAGTATGACAAAGTGACCTTCTGCTCCAATACTTCTAACGTTTATTTCCTCAACGGACCCTGTAGTTATTGGCAATAAAATACACAAATCACGTATCATCTGCCAGGCCATCCAAATTCCACTTGGTGAATTACATTGAAGTTACTTCTTGAGAAACTTTATTTTTTTCATTATTTTGTTGTTGTTTTATTCCACTGTCATATTTATATTATCTAAAAGATCCATTTCTTATGTTATGCCTTGTCAAACCCTCTGATCACTGTCATGTAAATGAGTATTTATTACTCATCTCCTAAACTTTTGATTGAAAAATCTTCTACAAAACAAAATATAAAGGGCTGCACAGTGGTGCCATAGTCAGCTTCAGAGCTTTTTGTTCAAATCCTGGCCTGATCATTGTCACCAAAATCTCATTTCTTCATGGAATTTTCTGTTGCTTCTTTAGATTTTCTCCTAGATCCAAAAGTTGTAGATTATCCATCCATCCATCCATCCATCCATCCATCCATCCATCCATCCATCCATCCATCCATCCATCCATCCATCCATCCATCCATCCTCTTCCGCTTATCCGAGGTCGGGTCGCGGGGACAGCAGCTTGAGCAGAGATGCCCAGATTTCCCTCTCCCCGGCCACTTCTTCTAGCTCTTCCGGGGGAATCCCAAGGCGTTCCCAGGCCAGTCGAGAAACATAGTCCCTCCAGCGTGTCCTGGGTCTTCCCCGGGGCCTCCTCCCGGTTGGACGTGCCCAGAACACCTCACCAGGGATGCGTCCAGGAGGCATCCTGATCAGATGCCCGAGCCACCTCATCTGACTCCTCTCGATGCGGAGGAGCAGCGGCTCTACTCTGAGCCCCTCCCGGATGACTGAGCTTCTCACCCTATCTTTAAGGGAGAGCCCAGACACCCTGCGGAGGAAACTCATTTCAGCCACTTGTATTCGCGATCTCGTTCTTTTGGTCACTACCCATAGCTCATGACCATAGGTGAGGGTAGGAACATAGATTGACTGGTAAATTGAGAGCTTTGCCTTATGGCTCAGCTCCTTTTTCACCACGACAGACCAATGCAGAGCCCGCATCACTGCGGATGCCGCACCGATCCGCCTGTCGATCTCACGCTCCATTCTTCCCTCACTCGTGAACAAGACCCCGAGATACTTGAACTCCTCCACTTGGGGCAGGATCTCGCTCCCAACCCTGAGAGGGCACTCCACCCTTTTCCGGTTGAGGACCATGGTCTCGGATTTGGAGGTGCTGATTCCCATCCCAGCCGCTTCACACTCAGCTGCGAACCGATCCAGAGAGAGCTGAAGATCACGGCCTGATGAAGCAAACAGGACAACATCATCTGCAAAAAGCAGTGACCCAATCCTGAGTCCACCAAGCCGGACCCCCTCAACACCCTGGCTGCGCCTAGAAATTCTGTCCATAAAAGTTATGAACAGAATCAGTGACAAAGGGCAGCACTGGCGGAGTCCAACTCTCACTGGAAACAGGTTCAACTTACTGCCGGCAATGCGGACCAAGCTCTGACACCGATCGTACAGGGACCGAACAGCTCTTATCAGGGGGTCCGGTACCCCATACTCCCGGAGCACCCCCCACAGGATTCCCAGAGGGACACGGTCGAACGCCTTTTCCAAGTCAACAAAACACCTGTAGACTGGTTGGGCAAACTCCCATGCACCCTCCAGGACCCTGCTAAGGGTGTAGAGCTGGTCCACTGTTCCGCGACCAGGACAAAAACCACACTGCTCCTCCTGAATCCGAGGTTCGACTATCCGACGGACCCTCCTCTCCAGAACCCCCGAATAGACTTTTCCAGGGAGGCTGAGGAGTGTGATCCCTCTGTAGTTGGAACACACCCTCCGGTCCCCCTTCTTAAAGAGGGGGACCACCACCCCAGTCTGCCAATCCAGAGGTACTGTCCCTGATGTCCATGCGATGTTGCAGAGACGTGTCAACCAAGACAGCCCTACAACATCCAGAGCCTTGAGGAACTCCGGGCATATCTCATCCACCCCCGGGGCCCTGCCACCAAGGAGTTTTTTGACCACCTCGGTGACCTCAGTCCCAGAGATGGGGGAGCCCACCTCCTAGTCCCCAGGCTCTGCTTCCTCATTGGAAGGCATGTTAGTGGGATTGAGGAGGTCTTCGAAGTACTCCCCCCACCGACCCACAACGTCCTGAGTCGAGGTCAGCAGCGCACCATCCCCACCATACACAGTGTTGACACTGCACTGCTTCCCCCTCCTGAGACGCCGGACGGTGGACCAGAATCTCCTCGAAGCCGTCCGAAAGTCGTTCTCCATGGCCTCCCCAAACTCCTCCCATGCCCGAGTTTTTGCCTCAGCAACCACAGAAGCCGCATTCCGCTTGGCCTGCCGGTACCTATCAGCTGCCTCCAGAGTCCCACAAGACAAAAGGGACCGGTAGGACTCCTTCTTCAGCTTGACAGCATCCTTCACCGCTGGTGTCCACCAACGGGTTCGGGTATTGCCGCCACGACAGGCACCGATTACCTTACGGCCACAGCTCTGGTCAGCCGCGTCAACAATAGAGGCACAGAACATGGCCCATTCGGACTCAATGTCCCCCACCTCCCTCGGGACATGGTCGAAGTTCTGCCGGAGGTGGGAGTTGAAGCTACTTCTGACAGGGGGCTCTGCCAGACGTTCTCAGCAGACCCTCACAACACATTTGGGCCTACCAGGCCTGACCGGCATCCTCCCCCACCATCGGAGCCAACTCACCACCAGGTGGTGATCAGTTGACAGCTCCGCCCCTCTCTTCACCCGAGTGTCCAAGACATGTGGCCGCAAGTCCGACGACACGACCACAAAGTCAATCATTGAACTGAGGCCTAGGGTGTCCTGGTGCCAAGTGCACATATGAACACCCCTATGCTTGAACATGGTGTTCGTTATGGACAATCCATGATGAGCACAGAAGTCCAATAACAAAACACCACTCGGGTTCAGATCAGGGGGGCCATTCCTCCCAATCACGCCCTTCCAGGTCTCACTGTCATTGCCCACGTGAGCATTGAAGTCTCCCAGCAGTACGAGGGAGTCCCCAGAAGGTGTGCCCTCCAGCACCCCCTCCAGGGACTCCAAAAAGGGTGGGTACTCCGAACTGCTGTTCGGTGCATACGCACAAACAACAGTTAGGACCCGTCCCCCCACCTGAAGGCGGAGGGAGGCTACCCTCTCGTCCACTGGGGTAAACCCCAATGTACAGGCTCCAAGTCGGGGGGCAATAAGTATGCCCACACCCGCTCGGCGCCTCTCACCGGGGGCAACTCCAGAGTGGTAGAGAGTCCAGCCCCTCTCAAGGAGATTGGTTCCAGAGTCCAAGCTGTGCATCGAGGTGAGCCCGACTATATCTAGCCGGAACCTCTCGACCTCACGCACTAGCTCAGGCTCCTTCCCCTTCAGAGAGGTGACATTCCACGTCCCAAGAGCCAGCTTCTGTAGCCGAGGATCGGACCGCCAAGGTCCCCGCCTTCGGCCACCACCCAACTCACACTGCACCCGACCTCCTTGGCCCCTCCCATAGGTGGTGAGCCCATGGGAAGGGGGACCCACGTTGCCTCTTCGGGCTGTGCCCGGCCGAGCCCCATGGGTGCAAGTCCGGCCACCAGGCGATCACCATCGAGCCCCATCTCCAGGCCTGGCTCCAGAAGGGGGCCCCGGTGACCCACGTCCGGGCGAGGGAAAACGCTGTCCAAATTTTGTATTCATCATGGAGGTTTTGTTGAACCGCACTTTGTCTCATCCCTCACCTTGGACCAATTTGCCTTGGGTGGCCCTACCAGGGGCATAAAGCCCCGGAAAACAGAGCTTCTAGGATCATTGGGACACGCAAACCCCTCCACCACGATAAGGTGGCGGTTCGAGGAGGGGAAGTTGTAGATTATAATACTTTAATTAATTTCATCTAGCTAAATGTCTTTCAGCCATGTAGCCTTTTGTATTTACAAAACTTATCCCTAGAAAAAATGTGTTTACCTTCAGGAAACCTTCTCTTAACTGATAGAAGGGGCCTACTATTAATATCTACTGTCTGATTATGTGTGATATGCTGCTACCCTCAACCCTTTCAGCCTTTGAGCCTATTGGTAACAAATTATATTGTTCATTCATTTCTCACACCTAATTATATCCATGACAAAGTCAGGGAGAGAAATGCTGCTGTCCCATCATTATTGGGTATTTGGCAGGAACCAACCATTGGTAGGGCAGCAGCCAAACGCAAGGTAAGCTACATGTGTTTGGAGTGTGGGAGGACGCTGGAGTCCACACAATGTACAAACTCCATAAAGATGCAACTTTGGAAGGACTTGGACCCAAGACATCTGAGCTAAGTGTGAAAACTACGTCAGAATGCTAGCATGTATTTTTCTTTCAATATGACATTTTATAGTACCCCATAATTTATAAATTGAGTGTAGCATGATTACTTGCTGCACATTATTATTAGATTTGATGGGAAATAGGAATCATTAATTCTATTTTTCATGATTTTGTCAGAAGAGTTTTGAGTATGTTATTTGTAATTCAGTGTGATATATGATAATTGCAATGTAACAACTATGGAGGTCATGATCATCGGTCTGATGAAAGGGTCTTCTGTCATTCAATCATCAACACAGAATGCATACAACAATCTGGTCAAATCTGCTTTCTCAAAAGTCTATCCTAATTGCCAAAACGGTGCGTCAGACCTTCACAGCAATATTGAAGCTGGCTGTAGCATTATTTCAGTTCTCGTCATGTTTATGCAAAATGCAAATGCTAAAACAAAAAAATACAATTGCCATTGCATACATGCAGTTCTCCTTTGAGTGTGACACAATGATCAAAACTGATTGTACTTTTGTCACTTGGGCCCAGTTGATCAAAAGAAATCTGATCTGATTTTGAATAATGCATTGGATCAAATCTTGAAAATGGGTTGTTCAAAACTAAGAAAGGATTCTGGATCAAACACCCAGTTTGCGTTGTTCAAAACCTTTTAGTAGGATTGGGATAACTTTGATCCAAAAAATCGGGAATATTCTGATATCAGCCATAGAGTGGATTCAGGGTGGAATTCAGGAACAAAAATATAATTTAAATTAAATTTAAATTGATCAAATAAACAACATTTATATCATGTATTATATAATATTTATTTATTTATATACTGCACCTGATATATTTACCATTACAGTGATTAAAAAGACAAAGTAGAAATTAGGCTATTACACTTTTCAGTTCAGTAAGGTAAAAAAAAAAGAATTTTCTCCCCCTAAAATAATCCTCCAAACGGCTGTTAAAATCAAACAAAAAATATTCAATTTGAACTTTCTTTTGACACTTTATATTAATTACACTGACAAAATGAAAAGTAATTTCTAACAATGGCATCCCTTATTGCATGTCCAGTCAGTCTCCCATTCTGAGAGAAATCCTGAGGTGTGTTTGAGTTTTCAATGGGCTCAGGTCCATCATAAATGTCATCTCAAAGAGGGACATACCACTTGTTAGCAATAATGTGCACACTCCTTGTGGTTCCTCTCGCAAGTAGCAAAGGCATGCAAAGCGCCACTTCAGAACACCATTTAAATGCTCAATAGCACATCTTGTTCAGAAATAAGCAGTGCTGAAACATGCCTGCTCAGGTGTGTTTGGTGCAAGAAAAGAGGTCATCAGCCATGGTAGAAGTGGATAGGTGCTGTCTACTAATATTAAGCGATCTGGTCGGTTGGTTCGCTCTTTATAGAGTGTTTTCCCTCAGGGTACTTGCAACATAGACAGACCCAGGCCACTTCATGACACAGTGTGTGATCATGAGGTCAGCATCACCCACTTGTATGTTTATACTGTGCCTCCCCTTTCTGTTGATGTACTCCCACTCTCTCACATGGTGTGCTTGTATATGGACATGAGCACAGTTGATAACACCAATAGTGCTGGGCATGTTCTCCAAAAGTAAGAACTTGCATTTGGTCTGGGAAATCTGGTCAACCCTTAGAAGTGAAACAAACTGATTGTCCAAGCTGGCCAAAGTGATTGACACAGCATGCACCACATCACTCACGGTTGATTTTTCCACTCCTATAATGTCACCAACAACTTGGTAGAATGACCCAGATCCATAGATGCGCAGAGCAATGAGGACCTGTTCTTCCACAGACAGACTGCGACTCCTTCTGGTTCTGAACTGAAGTTTTGGCCTGACAAGGTTCTCAAATGTACTTTATATCAGCATTCCCAAACCGAAACTGAGCATTAAATTCTTCAGTTGTGTATTGCTCTAGTGGTTTTGTTAACTCCACATGTACCCTTGACTGAATTCTCTCCTGCCAAAATGGTTGTGATAAGGGACTATACCAGCCATATCAGTAGTCCTCTGTAAGCCCTCTCAGAAAGGCTGAATAAGATGGCTGTGTGATTAGTTCCATGCCCTTTAAGCATCAATTAGCAGATGTGCTTTAGCTTGTTTTTTGTTAACTCATTCATGCCCATTGCCTATAAACTCTATTCACCACACTTAAAAGGACCTAATTTCACAGTAACAGAAACCCGTGCACTGCTGGAGGGTGTTAGGTGTCATTATGCCTTAATAGTTAGATGTTTTAATTCTACTAAGGGAGGAGAGCTGACCATGAAGAAGAAAAAAGAAATTTGCGTCAAAATCACCCAGAATGTGAATGCCACAGAGTCTGGCCAGAAGAGGACCATTAATCAAGTAAAATTTAGATGAAAGAATCTGAAGGCCAAAGCAACCACGGACCAGGCAGAAGCCAAATAAAAAAACAAGCAGGCAACGAGCCCTTTAGGAAAGGTGAACACACTGATCTTGTTTTTGACATTATTGGAAGGGAAAACTTACAAGCTGCAGGGGACGATAAGCCCACAATTGAAGAGGAAAGTGAGCCAGTTCCTCCTAATGCAGGGAAAATAATCATTCTTGATCTCAGCTCTGTTAATATGGGAGAAGGTGGGTCATCTCTGGTAGAGACAGTAGCTACTGCCAAAGGAGCTCAAAAAAGAGGCTTGAATGGTTCTTTGCCAGACAAAGAAGATAATGATGCCCACAATGCACTTCTTAAATTGGAAACAGAAAGAGCAGAAGGGCAGATTTGACTGGCAGACGAGCAAATTACTTTGACCCAACTACAGCAAATCAAAGACAAACATCAGATCCTCCTCCTCATAAAAGCAGAGCTTTAAACTTCTGGTCATTCCACAAATGAAGAACTATGAGTGGTTTTTTTTTAAATTTTCAACTACTGGACATTTAAAATTCAAATTTGAAACACATGGTCAAAATAACCACAATGTATCTGAGTAATATATATTTGCTTTTTTATTTTTATTTTTTTATGGATCAGATGAGGTCTAACTGTTTAAAAGACATTGAAAAACAGAAGGAGTGTTTATATTGTTTTTTGTGCTGTTTTTTAGTTTCTCGAATAAATACACTTTTTGTGACCCCATGCTGCCTGTTCTACCTGTTTTTTATATACCCAGTAAGCTTCAGTGTGCTATGCAGTCCCATTTGGAGTACTGGCAATCCAGATTTGGTCATCTTGAAAAGTTTGTACCTGGATCAGAGTGATTCAGTCCAATTTTGCTTTGAAAGACCCGGACAAAAGGAAGATGGATTACGCAATCCTGGATGACAAATAAAGAGATTTCAAAATCTTGATAATTTTGAACAAGTGGGCCTTGGTTATGTAAATTTTACACAAACATTGGAACAATCCAGACGAGAACAGACCATTCAGCCTAACAAATTTCACCAGTCTATACATTTAATTCTTCCAAAATAACATCAAGTTGAGTTTTGAAGGTCTCTAAAGTCCTGCTGTCTACCACAATATTTTGTAACATATTCCAAGTGTCTATGATTCTCTTTATGAGGAATAACTTCCTAATGTTTGTGTGAAGTTTACCCTTAACAAGTTTCCAACTGTGTCCCCATTGACATAACTGTTCATTATGCACAATGAGGATTGTGCTTCTTCAAAAAAGATCATACTGATGTGTATGAGACCCCACTAATCTGACAATTGCAAAGCCCTAGAAAAGAGTACACCTGCTATCAAATGATCCAGCGGGTTTATGTTGTTAGTCTAATGCACAAGCATATGAATATTTAAGGCTTAATTACAGACATAGACTTACAAGAGGATGAGGTGTTGGAAAGCATGGTGATACAATAGGAACACACATAGGATGGGGAAGAGGCAGAGGCAGAGCGGCCTGAAGGCTAGGGCAGCTAAGCATTTCTAATGAAATTCGGACTACAGTTATCAAACAACTCATCAATCATTGTCAAGTATGGCTGAGGCAGACTGAAGAGTACAGTTTTTGTCATCAGTAGCAACATGGCTGTAAAAGAATTACAAAGGTATGTGACCGCAGTATTTTGAAGCACTGCACATATACAGTACTAGCTGTATCCCATGGCTACGCCTACATAGTAATGAAACAGGACAAACATTAAAAATCAATAGACGCTGGCACTATATCTGAGCATGTTCAGCTCTGACAGGAGAACGTTCCCCACGTGAGGAGAAAAGCACATGGCCGTGATATCTCTGGCAATCAGCAGCTACCCTCTAAAACACATGGAGCTCTGATCCCTCTCTCAAAAACGTCAAATGTTAGGCTACTCCTTAACAATCTGTAGATGATAATGTCTGTTGAACAAACAGGTATCGCTAGCTAAGCGGAGGCAAGGTGCACTCCAACACATGACGAGACGTAAACCAACTCGAACAGAGGTTGGCGAGTGAATGAGGAAGGCCCCACCCACCCTGCTCTTGGCCACAGCCACTCTCTTGGATTTGCATAAATACATCAGTACCACAAGTGTACTATGGTACTTAGCGCGATGAGAGAAATCGCAAAATCAACCAGAAAGTTCAAGCAAATTATAGAAAACAACCAGATCTAAATCCGTTAAGTGATTCTCTCATGAAAAGCGGACAGACATACAGACAGAACGCGCTTGGACCCCGAAATTTTTAAAACCATTTCTTAGTGAGCACCTATAGGCCAAGGGTAACCTACATTCCAAATTTCAAGTCCCAAGTCCTCATGGTTCGGGAGATTTTGTGATGAGTGAGTCAGTGGTATTTGGCGTTTATATACATATAGATAGATTGTACAGTAATCCCTCACTTATCACGGGAGATAGGTTCCAAGGCCGACCGCGATAACTGAATTTCTGCGAAGTAGGGACACCATATTTATTTAATTATTTAAAGTGTATTTGGACGTTTTTAAACCCTCCCTGTATTGTTTACAACCCACCCTTTACTCTATTAATAACAGGGACAACTGCTAAGCAATATGAAATCAGTAGATAAGTTTACACTTACTGTATAGCAAAGTACACGTAGCTATATATGACGTGATGATGGTGATGAATATGCTGCGCAGTAAAAATGATGACGATGAAGGTGATGATCCCCTGAATGCAGTAGCAAGAGCACGTTAATGCTGAATGAGTGAGATGAGACTTCCTGGTTAATGCAGCACTCAGTTGCTGAGCCAATCAGCAGCACACAGGAACTTAACTGCATGCTCTGATTGGGTAGCTTCTCAGCCATCCGCCAATAGCATCTCTTGTATGAAATCAACTGGGCAAACCAACTAAGGAAGCAAGTACCAGAAGTAAAAAGACCCATTGTCCGCAGAAACCCGCGAAGCAGTGAAAAATCCGCGTTATATATTTAGATATGCTTACATATAAAATCCGCGAAGTCCTGAATCCACGAAAAGTGAACCGCAAAGTAGCGAGGGATTACTGTATATAAATGTATTGCTTTAAAGTTTGGTCGTACAGTGCTGTATTGTAACAACTCACACTGTGCTACTAAATCAGTGAATTGTTTATCAATTTACATGCATGTATTTTGCTTTTCCTAGAATTGTACCATTGCCCCCACTTTGGTGACAGAGGTCCTGTACTCACAACTGAACTGGACATAATTAATATGGTAAGGAGAAGCAATGCCATTAGCCTTTGTGAGATTCAGAGAGCTAACACAGAAAATAATACTGTCTTCCAGAATGTAACCTCTGTGAGTCTCCTCACCATAGACAGGGTCCCGAAGAGGCAACAGTGTAAATTAAACAGAAATGCCAGGTTCCATTTGAAAGGAATAGTGAGAAGGCAGAGGAGCTATGATGTCTTGATGTACAGGTTATCCCAAAAATGAGTGGTTTTCCTTTTAGCGTGTCTACATAAATATGTCTTTCAGGCAATGTATCAAAAAGGTGAACATAGCCGGTGTCCTGTTACTGCATTGTTGTTTACAGTATGTAGATGTTTGTGTATGTGTATGAGGCGGGATTCAATCTGAACAAAGGTAAGTGATGCAGCACGAACAGCATAAACAAAAGAGCCACAGTGGATATGCCAGGCCAGGGTTAGGTGTAACATAACCACATGCGCAACAATATCACAAAATGGGGTTGTTCCTGCGTTTTAAGCCTACAACATAGAATAAAATGGCAGGAACATTTTGAAAGGCATACTGTAAACACTAATCTCATTCCTGAAATTGGTAGAATAGTGGTGAGGTCTGACTTGTCAAACTACATTATATTAGATAGACTTTATCAATACCAAGAGCAAATTTAGATGCATACAGCAGTAGAAACATATTAATACAATAAATACATAGAGAGAGAGAGAGAGAGAGAAGAGAGAAGAGGTTGGGTGCATGCGCTGATAGTGCATTGCCACACCCACCACACAACAAGCCACCTGGATTGGGCCCCGAGGATAGAAGGTGACCTCTCAGCACCACACTGGAACAGTGGGAGTTTTTCTATAGTGGCTGGAGTGCCAATCCTGCCACCAAACCCCAAGTTTTGCTTGTAAGTTGGGGGACCTGCTTGCAGGGCTGGATGCAGATTAACATCATATCCAGGACAAAGCATTTGCCTTGCTCAAGGGCCAAACGGAATAGAGGCACTTCTGCAATTTATGGGATTTAAATCAGCAACCTTCTGATTGCTGGCACAGATTCCTAGCCTCAAAGCCAAATGTGGTAATTTATGACAATGTCAAGTTTTAAAAGCACTCCATTTGTAACAGCACTACTTATAATGTCCCAGTGGCCCTGGCGGTATAATACTTTTGGACAGCTTCAGGGGTGCAGGGGCTGCTGGGATGAAGATTGAGCATGCGGGCCCTTTAAAAAGGAACTTAAAAGAAGCCAGGGGGATCGCAATCATCTGTCTGTTTGTTCATACGCTTCATATACACAATTGGATTACGACCTGGCCACCTTGGATTATAGTTTCTGGCTGGAAGTATGTGCTGTCCTGTGCCTGCCTCACTGGGTGATTTTGTACTGATTGGATATGTGTTCTCTTCATCTGAGGGAGCGCTCTCAATCACTTCAAACCCCGCACCACATTAGGAAGCTAATAGGATAAAGCTTTTAGCAGTCACACATCCATCAACAACTGCCTCCGCTATACTGGCCTGTTATGGACTATTCACCCTTTTCCCACCCAACTGAGAAATTTTTTCAGCAAGGAGGTGGAAGGTCTAATTAAATGTCCTCTTCTGTTCTTTTTCTGGATTTCTGTGGTGGCGATCTGCACCACCACCACCTAATCAAAGCACTGTGATGTCCTTACAATGATTGATTACACGGCCAGAAGTCCACATGACCGTCATCATCAAGTTCTTCCATGAGAACCCTGAATATAATGAGGACTGATTGAGGTAATTTATGTTAAGTAGAATGCCTAGAGGGGGCTTGGTGGTCTTGTGGCCTTGGAACCCCTGCAGATTTTTTTTTCTCCAGCCTTTTGGAGTTTTTTTTTTTGTTTGTTTTTTCTGTACTCCCTGGGCATTGGACCTTACCTTTATTCTATGTTACTTAGTGTTCCCTTATTTTAATTCTTATTTATTTTGTCTTTTTTCTCTTTCTTCATTGTGTAAAGCACTTTGAACTACAGTACATTGTTTGTATGAAAATGTGCTATATAAATAAATGTTGTTGTTGTTGTTATGGAAATTGATGCTGCTTGTTTCAGTATCGTAGTTGAGAATTGCTAAGGGTGGCTAAGACATGCCAGGAGGATTTATTCTCAGTGCATTGCAAGACAAATCATTTGATGTGACTGCGGCAAAACAGAGAGGCGAGAACTGATGGCCAAAAAACATATTAGCCTTGGTATTTTTGGTCATTTCAGTATTTGTGTTTCAGACGTTGTTTTGTAGTCTATATGGTATTTTCTTCATATTGTCTTCATATTGTAAGCAGGATTGCCTTTTTTTCTTTTTGTTAGAATCCTGTTATGCGCATTTGTTATAATTTTCCACTTGCTTTTCATTTTCTCTGTACTCTGAATATTTTTATACAATAGACTTTTTTCTGATTTGTGTGTGCTGAGCAATATATTGCATTCTCTGGAACACTACCCAGCATTTCCAATAATGAGTCAAACAATTATTATTTTTTGTTGTTTCAGGGTTTACACAATGTGCAGAGTGCAATCCATTTGGTAACAGTGTAATAGAGATTGACCGACTTTGTGCTTTAATATGTAGTGTTTATGTTTTGAGTGCTTTAGGCTATTTTGAAGAGGTGTTGTAGTGTTGAGAGAAATGCTTTCACTGTTTAGAGAATTGCATTTAAGGTTTTGAGAATGAGGTTGGTGTTTTGAGTTACATGTGTAAGTGGTACAGAAAAAGCGTAATTCATTAAAAGCATGAAGGCATACATTTTGGACGTCAACAGCAAGACTGTTTGGAAACTTACTAAGAGCTTCATTCAAGAGCAGTTTAAGACACAACTGTTAACACTGAAAACCACTTCCAGACAGACAGCAGCAGTTCTCTTAGTCAAACCAGGAATTCGTATGTGTTTTGAATTTATGTGTTGTTTGTTTCTTATAGATATATTGTAAGACACAAAAATGCATAAAGGTTCGGGGCACCAGATAGTGATCCCCAAATAAATGAAGATCAAGAACAGCAGAAGTAAATGAATAGCTATTGAGATGATATCTTTTCAGACATGAGTCCCAAACTAGCCTGCCAGCTGCAGTGATGGCGGTTATCTTCAGGCTTTCCAGACAAAAGGGGTGGGTTCAAATCATCAGAGCAGGAAATGACATCAGAGAATAGGGGAGTTAGTATGTGACAGCGCCAACCCATGGTTTGGGGTGGTATCACTGCATGACAATATATATTTTATTTGTTTATATAATTTTTGGTTTAGATATTTTTTTCTTGAGCTTCTGTATATTTGTACTTTATATCAATGGCAATCCACCTGCATAATGCCTCATTGTGACTGTAACTGCCAAGTCAGAAGTTTTCTTTCTTTGTAATTTTCTTTCTTTTTTAATGATTCTGGTGTGTGTTTAGACTATAGTATGTGAATATGTATATGTGTATGTATCTATTTATTTAATGAGCTTCTGTAAAAAGCCATATTTCACACTGAGGACAAATAAAAATTTATCTATCTAATTAGACATTTCTTATCTATCTATCTATCTATCTATCTATCTATCTATCTATCTATCTATCTATCTATCTATCTATCTATCTATCTATCTATCTATCTATCTATCTATCTATCTATCTATCTATCTATCTATCTATCTATCTATCTATCTATCTATCTGGGCTATGCAATGTACTGAGAGGATTCCCCTCCAAAATGCAGCAGTATATGATTGTGCAGATAGTCTATCTGACCTGAGGATATTTAGCGCTATTTTGTAAATCTCATTTAGGGTGATAGCTGTGTTAGAGCCAACCATACCAGTACTGACTCCAGATCCTTAGTAAATCAGTATACAGTTCTAATTTCTATGGGGTATTACAGTAGACAACATCAGTTTTGGAAAAGAAATATGAAACCAATTAGTAGTTCAGAATAAAGTCACAAATTAATTAGTTTATACATTACAGTTCCTCACAATTGATTTGACACATTTGTCACAACCAAAAACACTATTCTCACAACAGTTCATGAAATCATCACATCATCACAATCAACACGCTTGGTCACGGCTCTCAGACAGTTGCTCATTGTTTTCACACAAACTGCAAATACGGAGGCACATATTGCAGAAATCTAGACACATTTGTCATTGTTTGGTGCATTTGACTCTAACAAGCTCATCAAAATAGTTGTTAAATTCATTAGTGAACTCAATAAATTACCCTCTCGCTTTGACACAGTACCTCTTTGCATTTACATTTTCTTTACAATTGGTTACATGCCTTGTTCAATATAGAAGCACTTTTTCCATCCTCTTCATACAGTTCTCTTTACCAATATGCAGTCATGCACACTAGTTACTGTAATCTTACCTCCAAAATTCACTAAAACCACCCAAACAATTCATAACTATCTCAAAACCATCTCAGTCCAACAGAACACTAACAAATGTTCTTCCCCAGTAAGACACTTATAACACACTCACTTAAGACACTGATACCAGATAGCAACTCCACCAGGCTTTACTGGTGGAATGGTACTGTACAGGTGATGAGCGGTGCCTAGTTTGATCCAGACATGATGCTTAGAATTGAAGCTAAACAGATTTACTCTTGGTTTCATTAGACCAGAGAATTTGGTTTCTTATAGTCTGAGAGTCATTTAAGGTGCCTTATTGCAAACTCCAAGGAGGCTCTTATGTTTTGCTTGGCCGTTCTGCCATCAAACCCAGATTAGCAGACTGCTGCAGTAGTGTTTGTCTTTCTGGAAGTGTCTCCACACAGGTTCTCTGGAGCTCAACCAGAGTGACTATATGGTACTTGGCTGTCTCTCCTTCCAAGACACTTCTACCCCAATTGCTCAGTTTGGCCATTCAGCCAGCTCCAGGAAGTGTTCCAAACTTCTTCCACTTAAGAAATATGGAGGCCAACATGATTGTGAGAAACTTCACAGCTGCAGGATTTTTCTTGTAGCCTTCCCCAGATCTGTATCTTGACAAAATGCCATATCTAAGCTCTGTAGGCAATTCCTGTCACCTCATTGCTTGGTTTCCATTCTGATAAGCATTGTCAGCTGTGTAACCTTTTATAGATGGGAGTGTGCCTTTCCAAATTGTGTGCAATCAATTAAATTGACCATAGGTGGGCTCCAAACAAGGTGTAGAAACATCTCAAAGATGATCAATAGAATGGGGTGCACCTGAGCCAAATTTCAAGTGCCATAGTAAAGGATCTGAATACTTGTGTCAGTGTGATGGTTTAGGTTTTTATTTTTTTAATAAATTTGAAAGAAATCCCAAAAAACGTGCCTTCACCTTGTCATTCTGAGGTATCAAGTGTTGTTTGATGAGGGAAAAAATGAATTTTAACAATTTTAGCATAAGGCTACAACATACAGTAACAGAATGTGAAATAGTGAAAAGGCCTGAATACTTTCTGAAGGCACTGTATATAATCTTATACATAAACATCTATGCGTGGAAGTGTGTGTGTCTGTCTGTCCATCCAGGAAATGAGAGGAGGAGTCGGAGTAAGGTTTCCACCTCCGAAGAAACAGAAACTCACTTAGCCGCTAATAACATAAGTGAGGCCAGCATGTCAGCAAAATTAAACCTCCGAAGAAAGAAACATTCGCTTAGCTGCTAATACATAAGCAAAACAAGCACATTGGCAAAACAAATCCTCCTAGGAGAGAGATGCCCAGAGTAGTTCCTTTCAATTACCTGACATCTCTTTTTTTCTGAAGACTTCAATATTTTCTAGGACCCCGGGCTTTTTACAGCATGGGCTTACACAGCTAGTAACTAATAATATAATATACAAATATATCACTTTCTATACCACGGAATGTAAGCAAAGAAATAAACAGTCAGGACTACAAGACCACAAACCCATTTTACAATAACTACTAAGATTACTAGTGTTTTTCCTGCATTTCGATGGTCCTCCTGAAAATTATGCCCAAAAAGCATCCTGCTGAGGTCAAGGACCACTGGTCTAGTCCAAGCCTGGCTCGTTCCTTTCTTCTGTGGACCTTGTGACGCCACTGCTGCTCTTACAACTGTGTCATATTGATCATCAGTCAGAAAGCTCTTTCATCCAAATGTTGAGGCTTGCAGATGAATTCACTGGCTTATTTGTGATTCTTTCTTTGAACCAATTCTATCTTGTCTCTACTTTTCTATTAACCCAATTCAAAAGCATACGATTGCAAGTTACTAACCTATTTTATGTATTCAATTTACAAATTAAAACTGACCGTTTCAGCCTTGTCTCATTATTTTTGTCATGCCTTGCAAATCATGCCTTTGTAGAACTCACTGAATAATACTCACTAGGTACATTGTATTACATAATAAATGTCTTTAAAATGAAGCATAAAAAAAATGATGGTAGAAAAAGCAACAAAAAGATAAAACAGAATGGCATACCCAACCTCCATCCCTCTGTGTTTCTCAACAATGTGGTCTCTGTCTCAGCTATGTGTACCCCCTACCAACAGTGACAGCCCTTGAACCGTTGGGATGTTTTTGCTCTTGCCTAACATATTTGGTGTGGTCTCCTAGGCAAGGGGTCTTTGAAAGGTGTGGGTGGGACTGTTCCCCTCTTTTGGCCCACTATGTAAATGCTCCCAGCTCAACTGTTAAAAGGTGGAAATTTCTGATGCTTCATAGTATTGTCATTTAAGTGCTTCACTTTATCACTGCATTAAAGCTATGTCACTTTATACCAGGGGTCCTCAATCACGGTCCTGGAGGGCCACAGTGGCTGCAGGTTTTTACTCCAACACAATTGCTTAATGAGAAGCACTTATTGCTCAAGCAACACTTCTCCTTTACTTTAGTTATCTCGCTCGTTAAGATTTTGAACCCTTATTGCTTATTTTAGTCTTAAACAGCTTAGTCTTGGTTTTTAATTGCTCCTAATTAACAATAGCAGTCAAATGACAAAAGAAACCAGCATTTCTCCATTTAGCTTGTTTCCATTTACACCTCTGTGTGTATTCATCATGCACTATTGGGTTTAATTAAATACTTGGAAGTAAAGTGAAGAGAAAAAAGTGAAGGAATGAGAATTACTCATCCATTTTACCCTTCAAATCATTTCAATGATATCGTTAGAAAGGGGAAGAAAATCTAGGATATGAGAATGACCTGACTTAGCAGAGTTAAAGAACTAACAAGTCATGAAATTAAATTATTGGCAAGAATTGCTTTCTAATTAAGCAACTGGGTTAGAACAAGAACCTGCAGCCACTGGGGCCCTCCAGGACTGTGATTGAGGACCCCTGCTTTACACGATTTTACATTGCACCACCAGTCATGTAAATTGACGTGGCTTTAATGCAACAGATTGTTAAACGTCTCAGTCCAAGCAGTCCACACCTCACCCCAACCATTTCAAGCAGGTTTTAAGTCATAAGGGTGGACCTGTGTGTGCGTGTGCATGAACTGACAGGTTCAAAACTCTTTTCCAAACTTACTTATGTCATTTTCAAAATTCTTTTTTGTCAGTAGTTTCTGGCTTTGAATTCTGCTCAGTTTTTTATCATGATTTGTGTCTCTCATTTTGGCTTTGATGTTGCAGTCTTGATTGATCTCTCAGTTTAGACTTTTATTTTTACTTCTTTTGCATTTCTACCGAGTCACTGCCATTAAATTTGCTAGCATGCCCAGCATAACCCTAATGATGTTGCACTGCTGAAATTAGCTTATTGTGATTATTTTTTTTGTTTGTTTTGGCTGGGGCGTACTTCAGATTTTTCGATCCATTTTCAGTGTTTTAATACTTATTTCCTGGTTCTTTTATTTTATCACAACACTGCTTTGCAACTTACGTGGTTTACAGTATCCCAATTTGAGAATAAATGGCATCAACAATGACATGTGGAGCGCAGCACACAACAATTGGTCTTCAGTGAACGCTATATATTAAAGTGTTGCTCCTTTAGGGTTGTCGTGTTAAAAATTCTAAAGTGGTAATGGAATAGAATTGAGTGTGCAGGTTGAAAAGGGCATCAAAATGAACATCTGAACAAATACAGTAGTGTCTCTGGAATATGACAGTAAACTGGATTTGCTCATCTGAGCAATATTCCAGGTTAGAGTTGAGTATTGGTCCTTCAGTCTGAGAGGCAAGCCTAAATATTTCATTATCTTAAATTATATATCACATCAATGCTTTCAATGTTTATGTAGTTTGATAATTCCTGCAATAGCAAATAAAAAAAGGGTTTACAAATATAATAAGGGGATTATTCCATGCATTTATTTGCTACGTTCATTATTAGTTGGAGAGCAAGTTACAAAAATGTAAAAACATTTCAACAAAGAATGAGAAAGAAAAACAATCATTGAAGCACTGTGGAAAAAGATGCCGAAACACTAAAGCCCTAATCTTAACCCAAAAGTAAAGCAAACTTCAGAGCCCTAAGATGTTTCTGAAGTGACTCATGTGTTAGTTTCATTTAGATGAGTCTTCTCTGTTATTGCAAGCTTCAGGCACATGCTTCCATAGGTGCTGAATTATTATAAAAACCGGGGGTAAAAATTATAAGCTAGGACCTCCATCCATCCATTATCCAACCCGCTATATCCTAACTACAGGCTACAGGGTCATGGGGGTCTGCTGGAGCCAATCCCAGCCAACACAGGGCGCAAGGCAGGAAATAAACCCTGGGCAGGGCGCCAGCCCACCGCAGGGAAGCTAGGACTTAAATAATAATAATAATTCAATTTGATTGCATTCAACAGTAAATTCATTGCTACTTGATTTTAAAGATTTATCATTGGAATTGAAAGTTTCCATAGCAGATCACCAAAATAATGCTCCAAATACTAAAAACATTGACATGTCTGATAAGTGAGTGAAGGTTTTAAATACTGGCTGAAAGATATTGCAGGCTACTTTCAAGCTTTTTTTTATTTTCAAATTATTGGAAATAGTTGTGCTATTAGGAATAACAACAAGATTCATATAAATTCTTTGCTTGAAGCTTGTATTTCCATCCATCCATCCAGTATCCAACCTGTTATATCCTAACTACAGGGTCACGGGGGTCTGCTGGAGCCAATCCCAGCCAACACAGGGCACAAGGCAGGAAACAAACCCCGGGCAGAGTTAAGCTTGTATTTGTAGTTCTTAATTTTTCATAAAATGACAACAACATACATTACAACAACATTATTAACAATACAATTCTAACAATAATAATCTTCCGATAGGAATAGCTTCAGATACCGACACAATTAAAGAAACAACATAATAGTAACACCAAGCTTTGAATGCATTGCTGAAGACTGATTTCATTAAAAGTCAGAATATAAAAGACCTTACATTCACATTTGCAATAGATCTTGGCAAATATTCCCTTTCGTTGTAAACTACCATCTATGACACTTTTAATATTCACTCCTGGCTCAATAAAAAGTTCTCTACAGAGCTCTTCATGAGCGGATGATGATATTGTGTTCTCTGCATATATTGGTGTGGACCCAGTAAACAGGAGCCATGGGTCAATGCTTAAAGATGATAACAGCCAGCCCTCTGAATCCGATTGGTTCTAGGACCCCTGCAGCTGCTCAAGTCCCTTATATCTCCCTGTGTGGATAGCGCTTTGAGAACTGAGAAAAGCATTATATAAATATAATGAATTATTATTATTAATTATTATTATTATTATTATATGAAAATAATACGGTGTAATATTTGCATGTAACCTCCCATGTGCATCCTCCCACATACTTAAAATCTGCTCTGGATTATTTATAATACCTAATACAATGTAAATTCTACTTTATGTAAATAGTTGTTATATATTTCTGTATATTTTAGGGAATAATGACTAGAAATATGTTCAGTACAGACTCAGCCATGGGTATGCCTAACTACATCGTACAGTACACGTTAGCAGCAATGACCCATTTTCTTTCTTTCAACACTTACAGATTGCTTTCGTTTAATGACCTGAAAGAGAAATACACACAATACAGCACAGAACATTTAAAATACAAGTACATATAGAAAATCTACACTATATATATAAAATCCTAAGCCAGAAAGTTCAACGATTTTGTGCAACGATTTTATGTGATGTTTTTATGTCACATTTTTTGTCACGCTTTAAATCGGGCTTATTTTAAAACCTACATATATATGTTTTGGTATTCATTCTTTTCAGAATTTATCAAACTTTAATGTGATGTTGTTAGATTTTCAGATTCTTATTCCATTTTGAAATTCTAAGCTAAAAAGTATTAAGAACTCATGTGTTTGTGCCAAAAGATTTAACCACCCCCGGGGCTGGAAATAAAAGACAAAGAGTAGGACAGCTGCTGTACAGGCTTTTAAATGTTCGAAGAGCTGCACAAGATGCAGATCACACAGCACGGCAACAGCAGCAGCAGCTGATCGAGCAAAGAGGAGGTGACAAAAAAAAACATTTGTTTCCCATTGTATCACCATTTAAGAGGGGGTTTCGGAGGAGTAACCATGTCTACTTGTGGTACGTTCAGTCCCCCTCTTCACAAAACGAGCGGCAGAGACGTGAAGTGGCTGGCGCGTAGTGCAGGCAAGGGGGGTTGGCGAGCAAAGTGAGCAGGGGGCGAACCCCCTATTATAATTATAAGAAGGTAAAATATAAATGTATTCTGTCTCACACACACACACACTGTGTTAACATTTCGATTGTAGACAGTGATGCTCTGGAGGATGCTCAATAATGCTGTAACAAAGTGTGAGACACAGAGGAATGAAATTAAGCCTTTAACCATGATTGCTGGTGAGTGGCCCTAAAATGGACTATTTGGCTTCTTCAGTGCTGTTTCCGACATGCCTGTCACGGCTTCAGTGGCACCACACACTCCCAGCTGCTTTGTTCCTTTGTATCCTTATGCACACCGCCCGGCTCCACCTTACTACACCACATAGGTCAGAGGCAACCTGCATGTACACTTCCTTTGGGTCTCTGTGAGCAGACCCAAGCCTAGGGTCCAATCTGAGACTCGACAGTAGCTAAGTGTCCAGCCCAGCGGGCTGTAGCAGTCAGGAGACATGATCAAAGTGCTCTCTAGGTGCTGTGTTCGTACATATCCCCCCACCCAAAAACCGACAACGCACCTTACCTGCTGCTCACATGGCTGCTTCTTAGCTGGTTATTACAGGAATTCCCACCCCACAGGCCCATCATGTCAAGACAAAGAACAAGCCATGAAGTCCAGGGAGACCTTGTCAGAAGGACTGCCATCTCAGCAGCACTCCATCAATTAGGTGTTTACGGTTCAGTGGCTAGAATGAAACCACTCTTGAGTAAAAGGTTGATGACAGCCGACTTGGTGTTTGCCAAAAAGTATTTAAAGGACTGTGGTCTAATGAGACAAAAATGTACATCTCTGGACAGAACTCCATGCACCATGTTTGGTGAAGACCAGGCATTGTTCATCACCTGCCTAATACCAACCCTACAGTGAAGAATGGCGGCGGCCAGCATCATGTTATGGGGGTGCTTCTTAGTGGCAGTGGGAGGGAGACAGGTCAGAATTGAAAAGAAGATGAATTCAGCCTAATACAGAGAGATCTTTGAAGAAAACCTGATTGAGCGCACAGGCAACCTCAGACTAGAGTGAAGATTTACTTTTCAGCCTGAAGCATTCAGCCAGTCACTGTCTGTCCTCAAGTGGCCTTGCCAAAGCCCACACTTAAACCCCTTAAAGCATCTGTCGAGAGTCCTGAAGATGGCAAATTACAGATGCTTCCCCTCCAATCGAATGGATCTTGAGTGGATCTGCCAGGAAAAATGTGATAAACTGCCCAAATCCAGGCGTGTAAAGTTTGTACTTACCCAATAAAACTGGAAGCTGTAATTGCTGCCATAGGGGCTTCTATAAAGTACTGAATCAAGAGTCTGAATATTTATATGAATATGAAATTTCATTAGATTTTTAATAAATTTGCAAACATTTTTTGAAATTATGCTTTCACTTTGGCCTTATGGGAAATTCAATGTAGATTGATGGGCAAAAATGGCAAATGTACCAATATAAACTTAAATCTACAAAATAATAAAGTCTGCAAAATTTGAAGGGGTCTGAATGCTTTCTGAATCCAGTGTAGGTCAAGTACAGATCTGCCTTTGTAAGTCGTCTGTACCACCATATTAACTCAAACACATCAATTCAATGCTACCAGGATGACTTTTCTCTAGCATGACATTGGGATTAGAACTTTACAAATTGGGGCAGCACAGTGGCGCAGTGGGTAGTGCTGCTGCCTCGCAGTAAGGAGACCTGGGTTTGCTTTCCGGGTCCTCCCTGCGTGGAGTTTGTATGTTCTCCCCGTGTCTGCTTGGGTTTCCTCTCACAGTCCAAAGACATGCAGATTAGGTGCACTGGCGATCCTAAATTGTCTGTGGTGTGTGTTTGTGTGTGCCCTGCAGTGGGCTGGCGCCCTGCCCGGGATTTGTTCCTGCCTTGCGCCCTGTGTTGGCTGGAATTGGCTCTAGCAGACCCCCGTGACCCTGTGTTAGGATATAGCAGATTGGACACTGACTGACTGACTTTACAAATTGGTGGTTGGGGGGGGGGGGGGGCAATTTACCATATAACACCCCTCCATCCCCAAGAGATAGGGTCTATGCATACTATTGTGTGCAGGCATCTTTTACACCAAGGGTCACATGGTCACATGGCATGTGCATCACGTGCCTAGCAATGACACAGTATCATAGCAACCTGACATGCATACTGGTGGCACACCCAGACAGCATGAACCACAAAATAGCAAAATAAAAATGTCACCAAAATAATGCTTAAGTAATTAAAACTGAAAATAACAATAAGTCTACACAAAAAAATAAATAAAATCAGCAATGACCTTAGTGAATTCTTAACACTGTTTATTAAACCCACTTATCTGACATTTGGAATAATTTGCACCTTTCTTTGAATCTACAGTATTTCTCACAACTGACAACTGGAGCTGTGAAGTGAAGGGAGCAGAGGATGGCCGTGGCTAAATAAACTACTGGGGGGGTATGACTGCTTTCTCTCCGCGTTTGCATTCCACCCATGCTGTGCTCATATAACATCGTATGGAAAATGATGTGACAGAGGGCAGCCCAGCTGACAGCACATCTATCGATCTCCTAGCCGCAGAGAGAGGTGATGACTGCCTGAGATGCATTTCCCTGCAGGCTTTGTCTCTGGATTTTGTTCATTCATTTCCTAGAAAGCTTGTTTTTATATAATTGTATAAAGCCATAAATAGCATAAGTCAAAATTTGACTGAGATAAAAATCAAAGACTACTTTAGTGGTGCCTCCTCTGCTAATATTTAGTTCACACAAAGGACATACATACCAATTAAAATTTCATCAGAACATAATACAAGTTTTTGACAAGATCAGGCTATTCACCCCAACATATAAAGGATATAAAGGAGCCAATCCACTTCTAAGGAATGGATTTTTGGCAGAAACCTTTCTTTAAAGATCACTTCTGGCAAGACTTTGCCAGACTGTACAAAGATGTACCTGGGCTCCAAAAGTGTCTGTGAGTTCAGAGCCGATAGCAGCGCCAAACTTCACATTTTAAAGCAAAGTCAGTTTGATGTATCTCTTGCTGTCTGTCGTCAATTTTCATGTTCAACCCCTTCATTTCTGGCCTTCACCTCTGCAAGAGTCCTTAAGTTTCTTCAGATAAGTTTGAAAAGCACATCTTGAATCTCCTTGTCTGTCTTGGAGAGACATTACTGATGCAGGATGTCTGTGTTGTTTTGGTGCTATGCTCACTCCTGCCATGGTGTAAGAACCGATGATCTGAAAGTTAAACCATCACATCTGCCACATCCTCACTTTTTTGTCACCCATTTTGTTTCCTTCCACATCGATTGTCTTTCTGGTTTAGTTAATCAGTTTGGTTCAATTAACTCTTTATATCATTGATCATTAGCACCTATTACTTATATGTCTTTAATAATGCACTGGCCTACACACCAACTAAGTAAATGAGCCTTTATCATAAAAGTGGTCTGTTCCTTAATAGATTTCTTAAACAAAATATAAAAGATTCTGGAAAATTATTATTTTTAAAAATTTGAAAATTACTCTTTTCTACCGTGACACTAACACAGAAGACAAAATTAAACATCTAAGAGAAAATGTATTTAAACAATCTAGGATGCCTTAGACTGCACATAATATGTGTATATATGTGTAAATCTACTCTCTATATATAAAATCCTAAGCCTAAAAGAGTAATGATTTTATGTGACGTTTTTATGTCACGTTTTTTTATCACGCTTAAATCGGGCTTATTTTAAAACCTTCATATATACTGTATGTTTGGTATCATTCTTTTCAGAGTTTATCAAACTTTAATGTGATCATGTTAGATTTTCAGATTCTTATTCCATTTTAAGTTATAAACTAAAAAATATGAGGAACTCACGTCCCACGAGACGAGACTTTGTGCCAAGAGATTTAACCACGTCCAGGGCAGGAAATAAAAGACAGAGAGTAGATGACAAAGACAGCTGCTGTACACGGTTTTAAATGTTTGAAGTGCTGCGTGAGATGAAGATCACACGGCACAGCAGCAGTTGATCGAGTAAAGAGGAGGTAAAAAAAACCAGTATTTGTTTCCCATTGTATTACCATTTAAGAGGGGGTTTCGGAGGAGCAACCACATCTCCTTGGGGTGTGTTCAACCCCCCTCTTCACAACACGAGCAGCAGAGACGCAAACTGGGTGGCGCATAGCACAGGCCAGGGGGGTTGGCGAGCAAAAGTGAGTAGGGAGCGAACCCCCTAGTGTATATATATATATATATATATATATATATATATATATATATATATATATATATATATATATATATATATATATAAAGATCCATGCTGGTTGAACATCTTCATGGCTTAAAAGAGGTATGAAATACCAACCTGAGTGGAGAGAGGGGGTGAGGGGGGTTCTCTCACTAACTTCATCTCCTTTTTCATCAACAGTTACATCAACAGGCACTCACTGGCTGAAAGACATATAGCCCACCTTCAGTTTCCACCATGAAGACCCTGGTGGGCACTTCACTGGTGGAGAGAAAAAGGTTTATTGTAATTAAAGCACAGTCCCTGTTAGCCCATCTATTGATAATCCTCTAGGGCATAATACATACATGTTCAGAATTCATAATCAAGTGCAAGTTCTTAGGTATGCAGAAAGTTTACGGTTGTTTATATGTAGCCTTTTTGTTGCATTTTATTTTAGGAACATAAGTCCACGTGTTTCACTAGTGTATATGTATATATATTGTAACACATATGTGTCCAGGAGACAACCTCAAGGCTCAAAAAGGGTGACTCTTCCATCTCTGACATCTCTTCTGGTTTCCGCCCTCCTGAACCCAACTCTTCTGGCTTGCAGACATTATAACTGGCACTAACTCCATCTTGTGGCTGTCTGAAGAAGGCTCTCATCTGAGCAAAACAACTCTGACTATTACAATCTTTTTTCTGTTTTCATGGCCGCCCCAACCAATGAACTGCAAGCTCTGCGGGTTCAGGTAGGAGAACTGCAAACCCAGCTCGTGGAGGTGGAAGTTCAAAGTCAGGCAAGTGCTGCCCTGCAACAAGACTGGGAGTTCAGACCATCCCAGGTACTGTTACATTTACAATGTAATGATAATATTGAAATGTATTTTCTTATTTTCAAACAGACAGCTACTTGTCACCACTGGGCACACATACTGGCTTACGGGAGGCTCAACGGGCCTATTATGACCTTGACAAGCAGGCTGCTTCTGATTATGACCATCTCAAGGCAGAGGTGCTTGCCTGGTACAGAGTGACAGTGGTTCAGCAGGTGAGGAAATGTAGGGAGTGGTGATTTGACCCAGAGAGACCAGCATACTTCCAGGCGTTTGAGCTCAGGGGAAATATTTAGAGGTGGTTAAAAACAGATGCTCAAAGCTCCAAAAAGATAGTGGAGATAGTGGCTTGTGAACGCCCTCCCAGGAACTCTCACCTGGCCAGTCTGCCAGTAAGCCTGGTCCAAGGAGACTCTGGTCAAGATCATTAAGAGACAAAGAGCAGCCTTGCATGTATGATACACATATCACAGTGATATAACAGGTAAACTCTACCTGGGCTGTTCAGCTCTGATCCTGGTGGAGTACTGTGGCTGCAAGTTTTCATTCTAACCATTTTCTTAATTAGTGACCTGTTTTTGCTGCTAATTAACTTTTTTTGACTGAATTGCAATTGTTTTGATATTTAAGATTCAGACCCCTTAATTGTTTCTTTTTTCCTTAATTACAAGATCAACGATAACAAAATATACAACAAGCCAACATGTGACCACCTAACCCGTGTCCATCATACAATATGTGAAAATAAAGAAAAGTGACGGTCTCAGTGAGCTTGATCTGCTCAGGTCCACAAAACATTTTCATAGTGTTTTTAGAAAAAAGAAAACCAACAGTTTTGGAAATATCTGGTGTGGCAGAATGAGAGCACTAACATGCTATGGAATAAAGAAGAATCAACTTCTAATTAAGAAGGTGGTTGGAGTGGACCTAGCTGGTCATCCGTTGGCTCACTATTGAAGGAAAAAATACTCAATTTAGAGGACAGAGTCTTGAAAAACATGGCAATTGAAATGAAGAAAAAGGAAGTTAATTAACAGTACAAATTAGTCACTGATTAAGAAAGAAATAGGAAGGAAAACATGCAGCCATGGTAGCCATCCAGGATTGGAGTTGGACACCCCTGCAGTTTATATTAGTGTATGTTACAAAATGTCTTTTATTTTTGTTAGAGTTGTTTTGGACATAATCACTTCAGACACCAAACACAATGACTTGTTAAATGACAAACTAAATCCTCGTCTGTGTTTCATGTGTTAAAAGACGTTCCTCCATCCCCATATTCATGTGATCGAGACTCCATTCCTTAAATCTCCACCCTGGACAGCTTTAGCTTTCCTGACAACAGGCTCAGTTCTTAGCTGGTCTGGCATTTTCCCCTCTAGCTAGGCCACACACAAAAAGCACTGACATCTCAGCTGGACGTGATAGTGGAAACACGGACTCGAGAGGCTCCGAATGAAGCAGCCTTCAGGATGTGCTTTATTCTCATGACGGGACTATAAGGCATAGGAGCTAAATGCCTAAATCATCTGGCAGTTGTCAAAATAGCACCCACACTTAACAGTGATATTCCAATCAGGGCAGACACTGCCTTTCTGCTTGGAGATAAAGATGTCATTGTTGCCGTTTAGTGTCCTGAAACAAGATTACATTTGATCTCTGCTCTTAAACAGAGACCTTATCTTAGTTTGCCAACTTCTGAGAAACAACTGTGTGTTTCCAAAAATAAAAATGAAACTTCATGAATGGTATAAGGTAGTAAATGAATATTAAAAGGTGCAACAGGTTCAGAGAACCATAAAATGCAAGTGAACTTATTCACTCTGATGCCGAAGAAGGCGTTCTTGAACGTGCAAACAAACTTTCCATTCTCTGACAAGTGGATTCCAAAGGAAGAAGAATTTGTTTTTTTCAGATCAAAGTATACTTGTGTAGCAAAGAGGCCGAATAGAAGTGATGACCTCAGGGCTTGCGGTTATGCAATAGAAACATTTATGGTAATATTTAAACTAGTTTATTGTATGGTGCCTGTTCTGGAAATATTTAACTGACTATTTAATATTTAAAATAGAATATATAAGCAAGTGACCTTTGATATGTGCAACAATGTCAATACTGTACTTTCTAGATCTTTCAAATGCTGGTTCCCAAGAACAGACCCAACTTTATACCAAAGATAAACTACAACAGGTCTTTACATTGAATTTGAATATAAATATGTAAAAGTGCTCTAAAGCCACTGCTTCTGATTCTCTATCATGGGGGACAACTATGAGAGGGGATTTATATTTTAACTAATTTCCTTTTGAGACGCCAGTTCCTGACCTTAGATGAGTTCAAAGCTAAGGGAACACCCTGAAAAGCTTTATTCATTTTCCACCTTTCAGTAGACATATTTTAGTAATTAATTTCCATAAAGATTTTTTTCTGAAAAGATTTTAAACATTAAATTACACATTATCTAGTCTTCAGTACTAGGTTGTTGTACCATGTTAGCTGTTATGAATGTAGTGAGAAGTCAAGCAAAATGACACCTTTTATCGGCTGACTAAAAAGAGTACAATATGCAAGAGGCAACTCAGGCCTCAACTAATTTTCTTGCCTGAAGAAGGGGACTGAGTTGCCTCTTGCATATTGTACTCTTTTTAATTAGCCGATAAAAGGTGTCATTTTGCTTGACTTCTCACTACATTATCTAGTCTGCATTCCAAATGTTAACATGCATGCCTTAATGTTTGAATCTGGGTCACTTAGGCTAAGTAATCACAAAAATGGCCTCTGATTATTTTCAGTTATCACAATCATTTTGAAGAGACTTGACTGCCAGCATTAAATCTTTCTTCATACTTAGGATTATAATCCTTTAGTCTGGGTATGCTCATCTATCTATTTTTATTACTCTTTAATTTAATATTGTTTTTTGTATCAGTATGCTGCTGCTGGAGTATGTGAATTTCCCCTTGGGATCAATAAAGTATCTATCTATCTATCTATCTATCTATCTATCTATCTATCTATCTATCTATCTATCTATCTATCTATCTATCTATCTATCTATCTATCTATCTATCTATCTATCATCTTTGAATGCCTTTATTCTCTCTCCTGCTTTTCTTGGGTATGCTCAGCGATCAAGTGTGCAAGTGTGCCCGAGAGCGCATTTTAATAGGCTGTTGTATGATCATGCACTACCGAATATTTTGGTCATCCTGTTATAAAGATGTGTTGTTTTTATTATTCCTAAGAATGAGAATCATTACTGTAAATAACTCAGTCTATAAAGCCCTTTTCGGTTATCTTTTCCTTAAAGGACTACTCCATCCAAAAATTATATTTCTTTTAATATGTTACTTACGCCATGTAGTTTGTAGTGCTGGCCGAGAAAAAAAATGTAATCTCATGTTTTCATGCAAAACTTAGAGAAAGACATTTATGACATAATGGAACATAATGGTGACACATTCTGTCCAAAAGCATACAATGTGAAAAACGGCAATGAAAAAAAGAAACAAATTTCTCAAGTAACTCGTGTCACATAACGTCCGTTATCCATTTGTATGTTTAAAATATGCAAAACACATGCATTTTTTGCTAAAATGTTGTTATTACTTACTTGTTGAAAAGACTGCATACAAGATAAACAGGATGAACACATTCCCATAATACCGTGCATTTGAATTGAAGATTGCCTCTCCATCTCATTCATTAGTCAAGGGTCCTGTCATCAATGACAGGTTGGACTGGTCACATAACACAGAGGAACTATGTATGAAAGGGTGATGCAGGCTCCTTTATCTTAGGAGAGGGCATTCCTTTAATGTGGGAAGTGACATCTTTCACATCTTCAGGAACTCTTCATGCCTTTCTATGCTGTGGTGTGTTGGGCCAGTAAAATCACTTTAAGAGAAGCCCACCAAATTAACAAGCTAATTAAAAATGTAGGCTCAGTTATGGAACACACTCTGGACACCCTAGAGGTAATGACAAAGGAGAGAATTAAACAAATCTGAGAGCCATTATGAGCAAAAACTGAGGACTTCCATCCAGCAAATTATTTAGCAGAAGTATCTATCTATCTATCTATCTATCTATCTATCTATCTATCTATCTATCTATCTATCTATCTATCTATCTATCTATCTATCTATCTATCTATCTATCTATCTATCTATCTATCTATCTATCTATCTATCTATCTATCTATCTATCTATCTATCTATCTATCTATCTATCTATCTATCTATCTATCTATCTATCTATCATCTTTGAATGCCTTTATTCTCTCTCCTGCTTTTCTTCCAACATTTCTACCCTTTCCAATGTTTACTGCTCTTTGCTGCTCTTTCTCAAAAGACCCCATCACATTTGTGATGGCAACCATGATAAATTTTCGATAGTATATACCATTATATTTATTTCATTTCCAGAGATGTGCATGAATATTAAATGATCTATTGCTCCATTGATTACTTTTATGTACCTGGTCATTCCAGGATATATCAGGCACAAGACAGAAAACACAGATGGATAAGACACCATCCCAAAGATGGGAGTTGTCACATTCATTATAGTATATGGAGAAAATCACACAAAGCCTACGTATTCCATACTTAAAGTGTCCAGCCTGGAAATTAAACCCAGATCTGCAGGCAGCAACTACTATACCACCAATCCACCTATGAGCACTAAAATGAAATAATAATAAATGTGTGAAAGGATTCAAACGATCACAGAAAGAGGTTTGGGGGCAGCCGGCCGTATATTTCAGATTGGCTGCCAAAGCAAAGGTTGTGGTTCAATGTTTACAGGCTTTAGTCCAGAACAAAAACAAATAGATAGGGAAATATGGCGGTTTAAAAGTCAGGCAGGGGAAGTGATGTTATCAGAGCAGGAACTGGAAGTGATGTCATCTGGCCCAGAACCAGAAGTGCCATCATCAGACCCAGGTGAAATTTCCTATGGTCAGTCTGCCAATGAAAAAGAGTAAGGATCAGTGCACTCTGCCATTTCCTGGTCTGGTGTTGGAATTACCTCCCTTTGAGCCTTTTAGCTGCCTCCAATGCGCATGTGTGTGACAAAATGGAATGGAAGAAAATCTCTCAGCACCTAGCAACACATGCATCTTTGTCAAGTGACAATACAGGCCATATGAACCTAAGAACGCCATAAATTAAATGCAATATCAGACAAAAGAGACAGAAAACACTCATGAAGTTGTCAGCATGAGCCTTATGACCAGTGCATAAAAATCTGGTAGTGTGAGTGCTAGATATCCTTTACTGTTTGTCAGAAAGGAGGAGTGAGAGAAGTGGCAGTGCAGAGCAATGGAGGTCTTCAACCTGTCTAAGATGGTATGTTTTATATACATCTGGAACAGAAGACAGTAGTGCGTCATTTAAATTGTGAGCTGTCCCCACAACCATCTGTAGAACTTTGTGGACCTGAGCTGAACAAATCCTTGAATGACAGAATGACTCCTCTCACTCGTACAGTAAAGCTCTTGTTCTCTTTAAGGGGTCTCTGCCAGCACTCACATACTGACCCAAGATTCACTGCTGTCTTATCTGTGACCACTCCCATTTGGAGCATGGCATTTTTACACAAAGTACTGGAGTCTTCCTCTCAGCGCTGCCATCTTTAGGCCCTCAAATAGAATTACATCTCCACCTAGTATTTAAAGAAACAGACATCCAACACTTTCAATGTCCTATAGTTCCTGAAATGTACCTTATCCTTCTGAACATATTGACGTCTAGAACAAATGCAAGTAGCTACATCTTTTTGACAATTGCAGCATTGTGACCATAAACATGATCAATATAAGAGTTTATAATATTAATGAAGAAATGAAGAAATATTTGGACCAGTACAGTGCACATTTGACTGTGTAAGTATCTGTTAACTTTACTAACATGAATTTGCCCAAACTAATATAATATAATATAATATAATATAATATAATATAATATAATATAATATAATATAATATAATATAATATAATATAATATAATATAATATAATATAATATAATATAATACATTTTATTTCAAGGTGCCTTTCTAAACACCCAAGGACACCGTACAGATAATACAATCATAAAACCAACAAAAACATGAATGTACACATACACATATACATATATCTATATCTAAGGAACTGAAAATACAGCAATAAGAATACGGCCTAAGATCATGTAGTATAAGCTAATATAAATAGGTAAGCCTTAAGATAAGATTTGAAAATAGGTAGGAAATCTGTGTCCCGAATGTTTTGTGGTAGTGAGTTCCAGAGATGAGGAGTACTACAACTAAATGCCCTGGAACCCATGGTGATCAGGTGTGTCAGGGGAGTGATGAGAAGACCAAAAGTAGAGGACCTAAGAGTGTGGTTAGGTGTATAAACATGTATGAGGTCAGAGAGGTATAATGGAGCAAGGTTATGAAGTGCTTTGAAGATAAGTAGAAGAATTTTAAAATCAATGTGAAATTTTACAGGAAGCGGCATGGTGGCGCAGTGGTAGCGCTGCTGCCTCACAGTTAGGAAACCCGGGTTCACTCCCTGGGTCCTCCCTGCGTGGAATTTGCATGTTCTCCTCCGGGTGCTCCGGTTTCCTCCCACAGTCCAAAGACATGCAGGTTAGGTGCATTGGCGATCCTAAATTGTGCTTGGTGTGTGTGTGTGCCCTGTGGTGGGCTGGCACCCTGCCTGGGGTTTGTTCCTGCCTTGCGCCCTGGGATTAGCTCCAGCAGACCCCCGTGACCCTGTGTCAGGATATAGTGGGTTGGATAATTGATGGATGGATAGATTTTACAGGAAGCCAATGAAGCTGTTTAAGAGATGAGGTAATGTGTTGCACAGAAAAGGTCTGAGTTATAATATGGACAGCTGAATTCTGAACAAGCTGGAATTTATGGAGAAGCTTATGTGGGAGACCAAAGAGAACAGAATAACAATAATCAATGTGGGATGTGACCAATGCACAATAAGGATGGAGGTGCTATTTAGTGTGAGGGAGGTTTGCAGGCATGCAGTGCTATAGAGATGAAAAAAGATGACCGTGTAACATTATTGATTACTATCAAAGTAATTATTGAGTTGGAGGAAATTAGAAGAACACAAAGATTTTACTTAAAATAACAACAATAACAACATTTATTTATATAGCACATTTTCATACACATGATGTAGCTCAAAGTGCTTTACATGATGAAGAAAGAGAAAAAAGACAAAATAAATAAGAAAATAGAATTAGGGAACACTAATTAACATAGAATAAAAGTAAGGTCCGATGGCCAGGGAGGACAAAAAAAAAAAACAAAAAGAAAACCCCAGACGGCTGGAGAAAAAAAATAAAATCTGCAGGGGTTCCAGGCCACGAGACCACCCAGCCCCCTCTAGGCATTCTACCTAACATAAATGATCTCAATCAGTCCTCATTGTATTCAGGGTCCTCATGGAAGAACTTGATGATGGCGGTCATGTGGACCTCTGGCCTTTAATCCATCAATGTAGGGACATCACGATGCTTTGATCAGGTGGTGGTGGTGCAGATCGCCACCACAGAAAACCGTAAAAAGAACAGAAGAGAAAGTAGGGGTTAGTACGGATTTCGGAACCACCATGAATGATAATAATAATTAAATGCATATACAGAATATCAGGATTTAACTAAGATGAAGTTATGAGAAAGCCATGTTAAAGTAATGTGTTTTTAGCAGTGTTTTAAAGTGCTCCACTGTATTAGCCTGGCGAATTTCTATTGGCAGGCTATTCCAGATTTTAGGTGCATAACAGCAGAAGGCCGCCTCACCACTTCTTTTAAGTTTAGGTCTTGGAATAATAAGCAGACACTCATTTGAAGATCTAAGGTTACGATTTGGAGTGTAAGGTGTAAGACATTCCGAAATATAAGATGGGGCGAGATTATTTAAGGCTTTGTAAACCATAAGCAGTATTTTAAAGTCAATTCTGAATGACACAGGTAACCAATGTAGTGACATCAAAACTGGAGAAATGTGCTCGGATTTTCTTTTCCTAGTTAAGAGTCTGGCAGCTCCATTCTGCACGAGTTGCAGAATGATAGTCACTGAGGCAGGAAGGAGGAAAGACACAGTTAGGCTTTGTAGATATATAGAGCTGAGTATTGTCTGCATTAACAATTAAAATCAATTCCAAATTTCTTAAAAATGCCACCTAAAGGGAGTAGATATATTAAAAACATTAAGGGGCCAAGCACCACTAGTGACTGGGAGAGATCGTAATTGAGAGTTTTTTAGATAAACAAACTGAGTACGATTAGACAGATATGAAGTAAACCGTATAAAAGGAGTATCAGTAATGACAATGACGGGTAACCAATTCAACAAAATAGTATCAAAGGCAGCACTCAGATCGAGTAGCATCAGGATTGTTAAAAGCCCAGCATCAGCAGCCATGAACAGGTCATTAGGACATTAGGTCAAAGCCTCCTTGTCAGTAAATGAATGAATCAGTAAGGAGATACCAAGTCAGTAGGCAGCAAAAGGAAGAACTTAGACCAACAGAGACACTGGTCAGAAAATAATAAAACTATTTTCAGATTACAATGCTGCACATTAACTTCTGTAAAAGTTCTGTAGTTTGTACATTATGGGCAACCCACAAAGTGTCTATTTTCCTATAGGCATCCTGAAAGTCGTGGCACAATATGTGGCTAAAGTGACATTGCTTGAAAAGTGTATTGCAATAACATTATCTAATGCAACCTGTAAACATTTCTTGCAGCACTGAGCAGTTGATGTGAGTTGTCATTCTCACTCTGTGACTTCCCCTTCTCAGAGAATATCGGACATACTGTAACTTCTATCATGCGTGTCTTCTTCATTTTCACATCCAAATCTAATTAATCATAGCTGAATACATCATAGGAGCAAAGACACACGTAAAAACATAAGAGATAAAATCAGAAACAAGCAAAAAAATGATGAAATGAGATGGAAACCATGCTCTGGGGGCATATAAATAGACTGACAAGATTTTCTTTGCCCCAAAACAAGACATATTAATCAAGTGATCAAAAATGGGTCCACAAATACCCCTTGGAGTTTTGCGCGCACTGAAGAATCCTGGCTGTGTTTACTTTTATTAAGGTGGGTCATGTGTTAAGGCTAAGAATTTCTCTTTTCAAAAAGCAATTGGGAAGAAAGGAAGGGTGTTCACAGTGTTCTTCTTCAACACTGGGTGCAATCCAGAAAGTAGCCACCCCAAAGGTGATCAATCAGGTGCTTCTGGGAATTTAGCATGGCATGGAGTTCAGAACGTTATGTGCGTGATAGTCTTTGAAAAGCTATAACTCAACCATCTGAATGATTATGTAGCCTGCAACTCCCTGGGAATGTTTATTATAAAGCTGATGTGAACTGGCTGCATGCACATTTTGACAAAATATAGGATCTTACAAACAGTTCTGCATTGTCTCCTTATGATGCGGCCCAGGACCTAGCAAAGAGTTCACTAAAGTAGACCCTTACATCATGAAGTCGTGACTGGTCAATCCTGTAGGTGGAACTAGATGCCCAAAAACAAAAATTCGCCAAGGGGCCCAAATGCATGGAGCATGGATGGCAGACCCCACAGTTTAGATTAAGACATTTAGATTAGGTGTGCTGCACCCTCATTATAATGAAAAGCCCGCGCTTGAATAATCAGGACTCAAATGAGGATGAGGAGACAGTGTAGTGAACTACTGTAAAACAATGGCATTAAGAGAGGCTGCTCAACTTTATTTTAGCAAGGAATACAACAAGGATGCCAAAAAATGGATTCTCTAGCACCTTAACATCTATATGGCCCTTTAAACGTAAATGGTTCTCAAGAATGGAGTGGGCTGAGGCTGTGGCTAAGAAATGGCAACCACAGGCTCCTTAGAGCTCTAAGTGGGATAGAAGTGGCCACTTCCTCCCAAAAGAAAGCTAATATGGAGTGAAGAGCAAGCTGAAAAATGATTCTCTAGGGGAGGAAGAATGGCCATAGCAAGACCAAAACAGAGAAAGAGAAATGCAGGGTGTGAATGAAGAATGTAGGCTGGCTTATTCTGTTTAGTGAGACTTGTCTGAGGGTTGTGATTCGTACCTGTGTGTTCTTCTTCTCACCATTCACCCTCCTACTGAGCGTGCAAGTATGAGCCTGATGTTTATTTAATAATAAATTTTAAAAAAAGCTTCAATTCCAGGCACAACATAACTTTTTTCTGAATCGCCACCACCTCCATGAGAGATGCATCAGGTTTTCAACAGGATTCAATTACTGCAGGCGCAAATCGGCATTGCCGCCTGACAACTGTACCTTTCACCGGAGGTTGCCGCACCTGCTCCCAACCTGCTAATGTAAAAACTGTCTTTATTTATTAGAACAGAAAAAGAGCTCCTTCCCCATTTTAAGCAAGGTCTTAGCTTTATAGACAGATGAAATAAATAAATTACATGTTCTCTGAAGAAGAAGCATTTTTGCAGTACAATGAGTTGGCCGGGTGTGCCTTTTTTTAAGCTATGCCCAAATCTTGAGTGACTGACACTCTGTTGCTCCCCTTGAGTCCTCCAACTCTGACATTAGGTGTACGCCACAGATAAAAGCAATTGCTGTGGATTCAGAATTCACAGGTGACTAGCCGGCGATTTCCAGCGCAACAGAGAGGTGGAGAGTTTAAAACTATTGTGTAGCTCATATCCAAATTAATGACAATTGGAGATTCACGTGGGCTCAGCCGCTTGAGACTGAGGAGCCAGCCGGCACACAGATAAGCTCTGCCTGCCCCTCCCTGTCGACTCTTGCAGGACACAAAGAGGGCAGGGTGGGGTTATGGGAGGTCGCTTGTTTTAGATAATGAGGTCTGTTGGTGCCACCTGCCAAGTGTACGTCATCCTGGAGTAAAGAACACAATGCTGTATTGTGACCTGCTTACTTAACAACAGAAAGGCACTTGACAAGTACACAGCAATTTTATTAAATACTGCTGGAGCAAAGCCAGGTTAAGTGACTCGCTCGAAGTCAGTGACGGAGGTCGAACTGGCAACCTTGTGATTTATTGTGCAGTTTAACCGTCAGATCGTCCTGCTTATAAAATCCACTGGACACAGGAGAAGCAATGCTTGCGTCCACATTAAAAGAGTAACAAGAACCCTTAGGGGCAGAGCAGTGTGCCATGTAAAAGAGGCCATCTGTGCAACAGGTGTAACCCTGTAGATTATTGAGCTGAATACGCAGCAAATGGATTATGCTCTTGAATCAGTGGCATGAATGAGAGTCAAGTGCTTCAATGGAAATAACAATGATTAGAACCATTATATGGCAATCTGATACCATATTATTACACAACACTCTCATCTACTTTAGGCTTGTGGTGAGCTGGAGCCTGCCCCAATACAGTAGTATTAGGTAGCAGTGGGCCGGTACTGACCAGCACTTGTTTATGTCTTCCAAGTGACATTTTGTTGCATACCCGCACTTCTCACAGCCTGTACCAACAGTACTGTTCTGTCCCTGCTCAACCAGATTGATCTTTTTTTGGCAGATCAAAAGCTGGAAGTGTGCCTTACAATAGCCCTCACTAAACCTCTTTGCCCAGCATGCAATAAGTCAGCTTGTGTTTCTCACATTCACCCTGTCCCCCATTTCTGTCCTTTCCTATTAAGTCTGCTAGTGATATGTAGACTAGATGTGAGGAACTTCACACATCTCTCATAATGTGAGCCTGACCCACAAGATCCATGCAATCTAATTAAAACCTCCACTTCAGAACAGGTAAACCACCAGAAGCTAAACTTGCTTGGGGCTCAGCCAATACTTGGATAAGAAACCAAAGAAAAGATAAGGTTGTTGGTGGAAGAGGTGTTGGTGAGGCTATCAGGAGGTTCCCACCCTGTGTTCTGCCTGTGGATTCCAATGTTCCAGTGCAGTGACGGGGACACTGTGATGTAAAAATTGGCACTATCCTTCAGATGGTCCTTTAAGGTCCTAACTCTCCATGGTTATAAAAGATCCCTGGGCATCTTTCTAAAAGTGCAAAGTGTTTCCTGATGTCTTGGATAAATTGTGCACCATGACATTTTCTATTCTGGCCCCAAATCGTCCCCTGCCTCTAACTGGCTACCTTTCTCTTTCACCTCTTCACCACCTAATAGCTAATGTATGTTGAGCATACTTTTGCAAGAGTGGCAGCCATCACATCATTCAGATGGATGCTACACATTGGTGGTTCCCCAACATCTATGTTAATCATTAGGGGATCACCTATTATTAAATTAACTAAATTACCATCAGTAAAGTTCTTTCTGTTTGTCTCCCTTTTCTTCCTGAATCTATCTCTGTTGCATTTGTCTTCAAGAAAAATAGAAGTCCAATTTGATTGCCACCTCATATTTTTGACAGCAAGAATCTCCCAAAGCTGAAAGATAATTGACTTGTTTTCACGCAGCTACTTCAGAGCTCTTCACAGTTACTTTGATGGCACCAAAGCTGCAGATAGATTTTCTTTGGAATAATTAGAATTTGTGTAACTAACATTAATTAATTATTAAAGTGACGCTCTGTGTTATTGTGTCATGTCATTTTCTAACTCACTTTATCCAGACAAGAATCGTGGATGGATGCTGGAGCAAGCATAAAGGCAGGAACAAACATTGGACAGGGTGCCAGCCCATCACGGGGCGAACACACACACATACACACACACACACATCACAGACTCGGGCCAATTCACCTAACCTGCATGTGTTTGGACTTTGGGAGGAAAACGCGTCACCTGGAGGAAGCCCACACAGACATGGGGAGAATATGCAGGGAAGACCTGTGACATGAACCCTGCTCTCTGTACTGCAAGGCAGCAACACTGCCACTGCACCACCATGCCACCCTCTTTTATCTCAGATTTTAAATAAATAAATAAATAAAATTCTATTTACAAGGATCTGCTCAGATGCCTGGGAAGAGCTCATTAATGTAATTGTAAATTGTAATTGTAAAGTAAGCACACCTAACCTGTGCTAAAAATTTTCGATCTTATTAACTGTTTTACCTTATATAAAGAATAATTTTAGACCAGGATTCTAACCGTGTGACTGTCTGCGCTGGGCGAAGGCTGAGTGCTGATTTTCGTGGAGTGTCTTCCTGCTTACTTGATTTGGTTGTAATTTGTTAATATGTTTTGTTTCTAAAATAAAAGTGTCAGATGCATGTGAGTAGGGGACCTCTTCAGGGCTTTTGAATTAATTGTAATTCCACTCCAGACCTTGGGTTGGCACTGTCTCTTACGTCTTTCTGCTTTTGCCCTCTGATCTGAGGATCTTTGACAGAAGGAGCTCTGATGTCCCATCCACCTCTCACCCAGACGTCCGATTTTTTCTGCCCCGGGACTCATATGAAAACAGCGACCACTGGAAGGAGTCAGTCAATCTAAAACTCACGTCTGCATAAGGTGCTCCTCTTTAAACTAGTGTTGGAAAACACCTTATTTCTTTGTTCTTTAATTGACGTTCTATCCTAATTAAACAACCACAACCCTTTATGTTTGTCTTGTGTTTTTCTTACAACAATTAAAAAAATAAAGAAACATATGCAGTATGTATTGGTATTTTTATTCACAGCAGAAATTCAAAATTTAATGTGGTTTAATAATAATAATAATAATTCTTTATATTTATATAGCACTTTTCTCACTGCTCAAAAATGCTTTGCACAGTGAGTGGAAAGTCATTTCAACTACCACTAATGTGCAGCTTCCACCTAGATGATACAACAGCAGCCATTTTTGCTCCAGTACGCTCACCATACATTAGCTGTTAAGCTGTGAAGGGGTGAGAGATAATTAGCCGATTCGAGACAGGAGATGGTTAGGGGGCCAGAATGAATAGGCCATGGTGGGCAGTTTAGCCTGGATACATGCTACTCTTTACAAAGGATGCCCTGGGACCTTTTATAACCACAGAGAGCCAGAACCTTGGTTTTACATCTCATCCAAATGATCACAGCATTTCTACAGCACAGTGTCCCTTTCATTGAATTGGCGTATTGGGATCCATATTATGACCACAGTGTAACAGCCCCCTGGTCTCATCAACACTTCCTAGATGGTCCTAGATGGTCTCCCCTCCATTTATTTTTTATGTATAAAGCACTTAAAAAAAAATCATCAAGGCTAAGTACTGGCCAGGCCCAAACATGCTTAGCTTCATGTGGGTGACCTGTTCTGAAGTGCATGTGGTATGGTTGGTCTGTGTACTGAAGTTTTCCTTTCACATCTCCAAAAACCTGCAGGTATATAATTTTAATCAATACATGGTAATTTTTACAATTTAATGCAAGTATATACTTAAATGAAGTTGTATCAATGGATTATTAAAAGCATAAAGAAAAGGACTGAAGGAACCTAATAGGTTAACTAAACGTGGCTTAAAGCTTGAGCATGTGAGGGTTGCCTAATCTTAAGAGGAACCATCAAGGTAATTAATAAAGTTAAAATGAAGTAACCCCGTTAAAAAGTGAGAGCAAACTAGTTAGAAAGCCCAGACATCCCTATTATGAAGTGGTGAATAGAATGAAGCAATGTTTAACACTAGAATTCCTGAAGCCTACGAGAAAACTTGTAATCCCAGCCCATCTTAAATCCCTTCGCACCTCTCCATCAGTGTCTTTTGTTTTGTAAATGAGTCAATCAGCACAAGCAGCAAGCAGCCTGCTGTCCCATCCCCTGCCTTGACGGAGCTGAACTCTCCTAGTTCAAGCCAAGGCTCCTTATCAGTGTGTGAGGTGCCTGGAGTTATATAGGGTAAATAATATAGTATATCGTTATTTGGAATGCATGCATTTCATGTGTGTTCTGTGTCTACAAAGAACTGAGTAAGTGTAGGATGAAAGAAAATGCGAGAAATGCAAGAAATGCTGAACACATACCTAAAGCAGAAACTTTTTCCATATTATAGTGTTTGTCTTGGTAGAGTTCTCTATTACTCTACTTTTCCCTTTTGTATTATTAATATGCAGCCTTTGTCAGAATGCCTCAAATCTCACGGACTTACCACTGTTTCTAAGGTATTGTACCATATAACTTCTCCCTACCTTCCCGTCTACATTTATAACATCAGACAATTAGGTGTAGTAAAAGACAAGCAGGAGTTAAGTTACACTTTAAGTAATGTATTATTAATAATATTCATAAATAGCAATATGCAAGGTACATTTGAATATTGGCAACTATACTGAGGTGTAGCGGGTCCATGGCTTCAAAAAAAAAGGCCAGTTTTAAATCCATAGAGCCGCGCCGCTCTCCATGGCCATGATTGCATGACTGTGGGGAGTTAATGAGGTAGCTGGAGCGAGTCGCACCTGCACGTGTGGGTGCGATCGTTCTCGGTTGCTTCATTGGGTTCCGGCAGTGTGTGATTAAGGTGCTGCGCCCACGGAGACGTGAGTGTATAAATACGGGTTGGCACAATGGAAAAGGGAAGAAATCAAAGATGAGAGAATCAAAGGAGAAAATAACAGAGGTTAAAAGGCATGAAAGGCAGGCTTGGGAAGTACGATCTGGCCACCTGGAAGGAGGAGACAGCACGAGCTGGGGCCCCGTGAAGGAGTGTTAGCTGTGGCGCTCTAGGGGCTAGTTCACCCCACTGAACATTCAGGGGAGTGTAGCAAGCAAGGCAGGTGCCCTCCCTAGGCTTTCAAGGTGCGACCATGTAAACGCGAAGGAAGAAGGGAGGAGAGCCGACCTCAGACAGTCTGGCCGTGATGCCTGGAGGCAGCCAAGACGGAGGTCAGCCGAAAGGAGCTCATGGCAGCTGAGTCTCTGCCGGCTATGCGAGCAATGGGTGAGCCGGGGAGAAATAGAAGGAGGTGGACTGAGATCAGAAGAAGTAAGTCTGCGTTTTTAACCTCTGATTTTAACAGATTTATTTATTGCTTTTTTTATTCCCACTTTTTACTGATTTTTATGGATTCATTTATGTACTTCTTCTAGAACACTGCACAATTGTCACTTTTGTTGGTTTTACTTGTGTTTTGATTCTTCTGTTAATAAAAGCACTTGAGCACTTTTTACACCATCCTCTGGCATCATCAGTGAATTGTCCTCATATGTCAGCTCATCTCGCTCATAACTATCGACTGTGTTGGTTCTGCAGACTCCCATGTTGGAAGAGGGAGTCTGTAGCAGACCGGCATCATCACATATACAACCTGATAAATGCTGATGTGAAGTTTCAGGTGGCACGCAAACTTGTTACTTAAAATGTCTCTAGTTAAGGCATCATTTGAGGTCAGCTTTCTTCAGAACAAGCTGCATGCCTGTCTCAGTATGGTTGCTGAGCTGTGGTCTTCATTGTGTTGTCCTTTTCAGTTCATGGTGTGTGAGATGGTCTTTCATCAGTTTGGTAAGAGAGATAGAGAGGGGTAAAGCAAACAAATTTATAGGTTTTCTGTCCAACCCCTAGAGCCAATAGGGCGTCATGGTACTTAAAGGTTTCTGATACAAGCCAATTCCAAACAGCCATACTTCAGACTAATGGGGCACAGTATACATTCACATCTGTCCACGTGAAGTTTGCCAGCTAGGCAGTCTGGCTTTCCTGTGGGGGGTTGATTGAGAGAGCCCTATAGAGAAACATTTGCCAAACTTGTTTGAGGCACTTTCCCCAACCCAATCGTAAAATTCACTATCCTGACTTAGTCCTAGGGGGTAAATATGAATGCTTCTCACTAATGAAATACTAATTTTACATTGGTTTGCCTAAGTTACAAATAAAGACATACAAAATATTTATCAACTTGTAAGCAAAATTTCACACCACAACATATACTAATAATGACATGAAGTGTATAATGTGTGAAGACTTTAGTCCAAATATCAAATAAACGTGTGCACTTTTATTCAAGACTATAACCAAAGAAAAAAAAAAAGCATTCGATTTACATGTGGCTGTCAATGAGTTAAAAACTGAAGCTCAAATGTCAATCGACAAGGAGTTTACAAGTATTCTTGAATGGTGCAGCGGTAAGAACTGCTGCCTTGTAACCTAAAGGGCCCAGGTTTCAGACTGGGCGCTTCGTGTCTTGAGTAGTGAGCTGCTATTATCATTATAATTTCTACAATATAATAAAAATATACATTTGATTTGAGTCTGTAACAGCTGGTGTAAATTTTGACTACTTATAAAAGTTAGCGCTTTTTTTTTTTTATTTTTCAGTTTAATTCTCTCAGTGACGTTCACATGGTACAACAAACTTGCCTCTCCCTCTCTGAGTTGATGGCATTTATCTCCATTCTTTTCACAAGAGCAGCGCTGTGGCTGATGCCTGCTTTGAACTGTTTGTTGTACCGGCAATCAAAGATATGATGTCCCGTGACCACTATCAGATTGGACAAAGGCAAGACCGTAACAACAGACAACTTCTTCATAGCGCTTTCACTGGCTAATAGACTGCTTTGCACCACAACACAACACAACTCTGATTGGCACCAGAAGTAAAATGGGACTTCCACCTGCAGCTAAAGTCACTTCAGTACGCAAGCAATTCGCCAGGTTAGTGTTTAGTTCTGGCAGTGCCATGATGACGGTGTATGCGCCCAAAAAGAAGAAGCCTTTGATTTCAGACTATAATAACCGGTGTTGCTACCTGTAAAAGATGTCACTGAAGGGATATAAACAGACACACAAACGCTGGTGAATCATGTCTTCTTGGTATCTTGTTGTCACTTGAAATTTTTGTTATTCAGTTTTAGTTTTGAATAAAAGCACACTTGTTTCGTTATACCTTTGTGAAAGTGTTTATGTTATATTCTAGTAACCACTTGAATGTGATCAAATCCATCTCTGCCTCCTTCGCGCATGCATGTCATTACTTGAAAACGTTATGTCAGATCTTGCCTCCACTCCGCTTTATGGTGCATGATACTGAAAATGCAGACAGAGAGGAGTACAGGCAAGATCGAAAAAAAAATGTTCAAATGACAACTCATGTTCAAATGGCATAGCATTTTTTCGATCTTGCCTGTACTCTGCTTTGTCTGCATTTTCAGTATCATGGAAGTAAGAAATAAAGGAAGAATCTACATGTATACGAAGTTACTGGTGGCTGATGTTGATTGGCTAAGATGATAGAATTCTGTATATTAAGTGTCAGATGATGTGATGTATTAGATAAGGTAATGGTAATAGAAAATTATAAAAGGGAATGAATTGTTTAATTGATTGCTAACTCCATGGACTGAGACATTTGCGCATATCTTTGTGCAAATAAAGAGTCATTCTGTATTTTCATCTGGTCTCTGAGAATGATTTATTTGAAAGTAGAGGAAAGTTTTTTCCGCAACACAGGTTAGGTTTACTGACCCCTGTGTGTGTTTGCAGGCCTCTGATGGACTCACACCCTGACCAGGACTGTTACTTGCCTTGTGTGACCATGACTTTAACTAAGTAGATTGTAGAATGTTGTATTATGCAGGCACTCTGGAATTGGGCGCTGGGAGCTGAACACTGTTTGCTCAGTTCACCTCCAGGGCAAGACAATTGGGAGTGTGTGACACTATTGAAGTGAATATCATGTACGAATGCAAAAATTGTGGTGGTCCTGTTATGTTTAAGCAGAAGAAGTGAAAAATGACTGAAAATGTGGATGTGCTCTAATCGGAACAACTGTTGAGCTGTTGATAAACTAGCCTTTATTTATGTGGTGTCTTTCATAGTGAGCGTTTTTGCAGAGCAGCAATGTTTTTACAGCAGGGTAGCATCTTACTTTCTGTTCTAACCTTGTGGTTGACACAAATTTATTACAGGCTGGTTGTGGTGACAGTAAAATAGGAATTACTACCTCAGCTTTCAAAAATGGGGAGCTAGCTGCATTTTGTCCTCACAGGTGGCGCAGTGGTAGTGCTGCTGTTTTGCAGTAAGGAGACTGTGGAAGATAGTGGGTTTGCTTCCCAGTTCCTCCCTGTGTGGATTGCGCTTTGAGTACTGAGAAAAGCGCTATATAAATGTAATGAATTATTATTATTAAATTTCCTTAAAGTTGGGCAGTGATTAGCACTACTACCCCACAGCTCCAAGTAACTGCATTCAAATGTGATCAAAGTAAACACAGAATGTGCCTGCTTTCCCTGTTTCTGTTTGTGTTTGCTTCTGGATTTTAATGTCACTTGCTAAACATATGCATGTTAGATTACATGATTACACTAAATTGACTTTTATGCGTGAGTGCAGGTTTGTCCTAAGACAGACTGACATTCCATCCTTTGTACTAACATTGCCAGGGTTTTCATTTATTCTTTTGAACCACTTATTAAAATATAAAGTTGCAAGAGTCTATCCTGACAGCAGGAGTGAACGTTTTTACCACCAAGATAAGTTCAATCCCCTTGTAAGAAAGCAGACCTCAATATCTCAACTAGGAACGATAATGGAGAGACATTCAGAATTACTGAGTAGGATTCAGTGTAAGTGAATTTATTGACAGTGGTAGAATTTATTGTTTCTGCTTGAGGTTCAAAGGCAAAACACACAGAACCATTGCTAGATATGATGCCTCCTTCTATGGCAGTGCTCTTCAAATTTGGTTCTGGAGGCACAGCTTTTTATTCAGCCCAATTTTCTTATTAGAAGCCAATTATTGTTTACTGAAGCAATTGCTGCTCAAGTAACATTTGTGTTGCTTCACTTGTTAAAGATTCCCTACCCTTCTTTTTTGTTTTGTCTTAGACAAATGTGTTCACAAAAATTAACTACGGTTTGTCTTCCTAACCACCTGCTAATTGAAAATGAGATGCAAATGACCAAGGAACCAGCAGCTCACCATCTAGCTTCAGCTCATTTTCTCCTGTGTGTGTGTTCTTCATGAAGCATCCGTTGTAGTAAAACATTTGGAAAGAAACTGAAAAGAAAAAGTGAAAACCAGAGAATTAGTCAGCTCCTCTGAGCCACAAACCATTTTGATAATATTCTTGGAAAAGAAAACCCTGTAATGAAAGAATGTCCTGCTGTGAGGTATAAAAATTAGCAACAGGTTCCACAACCAGCAAAGATCTAATTACTGTAAGTAGCTGGGTTGCAACAAAAACCTTCTGCCACTGCAGCCCTCTGGGACCAAACATGAGGACCCTCTGTTCTAGATGGATGTTTTAGTATTATTTGTGTCATGTACGTATCAGTTTTTTCTGGGTTCCAAGGTGAAGCAGACCATTAAGAGGAAGATCTAAACACATGGCAGCTGAAGCATGAAATTAGTAAATTGGAAGCGTGGTCAGAAAAACATAAAAATTTCATTCATCAATCCAAGTCCCCTATGGCAGTCTGAGAAGATTGTTAAGACGTTGTACAGCAAGCCAGAATATTTCATCAGCAGAGTGGAGTCTGAGGTTGGCTAATGCACCCACAAGACATCACATGTGGTCACTACGGGATAGATAAATCTAGAAGGGGTTCAGAAAAGAGATGAGTATCTGTATACAAGGTTAAAGGGGTTACATTACAAGGAAAGGTGGACCAACTATGAATCCTTGTGGCCTGGAAAGAAAAGGGCAAGGAAAAGCTTGACAGAAGTTCATACTCCTGAATGGTTTAAGTTGGACCAACTGCTCAAAGGGCAGCTTCCAGGAACCTAAAGTGGTATTGGGTTGAAGGAAATTAGAGAAGGAGTATCTGGGTGGCACAGCGCCACAGTCATTAGCCCTATTGTTGCAGATCTCCAAGGTTTGAAGACCAGTCTGGCCACATTTTCTGAGAAGTGAACATATTCTTTGTGTTTTTCTTTCTGTATCTCGTTTTCTACTCCCATACTCACATCATTTGAGAGTGTGTAGGAATAAGAGACCCTGTGGTGAACCTATGCTCTGTAAAGATGTGGTTACTATTATGTGCTCACTGCTGCCAGGCTGCACTCCTGCACCTGTGACCCAGCAACAGGATTAGGAAGATTTGGTAAATCATTGACAGGACAGGATATTAACTAATTGAACATTACTGTTTGACATTTACTTCTGATGAAAGATGATTTGTGGTTTATGGACTCCCAAAGTTGATTTTCAAAAAGCCACTGTAATGGTTGCCCTTTCTTTATTTTCTGATTTCATGAAATGGTTACACTTCAATAAGCAAGCAGTTGCCTCTTATTTAATTTTGATATGTTCAGAGAGTTGATCAGAGTTTCATAATACGCTAGGGGTAAGGACTGGACATGTCACCTGTCACTTCATGCTTTGCAACCCCAACCTTTAGTATTTTGCCTCACTGCCTAAGTAAATATGTATCCTCAGACACAAACAATTTAATTTCAAAAGATGTAGCTGATTTATATGAGATTTAGCATTGTCTTAAATTAACTTCAAATATGCTGCTTGAAATATACAATGACGGCAAGAAATAATGAGGAGCCTTTCTAAAAAAATCGCAGTGGCTCAAAATCAAAAAGTGATAAGAAAAATTTAACAAAATTAAAAAAGGCTTTTCTACCTTCTTTGTCTTCCATAGACAATTCACAAAGGATGGACAGAAAAAAATAATCAAAAAAAAGAAAAAATTAAGCACAAACACAATACAGAAAAAAGAGCACCTACAATTACAGATTACCCCCCTCACCCAAATAAGTATATTCAGAAGTAAAGCTGTGTTTACTAATATATGCAAAATTAAGCACTTACAGTATCTTTACTAAAGTGTTCAGCACCACAGATGTACTCATTATCCTGAAGACCGTTTCAAAAGACGACCCCTGGCAGTCTGGACTTCAGACTTCAGACTTTTATACCACTAGCCCTTTTGTTAAACCAATTCCCACTCACGTCTTCCAGGGCTCCCCCATAACAATCGACTTTGAGTCACGCCTGTGTCATCCACTGCTCAGGTGCAGTTTCGCTATTTCAAACCTACACCTTTCCGCACTCACCTAAATTTTAGCAACCATGTCACACCGGCTACTCATTCATCTCTCAGGTAACTATTTTCACTCTGTCTTTTCAGCCTTCTTTTTCTACATGAGTGTTTTCCGCCACCAACATCTTAAACTCAATGCTGTGCCCTTTTCTTCTCATGGAGGCTTCAGGCTTTGCTATCGTGGCGTCATAAATTCAAAAGCACGCTCAGGAATTACCTCAAGATTTACCAGCTCAGGCCCAGAGAAACCCTCTGACTTGTAGGCCTACAAGTCAATGGAACAACTCACAAGGAGAACACCGATTTCTCTCGTGACTTTGTCCTGCCACCGTGCTATCCCTGTATGGAGTGCTGGAACAACAGGTAAGTAACTTTTACCTCATCTATAACTATTCACTTGTTCATTATAAGCTATAAATAGCTATATAAAACTGGGCTTATTGCAGGTTTTGCCTCCCAGGTGCTCCCAGCATGATGTTTGCATGTTCTCCCCATGTTCACATGGGTTTCCTCTCACAGTCTCAACACATGCTGGTAAGGTGGATTAGTGATGCTAACTAAATTAAGCCATGTGTGTTCACCCTGGGATGGGTCAGCACCCTGTCCAGGGGTTATTTCACAAATGGAATTCTAAGCATATTAACCATTAAACAAAGATCTCAGCTTATGAAACTCTTGTTCTTTCTGTTTTACTCTACAGTGCTGAAACACGCACACTAAAACAAGGAAACAAGAGAAATTCATGCATTTTTGCAATGTCAGTACTTTCATTTACAGAATGAAAACAGCGGGAGCTGATTTGGGATCTATTTTGATGGAATATTTAAGATCCAGAAGAAAAGGTTGACATATTTTAGACATGTTGTACATATGGCACCAGATGGAATTCCTCATATTGTGCAATATGGTCATATTCACCACAAAAGACCAGCAGGAAGACCAAAGAAGAGTTAGTTGGATAACATCAGAGAAGACAGTAAACTAGTGGATTTGTCTATATTGGAAGCTGAATGACTGCTACAGGATAGACAGCAATGGAGATTTGCCATGAACAATCTGTTGTAGTGTGCGCTTGCATCAAAGTACACAAAAAGGAAGGAAAGAAGGAAGGAAGTACCCTTTCTTGCTGGAACAGGCTCAAGCTACCTATGACTCTGCCCTGGATAAAAAGGTTTAGAAGGTGGATGGAATTTAAAATTCCAGAAAAAAATGGATTTATCAATGCAACCCCAAAATGGACCCTCTTTTTTGGGCAGCCTTCTGGTCTATTTCAAATCCTGTATCATTGGAATATTGTTTCATACCTAGATCCCTTATATTTATTTTTGTCAAATTAGCACTATTTTTGTTACATCCTTGATGATATAATTTGCAATGTATTGGTTTCTACCTTCCCATTGTGACAATGTCAGTTGCTGGTGATTTATTCTTAACTTTTTATTTAAGAGTCAGGTGTTGAATTTATTTCATGGGCAGACTCCTTTTCACTCAAGAAATAAATAATAATTTCCAAGCATTTCAGATTTTTAAATACAGTAGATATGTGAGTATCTATATATATAATTTTGCCCCATTAGGTATGATTGTCCAATCAACAACACTTGCCTGTTTTCTTGTTGCTGATTTAGTCAACTCCAACCTCTGCAAGTTGCTATGAAAGAAAACTAAAGGCATGTATATTTCATGATTACATATGAGTGGTGGTCACATCATTGTAATTGTTTACATATTTATACATGTGCTGTTAGAAAATCATTGCTTGTTGCTGTCCTGATTTCATTTAGCAGCTAATTGCCAGCGGAGCTATTGTTCTCAGATGAGCTATCTAGCAAGATTCCTACAGCTAGGACACATCTGCAGGAGATAGTTAAAGTGAGCATTCACTTATTAACATTTTGAATTTCATTTTGTTACACTGTTGTGCTGAATTAACTTTTACTTTTGGATTTGATTTAATTTGGTGATGCCAGTGTGTTGGCATTTTGTGGCTTTGTTTTCGATGGCCATTGCCATTTTGTCTGGTTGTTTCCATGGGCGCTGACATTTTGTGTATTTGTTCACTATGATGAAGCATAGTTTTTAGGGCTTATGATTTATGTGCCAATTGATTTGCAAAATCATGATAGCCATGAAATAAAAGATGGCCACACACAGAACATGCATCAATACATTGAAATAATACAGAATCACTAAAGATGAATTTGATTAACCTTTTGAAGTTTAAATGAATTGCTTTTTGGTTTGAGGTTTGGCTTTCGTGTGTAGGCAAATCATTTCATGGTGAATTGACCCTAATTACTTCTAATTGTTCTCATGTCTTATTTTTTAAAACTGTTGCATGTCTGCATCTTGCTTTCCACTTCATAAGGAACATTTCACCACCAAAATGATACCAATAACAGCTTAATCTATTAATACAAGTGACCCTGAAAGTCATGACAGAGACAAAAGTGCATAAATTGCTATTGTGATCCTGTGAAACAACAATGTCAAAAATGGAGTACATGCTTCAAACTGAAAAAAACTCAAGCCAGAAAAGACCTTTACTTTACTTACAAAAAAACTAGGCTTAACCACTAGCAGCCATGTCCAAAATCCAAAAGGCAGGTGTATGGTGTGCACATGCCCAAAAATTTCTAAATATCAAAATGTCTAACCAAAAGGAGGAAATAAAACTATGAAAACCTCTAGACAAAACTCAAGTTCCTTAAATATTTAATTACTTATTCAAAAGATTCATGAATATTTAAAATAAATAAAAAAGCAAGCACAAAAAAAGAAAACAAAATAAGTTTGCCTTTAAAAGCAAAAAAATCCAAAATTAGAATCCAGAGACAGTACCTTGAATGATAACAGGGGTCAACATCAGGAATCCTAATTCATAAAGAGTACAGATCAAAACTAGTGTAACTTTAGCATCTGTTAAAATCTGGCAGGGAGTTTTTTATTTATTTATTTATTTTTTGTTCTTTATTCGCCTTATACAATTTCTTGTATTAGGAATTTTGTTCATTTTCGCATACCCCTTGGGGTCAGAGCGCAGGGTCAGCCATTGCACAGCGCCCCAGGAGCAATTACAGGTTAAGGGCCTTGCTCAAGGGCCTAGCAGAGTAGGATCTCTTTTGGCAGTGATGGGGATTCAAACCGGCAACCTTCAGGATACCAGCACAGATCCTTAGCCTCAGAGCCAGAGTTGCACAACTAGGTGGCTCTGCTCCTTAAGCTCTACATAGAGGGGACAGGACAGAGAACAAAGAAAACTAAACACATGTTAACATAATGCAAAATTACAAAATAATTAATAAACACAATATAAAACAAATTAAATGGAGAAAAATGAAAAACTAAGATGCTTGGTTTAATGCTGCACCGAAAGGCTGGGAACCATCATGGTAGAAGGGAGCACAGGTGGGGACAGATCTGTAATAGATGATCTGGAAGCAGGGAGCCATTGCTGTGGAGATTACTACAAATTCAAGGGGTGAATTTATTGCAAGAATATCACAGTGGAGTTACAATACTGCTCTGAAGAACATTAGTAGCCACCTAAGCCACTGAAATGTTAGTTCAGTTCACTGAAGATTGCTAATTTATAAGCAACAATTGGAAGTGTGCAATGGTAAGATCAAGCCCACCATTTATAGTGCAGCAGACTGCATGGTGTCACATTGTCTAGTGTTTTCAGCTTCCTGGGTTTGAATCACTGTCTGTGATCCCATTTCATTGTCAAATAGTCTTTGTCTGTGCGAATTTTAGTTTGGCTACTCTGATGTCTTTGACACTCCCACATCACCCTTCACAAAATGTTTTCATCTCGGACAGTTCATCCTCTTCTCATTAGGATTTTACTATTTTGTCATCACTGGACTCCCTCCAGAAAGTATTACAATAACACCGGATCCTGCAGGCTGTTGAGCACAGTACCATGACCGCCTCACACTAGCTTGGCAGGATTTCACTGGCCTACATTTTAACAGATATTCTGCTACTGACCTGTAAATAGCAGAAATCCAACCTTCCAAATCCTCCTCTGTGCCTCTTACTTCATATAAACCTACGCAACACGTGAAATCCTCTGATCCTAAAGTGCTGGCTAATTTAAATGTACCTGTCCAACTCTTATCTGAATCTACCTATTGCAACAGACCACAGTGCACTGTTTTACATGAGTGTATATTCAACTGGCACAGTGCCTGCTCTCTGAAAATGTGTGCAGAAAAACAATCACAACCTCCATTCTTGCACTCAATCTCTAATGCTCTGGGTCACATTTTAGTATAGCTATCCATTAAAAAGCAGCCATTAACAGTCTATAGTAGTTTGCATGTTCTCCCTGTAGAGTGTGCTCACGTACGGACTGTGTGTGTGGTACGGCAGCTGCACTTCCTCAGAAAACAAAGCGCTCCACAGGGTCATCAGGATAGCGGAGAGAACAATTGGTTGTACCCTCCCCACTCTGGAACAAATCTACACCTCCCGAAGCCGCAAAAAAGCAATAGACATTTCACAGGACTCATCACATCCCGGTCATTGCCTCTTCCAGCTTTTGCCATCGGGCAAGAGATACAGAGCTATGAAAACTAGGACAAACTGCCTTAAAAACAGCTTTTATCCGAAAGCAATCATGGCCCTGAACTCAGAATAAAACTGCTCCATATTATTCTTCCAATGTGCAATATAGACCTTAAGTCAACAAGTGCAATTTGTATATTTATTACTATTCGGTTTGTTATTATTTTCTCTCTTCTTGTCTTTTTGTCTTTTTAACTCTTATTCCTCACACTGAGTCGATTGCACCTTCAATTTCGTTGTTCCTTTGTAAAAGTGACAATGACAATAAAGATCTATCTATCTATCTATCTATCTATCTATCTATCTATCTATCTATCTATCTATCTATCTATCTATCTATCTATCTATCTATCTATCTATCTATCTATCTATCTATCTATCTATCTATCTATCTATCTATCTATCTATTTGAATAGGTTTCCTCCCATAGTCCAAAGACTTGTAGATTAGGTGGACTGCCAGTGTTAAATTGACCCCTGATGTGTGTGTATGCTTGTTCACCCTGTGATGGCTGGTATTCTGTCCACAGATTGTTCCTGCCTTGCACCTAGTGTTTGCTGGGATAGTAGGCTCAAGCTTTCCTTTGACCCTGTGCTGGATAAGCCCCAGATACGTGGGCTTAAAATGGATGGATAACTGTCTATAAATATTTAATTAGCTGTATAATTAGCAAAAATAAATTATCATTTAAAATAATTAGTGTGTATTGTTAGAGTCCATTGTAGAAATATTACTGGTGTGCTGAATGTAGCAATGGTTGTCATATGTGGCTTACCTTTCTTGTATCTGTGTAACAATGTCTATAATGTGAACTGTCCTGCTACAAACAAATTTCCCTCTGGGACAATAAAAGTCAACCTAACCTAAGACCATTACTGTAAAACATCTGTGTTTTTATCATTTTAAATCATGTTACAAGGCTCATAATAGGTTTTATAACATGTTAGACGGTTAATTGTCATTTATAATGGATGCCAGGCTAAAGTGTTGCCGTCTCCAGTTTGGTATTTGATGTGCTCTTCTTCAATTTTGTTGTTTTTACGAGGTATTATGTGTGTGCAGTGATTGTTTCATCCTGTAGTGAAATGCAAGCAGTGCCTACTATAAAAGGTTGAATATTAACCAGAATGCAGGAAATGCAACAGAAAAGAGGAGGCCATTCAGTCTATCAACCTTGTTTGCTTAGCTTCTATCCAGATTGTCCCTTTTGTTTTATCTTGGCATTTTGGGAAAGTTGTCAGGGTGTCTGCTTCAGTGATATTAATTTATGATTTGTTCCAAATGGCATTTTGCTGTGGATATTCTCTGATTTCTTTCCATGCTTAAATGAAAGAATTCCGTGATTAATGTGCCATGTTTGGTGTCCAGATGAATTCAGGTTCTCATATTGTGCCAGGTGCTGCAGGGTTAGGTTGGCATTACGCTACATGATTTCTAGTCAGAGAAGAAATCACACTTACAATTGTATTTGATTTGAGGAGATCAGATTATAAAATTAAAGCTGCAGGGGATAATGGATTACATGACTCTATTTTTACTTCTCAGTACAGTTTCAAATTTTCTATTGTGCAGTGAATTTTGATAGCCGACCACACAGTAATAAAAGCCTGCACATCATCATGAGAAAGAACAGCCAGGAGATAGATTGTTGTCTTTTTTTTTTTCTTTATTTTGCTTTATACAATTTCTTGTTTTAGGAATTTGTTAGTATTTGCATACCCCTTGGGGTCAGAGTGCAGGGTCAGCCATTGTACAGCGCCCCTGGAGCAATTACAGGTTAAGGGTCTTGCTCAAGGGCCCAGCAGAGTAGGATCTCTTTTGGCAGTGATGGGGATTTGAACCGGCAACCTTCTGGATACCAGCACAGATCCTTAGCCTCAGAGCCACCACTCCGCCCACTCTGTCTTTGATTTTCTTTGCAGCAAGGAAGGAACAAAGAAGAGGTTAATCTGGAGAAAACTATATACAGTAGAACCTCTGGTCACAAACGTTTCCGAACATGTACAAATTGGGTTACGATAAAAAAGTTTGCCAAAATTTTGCATCTGTTCACGGCCACACGCTCTGGTGGCGAACAAAAACACTGGCAGCCAGTTTCCCTTCCGGTTCGTACGTGCCAATGATTTCCCATTCTCCGTTTCCCATTTTCTTTTGTTTGCATATACAGGGCATAACAAAGACAACGCATATGTTCAGTCTCTCCCTGTACATCGTTCTCAGTCAGATGTGCGTTCATTCGCTGTGAACCCTTTGTGCTCTATTTCATGTGCTTTTGCATTAATTTTGCAATTAACCATGGCCTCTAAGCAAGTGAAAAGTGCAGTCCTCAGGGGAAGAAGAGAAAAGGGAGGATATAAGAAGTAATGCAATAAAAGCCGTCATGGAAAAATGGAACGAGTGCCAGGATTTTCGAGAAGAACCACCCTGACAAAGCGGTCGCGAACAGAGTGATAAACATGAACGAACATATCATCTCGCATTTCCGAAAAGTTTTAATGTGCAGGAAAAGGCAAGTCACATTAGACCGCTATTTTGAGAAACTCATAGAAAAAGTGTTTACAGCGAGCGGTTAGTAGTGCGAACTTGGTCTAGCACAAACTCTTACAATTTTAGTTTTCTCTGTTGTTCAAGGTTTTCTCAGTGTTATTCAATGTTTTTACATTTGTTTACTAGTACACTGTGCATTCTATGGTATAATTAACTATTTTTGTGCTTACAAATCTTAAAAAAAATATTTACATACAGTTCGTACAGTCTGGAATGTATTAATAGTATTTACGTACAATCTTATGGGGAAATTACGTTCAGATCGCAACCAAATCGGGTCACGTCCAGAGTTTTGGAATGAATTACGGTCGTGACCAGAGGTACCACTGTATGTCTGAGCATGGACAACAGGGTTGTATGTACTTGTGGTAAAAGGCGCTATATTGTGCCCGACCCGACACAGACTCACACTGAGGCATGTGTAAAAGCACAAGGATCTTTTATTTTTCTTCACCTCTGGGGCACATCTTCCCCGTGAACCCCACAGGCAATATACAGTCCCAAGCACTTAATCCAAACACACAGTCCTCCACCTTGGCATCACCACTCCTCCCAGGCAACCTCGTCCTCTTCCTCCCGATTCTGGCTCCTGAGTGGTGGTTGCTGGCCCCTTTTATAATTCACCCGGAAGTGCTCCAGGTGCTTGATTGGCATGTTCCGGCTGTACTTCTGGGTGTGGTGCATACGTGGCCCACAGGGCCGCAGGAGTCTCAGCTACAGCACCCCCTGGCGGTGCCTGCCGGACCCAACAGGTCTGCATCCAACTCCAACTCCCGTGGAGCCCTGCGGGAGCGTGAGACACCTCTCCAACCCAGGGGGGCAGCCATCTAGCGTCCAGTGGGAGGTATTGCACCATCCAGGGCTGCTCCCCCTGAAGACACAGTGCAGGGGCATCCCAGCTCGACATGGACACCAGCTGCTTGTCACAGTACTGTTCTTCAAATTGAGCGCCCATTGCTTGTCAGGTCTCGCAAACACAGGAGCCAGCCTGGTGCCTTGTGACAAAATGAAAACTTTGTCATGGCTAGTCACACAATGGAGTCCACCATGACATTCCACAACTCAGATGAGGTAAATGAAGGCTACAGCTAAAAATTGCTGGAAAATTCTTAAGGTGTGTCAGAAGCTGCAGATTTAACATACTTTTTCTTCTTCCTCTTAATCTTTTCCACTTCTATGTGGGGTCAATGTTTTATTGAATTGGGTGCGATTGTTATAGCCAGACGCCAACCTTGTCAATTTATCTTTAGACTTAAGATACTAATTAAGATGATAATGTGGATAGCAGAATGAGTGAATGATTAGGGTTAATGAATGAAAAAAAGAATAAATTAATGACTGAGTCTATGAATGAATGAATGAATGAATGAATGTGTAAGTGAGTGAGTGGACAAATGAGTGACTGAATGAATAAGTCGATGAATAAATGAATAGGTGATTTTGATTTAGGCCAAAAATCTCTGAAAGTATTGGTTTTAATTTATTTTATTTAACCCCTGACATTCACTTGTAAGGCAATATGGAGTTCAAAGTAGGTAGCAATATTGAATGGGTTGTCAGTTCTTTGGAGGGTTGACTCACACATCGCCAACATTAGAATTACAAGTTAGTGTACTCTATTATAGACTCTAACAAGTCTCACTAATTACTTTTATTTTTTTAATAATATTACTTCATGTCTTGCTTATTTTATGACATTATAAAAAACAGCAGACAAATGCCACACAGATACTGATCAGACCTCACAGTCAAAACCAGTTGCCTGTAGCAGCAGTGACATTGACAGCACTGCCTTACCACCCAGCATTCACTTTTGTATTTGACAAACCAAACTCATCCTCCAAGACATAACGTGACAGATGAAGAATAGCCAAAGGGGCTGCACACTTTACATTGAAATCCCTGATGAAGCTCATTTGTTTCTCATTATTACCTTATCTGACAGAGTATGCAGAACAAGTTCTGGTCCAGTCTTTGGTCTTGTCGTTTCTGGACTGCTGCAACTCATTTCTGATAGGAGTTCCTCCATATGCTATAAAGCCGCTGCAGACAGTCCAGAATGCAGCAGCCCGTCTTGTATTTAACCAGCCGAGACGGGCACATGTCACTCCTCTCTTCAGGTTACTGCATTGGCTCCCTGTAGCAGCAAGTTCTAAGTTCTAGGCCCTGATGTTTGCCTACAGAGTAGTCAATGGCTCAGCACCTGAGTATATGGAGACACTGGTGAGGTACTATGCCCCTTCTTGCCCACTCATTTCTGCCAGTGAACAGCATCTGGTGATGCCACCTCTGCATGGTATTGTCCCAATCCAGACTCTTTTCCTGTGTAGTTCCCAGTTGGTGGAAGGGGCTGCCCACCTCCATCCGTACTGCTGACTCCCTCAATGTATTTAAGAAATGACTGAAGACCCATATTTTCTGTGAATATCTGTATAATTGACTGAAGAAAAAAAAATGAGCTATAATCTTTTACATTGTTGGTTAATTTGTTGTTGAAGTTTAATTTCCTCATCGATTATAATCTACAGTGTGATTGTAAATTATTAGTTATTACATCTTTTCACTCGTGGCAATCACCTTTTGTTACCCATCCTATTACACTTGCTGAACAAACAAGCCCATGCCTAATGTTACTCAGTTAAGTTTACCTCTGTTCTAAGTTGCTTTGGATAAAAGCGTCTGCCAAGCAAATAAATGTAAATGTAAATTAACCATCTAAATACAGAGGGGATAATATTGACTAAAATCTGTTGTGAACTGCACAGAGCTGTAATTAAACAGTTGATCACCGGTTGAGAAAACAAATGTTCCCTCACAGAAACAATAAAAACATATATGGCCCTTTGTATTTAATTGAATTCCACTGAATATTCTGATAATGGTCAGGAGCCATTTGAAGGAGCAGGTACACAAGAATAGACGAATGAGATAAGCTGAGCTAATGGCTAGGTATTAATTGAAACCTTAAAGTGGCAATCTGAATAAGTCCCTAAATAGGAAATTGCTGTTTTTTATCTCTCAATCTTTCTACTTGTTTACTAGCTTTTGAAGTGTCTGGCGGCTCTTAAAGGCTCCTTTCCCATTCACGTTTCAAATGGGTCTCAGTTTGAGTGTGATGTGAACAGGCTGAGAGATTTAATCATTTAGTCTGAGGCTAGGTTACTTTGAGATACTATTCGATTCAGTTATTTCTTGTCCAAAGAGGGAAATTTGGTTTGTCAGCAAGTTTTACAGAGAGACCATGATATAACATTAAAAACATCAACAAAGAATTTAGCCATCAAACATAACCTTAGTGCAGGTAACTAAATGTAGCAGTGAGCATGTAGGGTATTGTAGCAGTAGTGAAATGCTCAGATTCTCACAGTCTCTAAACTGTGATTTGCTTATTTTATTGAGGAATGCCATCATTGCACCTAGCCTTGACCCGGCTTGCCCACTCACAAGCAAAGACACATAAAGGCATAAATGAATTGATCAAAGAAATATTACACGAATTAAAAGGGTACACACAATCAATAAACAATTAACATGTACATAAATATCCACCCAGTTTCCCTGACAATTATTATTACTTAACTAACACAGAACAAAACCAACAAAACGGTTAACAATAAACACTCACAGTACAGACCAGTCTGGTCCCACAGATGTCACACTTGCTCACCGAAGGTATGTGGTATCACCTTGGGACAGTTGCTGTTGCTAACAGTCTTGTCTCATTTTTCCCTTCACACATTGCGAAAAAAGAAGCCCCGCCCCTTGAGGATAAAATGGAGATGTTCCTGGAAGGTGGCATGTTATTTAAGCCTGACAGAGTCTTTAAGAACACTTCCAGAGTGGCTTAGAAGGCATCAGTCCACCAACTGTTGTAGCTCCATTGAGCGCATGTTTTCGTCCTTTTGATCTTTTTGTTTGTATTAATCAGGGTTTTCCTGGTTGGCAGCCCAACTATTTGTGGTCTACCTCTGCACCGTTACAGATCATACATGTTACCTAAAAGAATTAAATCAATATTAAGACTTAACTAATGACTGATGCAAAATATAATGGTTCTTCCTATGATAAAGGTCTGTGGATGTAAAGTTGAACTTACGTATTTAGAAGATTAATAGCAGTTGGAATGAAAAAGTATTTGGAACCTTGAACCTTTGAGCCTAGTCTGAGTTGGGTGAGAACCCTAGAACTACTTAACACAGTTCCCTACAGAAAGAGAAATTGAGTGCCACTGTACTGTCTTGGCATGGTGGAATAAGCTAGATCAGCTAGGACATGGTGGCCTTGTGGTCTGACCAACATGCATAAAATGACACATATTAGGAGTTATTAGAGTTGACTGCTGTCAACAAGCCTACAGGCTTGACTGTGACACATGCTTTGTATTGAAGCAGCTTAGTTAATATGAAGTGTATGTAATAAATGAACACTGGACAACACTGAAGCTAAGCATGTTCAGTCCTTGAAAGGGAGACCATCTAGGGAAAGGTGTTGGTAGGACCTGGGGTAGATGGCTGGTGTGTGGATCCCAATGCCCCAATGCAGTGATGTGGACACTGCTCTGTAAACATTGCACCATCCTTTGGATGAGACACAAAACTGAGGTCCTGACTCTCTGTGGTCATTAAAGATCCCTGAGCATCCTTCGTAAAGAGTAGGGTGTATCCTGATGTATTAGCTAAATTGCCCATCAGTGCCCCATAATCATATCCTGTCTCTAATTGTCTATTTCTCTTCACCATCTGAGGTTACTGATGCAATTATGGCTGCTGTAGCATCATCCACGTGGGTGGTGCACATTGGTGGTGGTTGAAGTGGCTCCCCACTCACTAAAGCACTTTGAGTAGTGAGAAAAGTGCTATATAAATGTAATTAATACTATTATTAATAATAATAACAGCATAACATTCTCAAACCCACTAATTCTATTAAGGGTGTCAGTATCTATCTTGGTAGCACCATGCACAAGATATGAACAAACTCCCAAACGGGAGCCAGTCCATCAAAGGCCCCAGTTAAACAGGCGCATTTTAGAGTTGCCATTTAAACTGACATGAATGTCTTTAGGAAAGCAGCATGGAATACCTTGAGAAAACCTCAGAAATATATGGTGAGAGTATTCAGACTACTCACAAGGAGAGATGGTCCAGCCCTCCTCATATTCATTTATTTTCAAACCTACTTAATTCTGTTTTTGTTGAGACTGGAGTCATCTTTACAACATCTGTTTACTGGACAATATATAGTGCCTTTTATGGTGAACACCATCATAAACAGTTTCTTTTTAATGTTTGAAAACAGGATTCTGACTATTTAGACAGAGATAGGTTACATGAATGGTTTATAATGGTGCAGCAAATCACATTAATGCAAAATGTAGTGTACACATTTACAAAAACTGGGAATATAAAAGACAAAACACTATGTAATGTATTCTGGGAGGCAAGGCACTGGCACAGGACACTAGATAGGCACAACACAGTCTGTTCTTTTAGATAAGATCTAACACTAGCAATAAGAGAGCACCAGTATGAAGGGGGTATCTAATATTAACATTAATTAATAATGCCCAGGAAATGCATACTCTGAGGACACCAGGGTAAGTGTAAGATCAATAGAGTTAGGGTAGAGTCTGGGTAGACAGGTGACAGCTGGTGGTTCCCACTTGGCACAGCCTGTTTTTGAAGGGGCTTAGAGATGCAAGAATCAATGGGGCAGTGACAGTAAACCCTTGTATGATGTGGATAGACCATTGAGCCAAAATCAGCTTCTTAATTTGTATATATCTAAGTTTTATACAAAATAATCAAGTCAAGATTTGGATGCTCTCAAATACTACTATCCGCCACACTATTTGTAAATGATTCCATGCATCTATTGGAAAGGAAAAACATAAGTGTTATGTAAATTTTACCCTTAACCAGAAAATGCTGTCTTTTTACCCAGTCATATATCAATCCATCTGTCAATTCATCATTCTGTTATCTCCACCTGGGTAGACATGTGACAGCTGGTAGTTCCCATTTGGGACAGCCTGCTTATGAAGGGGCTTAAAGATGCAAGAACAAGCAGGGCAGCCAAATGGAATTCTTCTTCATTCTGGACGTGTAAATCCTAAAGATCGCCCTGGAAATAACCTTAAGGACACTTCACATCTAACATTGGCTAAACTTGGGGCTGTGAAGTTAGTTTGGCCCAAAGACTCAGATGGCAGGGAGGCATTGTGGCCTGAGGCTTGTTAGAGAAAGCAAGAGAGAGGATGGAAGGTGAAGAGCAGAGTGGAATTGTCTTTGAGCACTCCAAGGTAGCTTGTGTGAAAATAGGGAAGCCGACCCTTCTGACAATCGCAAGCATGGAAACCTAAAATATCCATCTGTGTCTTTGTAGTTCTTTTATAATTTATGTTCTTCATTTTGATTATCTCTTTAATGCGTGTTTTTAGTTATACATATTTATTCAGTTTATTTTGAACTTGAGTCATTAAATGATACTATTTAGGGTAGCGCACACGTGCTCCTCATTACAAAACTGACACTCAGAGTTATTTATACATAAATATATGGATGTGGAAATTATTTTTCTTGTTACTTTAAGACTTCTTATGGTAGATATATAATATAAAGAAAATAAATCTAAGGTGAGTCCAGATGAGGATGTGAAAATTTCACACAAACAACAACTGGCTGTATGATTGTTTAGCTGGCCACTTCAAATTGGTTCCTGTGATGGACTGAGAGTCCATGGCTGTTTCCTGCCTTGACTTGTTAGGCACTGGTTCTCCCCCAACCCTGGATTGGATTAAGTGTCTTTAAGAATGTTTTGTTATGTTATTGAAAATGTATGCATGAAAACTGTGATAATATACAGTATACTGTGGCTTGAAAGGCTTAGCGTAAATTAAATGCTGAATGTTTTTCCTGACTGAGTTGTCCAGTCTTCCTCTGAAATAACTTCCAAATCACTGAGAGAACAAAATAAAGCCCAATGATCTACAGGCAGTGAGTAAACAGAAATAAACTGTTCATAAGTTGGGTGAATAAAGGAGATCTGGAATCTGCCTAAGTTAAAATCTTGAGGTGCAGACATGCTATGTTATAACGTGTGCTATAATGTGTGTCATAGTGTATTGTTACAGGGAGTGGAAATAGGTGCGCACAGGAGATGATGCAGCCACACATCATAAAAGTAATAGAATACTTAGTCCCAGCAACCACCATGCTGACCTGGAGGAAGCTCCCAAAAAGACATGTTGAGTCTTCTGTCCATTATGATAATGGTAATTGGTCCAACTCTACATAAGACGTCTAAAGTATACTGATATCTTACTGGTGGCAGTGTTCTAACATGCTGATTACTACTACAATTCTAAATAACTGGAGATTCCATGGTAGGAACCCCTTATGTTTTCACTTGTCTTTAACAAGTTCTTTCACATATGTTAAGAACCCATTAATAGGCAGCAGTAGCTGGTTGTAGTATAGTAGTAGTAGTAGTAGTAGTATTGTCAGAGTGTGCACACTGAGTACAGTGAGTTTATTACCTGCACGTTCAACCAACATGCAACAGGTTTTCACATTCTCACCCAATGACAAAGAATTAATGAATATATATAACTTAATTTTATTTAATATCAACTTTATTGATGTGGATAGGCCATTGAGATAAATCACCTTCTTAAATTGTATTTACCTAAGTTTTGTACAAAATAATCAAGTCAAGATTTGAATGTTCTAAAATACTACTATCCACTACACTATCTGGTGACTTATTCCATATATCTATCGGAAAGGAAAAATGTAAGTAGCATGTAAATTTTACCCTTAACCAGTAGTACTAGGATGTTGTACCGTGTTAGCCATTATGAATGTAGAGAAAAGCCAAGCAAAATGACACCTTTTATTGGCTAATTAAAAAGATTACAATATGCAAGCTTTCGAGGCAACTCAGGCCCCTTCTTCAGGCAAGATGTAATACACGATTACACCCTTAACCAGGAAATGCTGTCTTTTAATCCATTCATCCATCAATCCATCCATCCATTCATCCATCTGTTATCAAACTGGAGTCTATCCCAACAGCACAGGAATCAGCACTGCATGGGGTGCCAGTCCTTCATAGTCTTTATTGTTCACTCCCCAATCACATAAGTCTCAGCAGAGTGACACAGTGAGTGATGTGGTTGCCTTACCTAGTAAGAGTCCACCTTTATTCCTGGCTGAGGTGACCCTGACTTCCATAACGTTTCCACCATAGATTCTAGCTTCATCTCAAGGTATAAAAACATACTAAACAGCACATTTTCTGGACCCATTTTGCCTTTTAAGCTGAGCCTCGTTTTTTTGGCCATTTTCTTCTACTTTAATTTAAATGAAGGGATTGTGTTAAAAAATGCTTTAGTTGCCTCACATTTTTATGCAATCATTTTGTTCACCCCACTGAATTAAAACTGAAAGTCTGCACTTCAACTGCATCTGAGTTGTTTCATTTAAAATTCATTGTGGTAATGTACAGAACCAAAATTAGAAAAAAGTTGTCTCTGTCCAAATATTTATGGACGTAACTGTATATGAGAAAAGTCAAGTTAGGTGGAGGCCCTTTTTATGGATACATGTAGTCCAATTCAGAGTGAAGGAGGCCATCCGAGTTGAATCAGGCTCACAGAAGAAGCCAACCCTGGATGGGGCAGCTGTCTATCAGAACCCCCTCATGCACACACCCATGGAGGAAGTTTAGAGTTGACAGATATCATCATCTTCAAGTTTTGGGCTTGTGGGAGACAAATTGGAGTCCTCAGCAATAAACTGTGGCAGACATGAGAAACCAATCTGATTCCACACAGACAGAGACCTGGCATGGGATTCACACTGACAACATTAAGTTCTGCTGTCCATTTCACACCAGTGCCACTCAGAGAATGTTTTGTGTTTTATAATTTTGGTTTTCAGTCTTACATTTTGCTCTTAATCTTTCTTGCCTGCCTAATCACATCACAAATTGCCAACCACGATTGAATCTAAAACTGTCAGCACAGGTGAACAAAACAAATGCCGACCTGTCATACAGTATGTGCCGTCTGTCAGGGGAGACTCTTACCTGCATTGTGTTGACTCAAAGCACAAGGCCCACCTGCTCCCACATCCCCTCCCTGGCTTTAATTTGTCTAGATTGATGTTCAGAACAGATGATACAATCAGCTGTAACAAGCTGCCAGGATAAAAGAAGAGTGAAATGTGAGAGAATAAAGCATGCTCTCCATGCAGTGTCAGAGTAGCAGAAGCAAAGTACTTCTGACTTCAGGGTTATAAGCGTAAAAGAAAAACCAAAAATGTGTTGTCTTTTGAAGTGTTACACATTTGTAGAAAGGATTTCAATTTAGAATTTCATTGTATCCTTAAGATTTTATATAACTGCATATTATTAATTTTTAGTAAATAAGGCACATGCATGTAGCTAATCAGGAAAATACTTACAAGTTTAGGTGATGATGAGTAAAATTTACAATAATGGTTAATTATTGTGGAAGTTTTGTTTTTACCTAAACAGATACTGTTGAAAATAATTAGATTCAATGGGATATAATTGTTCATGCATCAGCTAAAACTTAGCGCAAAGGGAACCCATTATATATTTTAGCAGTCTTGCCCAATAATTACCTCTCCCCATCCAGCCACTAGGGAGTTTTTCATGGTGGCACAAAGGGAAGAAACAAGCGTCATGGAAGGCCTAGCTAAGGCAGGGAATTAGTCACAAAACTGAGTACAAGACACAGAAAGGAAACTGCCCGGTTTACAGAAGTCTGCTCTGGCACAATGGCTGTAAATTTCAAGTGCCATCAATTATACAGGTTGTTCAGCCTTACTTTGGAGTAGGTTAAAGGTTTTCAGATCAGTCTTTAAGTATGTGACATAAAAATAAAAATATTGGGAGGTAGAACAAGCTTTTTGTTGTATGTGTGTGTAAGAGAAGAATGGCTATCAAGCAGTTCACGTTGGGAAAAGCAAAGCCATCTACACATCCTAAAACAAACTTGTGCAAACAGAAAGGTGAGGTTTCCTTGAGGGTCCAACAGACAAAAGCAAGCCTTTATCACTTGCAAAATTAACCTAAAATCTATCTATCTATCTATCTATCTATCTATCTATCTATCTATCTATCTATCTATCTATCTATCTATCTATCTATCTATCTATCTATCTATCTATCTATCTATCTATCTATCTATCTATCTATCTATCTATCTATCTATCTATCTATCTATCTATCTATCTATCTATCTATCCCATATACTGATGGAGTAGGTCAAAACATTGTAGTTTGTATGTTCTCCCCTTGAATGCATGATTCAATAGTCTAAAGAGAGATAAATTTCAGTTGTCATTGGTTAGATCCGGAATGGCAGGTAGCCATACCAATTCACTGATACCCATTGGTGGAGAGTCATCATGCTAATAAATTGACATGGTTGCCTGTTTGAACCTTTCAACAGACAGTCTTGAAGTCATATTTTTATTTTTCTCCCTTTTATTTGCAGTCTGATGAAGTCTGAATGAGGAGTAAGGTGTTAGCCACAATGAATGAAATTGCTGTGGTTACAAAATACAACTAGTTTCAACTTAACAATGTGCTGATGTATTTCAAATATTTATGCCTGGGTATTTAGAGCTTTAGAATGGTTGAAATGAGGATAACAGAATTCCCACAGAGTTCAGACCTAATGCTTTCCAGAAAATCATAGTTGTCTCTTCTAATTGCAGCTTTATAGTTTCTGTTCTCCATTCCATGTTCTGCTTCAGAATGTAAATCCCTGTCTTTCATTAATGACGCACACTCCATTGTTGACACCCTGCCAGATCTGAACATGGACTTTTAAAATGACTTTGTTCATGATACAGCCCATAATTTTCAATCCCAGTCCTGGAAAACACATGTGGCTACGGGTTTTTGTTTCCACCAATTTCATTTGCGTGCATCGTTTTATCGCTAACTGATTAGCTTATCTTTTTTCTTCTCTTATTCTGTATTCAGAAAAGAGCAGTAGTGTGAGATTCACATAATAATTTAGAAATATACAAATATGTTTGCCATAGTTTCAAGTTCTTAACTGTTTTTTACCATTTTTCTATCATTTCACCATTTTCTGTGGAGTTTACTCCCTAAATTGTATCCTTATAATGACAATTAAGAATGAACACAGCAGACACCCGGAAAAAGACACTGAGTGATGAATGGCTTAACTCCAGAAATTTTAAAAACTGGGATTCATAGGTTTTATTGAAATGTAGCAAGTGTTTATGTATGTTACATGGAAATGTTTTTTTTCTCTTCTTTTTAAGGTTTTATTCATCATTGTTACAGTTTTCACTCCTCTTTGCTGTGTAAAAGAAGGCACAAAGACAAGATAAAGGTTTGGGGTTTCCGGCCCCGTATAGTGAACAGTTTGCAAAAATAAACTTTTTACAGTGTCCCGATCGACATTCCACATTCGACAAAACAGGGGATACTGAAGAGCTTTTTATAGGGATTGGACCGGCCCCCAATCAGAGGATTGCTGGGTAAGGAGGTGCAGTGTCTTCTGGGAAAAGTTTGATGTCATCCGGGGAAAATTTAGGGAGGTGTTGTTAGTGATGCCTTGTCAGGGTGTCGCCGTTTCCTTCTTTCTAGGAAAATAAAGAAAAAGAAGTTAGGTGTCTCATCCGTTCCTTTTTGGCCTCGGGTTTCGCGCTCGCTCTAGAGTCCTTCTGCGGCTCCCTAAGCGCTCGTGCGTGACATGACCCCCCCCCCAGCCCAGACCCGTTGGGGCGGGCGTACCAGACTGAGAGGTCGTAAGCCCGGGAGAGGGCATCAGCGTTGCCTTGAAGTGCACCCCGCCGATAAGTGACGGCAAACTTATACGGCTGCAGGTCCAAAAACCACCTGGTGACCCGGGGATTCGACTCCCGGTGCAGGGCCATCCACTGGAGAGCGGCATGGTCCGTCACCAGGGTGAACTCCTGGCCCAACAGGTAGTACCTCAGGTGCGTTACTGCCCACTTTATGGCTAAGGCCTCCCTCTCGACCGCTGCATACCTGGTCTCCCGGTCCAACAGTTTCCGGCTCAGGGGGTCGTCCGTCACCGGGAAGTTATCAGGGTTTTGGCTTGGGCCCTTACCAGGTGATTCCGGGTCAAGGTCCGACGCCGGCGTAGTGTCCCCCCGGCTAGGGACTTCCCCCGTGTTTACCTCATGGCATGGGAGCCGCGGGGAGGGCGGCCCGCCCCCTCATAGCTAGATCCAATGTAGCAGTAGGAGTGGTTTCGTTTTTACCGTATTTGATTTCCGACCAGTCATGTCCTAGTATCACAGAAAAGGGAGGAGCGGGTAGCACTGCAACCGACAATCGAGTTACCTCCCACTTCCATGTAACACAACACGAGGCGGACCTATATGATCTGGTCTCCCCGTGAACACAAGTAACCCGTACATGTGATTTTAACCACTGTCGCGGCAAAACGTAACGGCGAGCAACAATGGAGATGTTACACCCGGTATCAAAGAGTGCTAACACAGAGTGTCCATTAATCAATACCACCCCTACATTAGGAACTGCCAAAGGAGTAGAGTGAACACCATACCTCTCGGATAGCGATAGGCTGCAGTCCATTGGCTCGACATTCAGCGGGCAGGCAGGTAAGATGTGACCGACCTCGCCACACTTGAAACAGCGCGGCGGGGCCTGTTTTTCCCGAGGCTTCTGTGGGGCTTCCGCCGTGTGGCGGGTGGGCTCGGGGTTAACTGCGCGTCCCTGCTGGGCCCCGCGAGCCGGCTTTTCTGACCCCCCGACTTGGAGTACCGCAACTTGACGCTCCAAAACCTCCAGGAGGCCTTTCATATCCCAGTAAGGGTGTCTACGGACCTGCTGGGCGAGTTGATCCGGCATCGCGTTCACAAGGCCTTCGCAAGCGACCTGCTCTACTACCTTGCGCGCCTGGGGTCCGTCTGGCTTTAGCCATCGGCCCATTTTACCCCAGAACTCAAACGCCTGCGCGCGGACAGGACGCTCCAAATCGAAGCGCCACAGCTGCCATTCACTCGCCTGCTGGTCCGTGGTGACGCCGTAGCGACTTAGTATTTCTGCTTTGAGCTCGTCATACCTCGCGGCCTCCTCCTCGGGGAGGTCATAGTAAGCCCGCTGCGCAGCGCCCTTTAGGTACGGCGCGAGAATGGCAGCCCATTCCGCTCGCGGCCACTGGTTCCGGGTGGCCGTTCTTTCAAAGATGCCCAGATACGATTCTATATCATCATTGTCTGAAAGAGGGAGAATCAGGGGAGGCGGAGGCCTAGTTGGCTCCAGTCTTACCACCCCTTGGTTATCCAACCATGCCGTGGTTTCTTCCAGCAAGCGCTTTGTGTTTGCATGCTCCACCTGCAGCGCCTGGAGCTGGGTTGCCAGGGTGGTTAGGACCGCATTCAGGTCTTGTCCTTCGCTCATGTTGGATTCTTTTCACTCCTGCTGACTACGCCACTGTAAAAGAAGGCACAAAGACAAGATAAAGGTTTGGGGTTTCCGGCCCCGTATAGTGAACAGTTTGCAAAAATAAACTTTTTACAGAGTGTCCCGATCGACATTCCACATTCGACAAAACAGGGGATACTGAAGAGCTTTTTATAGGGATTGGACCGGCCCCCAATCAGAGGATTGCTGGGTAAGGAGGTGCAGTGTCTTCTGGGAAAAGTGTGATGTCATCCGGGGAAAATTTAGGGAGGTGTTGGTAGTGATGCCTTGTCAGGGTGTCGGCGTTTCCTTCTTTCTAGGAAAATAAAGAAAAAGAAGTTAGGTGTCTCATCCGTTCCTTTTTGGCCTCGGGTTTCGTGTTTGCTCTAGAGTCCTTCCGCGGCTCCCTAAGCGCTCGTGCGTGACAGCTGATTATTTGAGCTGTTATATTCTAGCAATGACGTTACTGGTTCTGACACTGAAGTACCAGCAGTCTTTCATCACTCAGTGTCATAAGTTCTGGTGTCTACTCTATTGAGGTTGGAGATGCAAATATGGACCAAAGAAGTATAAGGATTCTGGAAAAATCCACAGAGCAGGCCAGGTCTATCTAGAGATGGCCTTACCTCAGGTAGCCAGTCCCCAGGTACCACAATTGGCCACAGCCTGCACAGGCCCAAAATGCCGAACTGGCTTTAGAAGTTCAAAATGCATAAGAGGAGAGACAAAAGCCATAACAATCTCTGGCTTGATGAGCTAAGTTCCACAAAGAACCTATATAAATCAAGAATGTATTAAATAAAAGAGAAAAAGCATAAAAAGTAGTCAAAGCGAAATAAGGGCAAATAAGATTTGCCTAAAAAGGCTTTCCCAGGAGAATTAGTTTCAGTACATAATTCAGTAACTGTAATCCCAGAATCAAAACATACCAAGAAACCAGAAGAAGCAATACTTACAAAACAATCTCCAAACAACACTTAGTGAAACAATGCTGACTAAACACAGAGAAAGGACCTAACAGCAGTAGCCCCTGATAAATAAAAATAATATTAAAAGCAAAAACATAAATATATGAAAAATACTTAAAAACCAACAAAAAAGGAAAATAAACACAAGACAAAGAATCAACCTTAGCTATGACGCACCAATTTCTCTGCCTTTGGAGAGAAGGAAGGTGGTTCCAGAACTCAACCATTCACAGACACTTTGTGGCTCCTTGATGACCTTGTTGATGGCCATGTTGAGATCTTCATGCTGGGTGGAGAGTTGTTAAATCCAGAAGTTTCATAACTTATCTAGACGATGGGGGCCTCACAGTTGTGAGTCTGTTTAATCACCTTAGTAAACTTGTCAATTGGGAAGTCCAATGCTGTGATATGTGCAAATGGTCCTTCCTCTTCCTCATCATCCTCACCATCCAAGACACTTGAGTACTGTGGACGACCCTGTCTTCATCCAGCAGCCATACAACTTGCACCTCAGAGCAAGTAATCCACCTGAAGCTAACCATGTTTGGGCCTTGCCAGTACTTGGGTTTGTTGGGTTTGGGGTGCTACTGGAAGTCACCATCAGAGAGTGCTTACCCTGTGGTCTGTGTGTGGATGCCAATGTCACTGGTCGGTGACAGGGATACTGTACTGTAAAATCTAGGCACTGTCCTTCACATGAGATATAAAAACAAATTCTTGATTCCGTGTTCATAAACAATCTAAGGTCATCCTTCCACAGCCTGATCATTCTTGCCCCCCAGTCATCCCCTGTCCCTTTCTGACTAACCATGAGTATCACCCCTTTACCACCTAATAGCTAATGCTTGATGTGTGTACTGGTGCAAGATTCGCTGCTGTTGTATCATCCTGGTGGATGCTGCATATTAGTAGTGGTTGAAGTAGTTCCCCAATGTCTATGTAAAACACTTTCAGTAGGTTAGAAAAATGATTTAAAAATGTAAGTAATTGATTAATTAATTGTAGGATTCCATGTTAGAAACGGCCTACCTCAGATCAAGAAGGTGGCTCCTTCTCTTGGTCGATGTTTTCAGCATTCTCATTGAAGAGCTTGTTATGGTGGTAATGCCCCTTTTTTTGTATCTTCTAAAGTGCTGATCTTTTGTCAGAATCATCATTTGGATGGTCAGTTTTAGCTGACCAAGGACTGTGTCAACTCAATGCTTCCTCAGAATGATGTCAGCTTTCATTCAGACTTGACTTGTGCTGACTCCTTCCTTGACCTTGTTCAGAGTGGTTAGTTCTTTCCTGTAGAATTCTATGGTCTTCTGAATCCTCTTCTTACATTCCAGTTCTTTAGTAACAGTCTTCAGAGTTGGACTTTTTCATGTTATAATAATAATAATAATAATAATAATAATAATAATAATAATAGCCTGCACAGATTAATCTTACAATTTACTGATGACTCAGTAAATGTTAGTCTACTGAAAAAGTATGAAACCAATAATGGTCCAGTGGTATATGATTTTATTAAATGGTGTGATTAGTCTTTTCTACACCTAAACATTAGAATAACTAAGGAACTTATAATTGATTTCAGAAGAAACACCATTCACCCACAAGAGACAATGAGCAAAGACCAAACAGTGGAGACTGTTGAGTCTTTCTACTGTGAGTCCTACTATTATGTCACACTTTTATTAATTTTGTACTCTTGTTCTGCTGACCTGGTTTGGAAATCTTAATGTCAACAACAAAAAAAGAATAAATCAAATTATAAGGTGAAGTAAAAAATAACAAAATCTCAACAGCCACATTCAACAGAATAGGCAAGTATCATGGAAAGCAGGGAGTCTTCTCTCAGACAGGACACCTACACTATGTTCTAAATTTCAGTTGATGTCATCAGATCACACATTTAAGGTTCCAAGGACAAAAAGCAAATGGTTCAAATACTGCTTCATTACAACTGCTATTAATCTTCTGAATAATTTTAATTTTAATAAACTTGCACAGGCTTAAATCATAGCATGAACAGTTAAGTCACGTCAAGTGTAAATGTTGATTTAATTTTTATATCTAGTTTATTTGATCTAATGTTTCATCATAAGTAGTATGCTCAGTGCTATACTTTATGTATTTGTACTAAGTTTTTGCTTAATGGCCATGTTCTTTATTGATGTGTTTTTAATGTTATGTCATGGTCTCTTTGTAAAACTTGCTGACAAGCCAATATTTCTTCTTGGGACAATAAAACGGAATTGAATTTACCAAAAATCAGAATACAGTGCTACAGTGCATCCGGAAAGTATTCACAGCGCATCACTTTTTTCACATTTTGTTATGTTACAGCCTTATTCCAAAATGGATTAAATTCATTTTTTCCTCAGAATTCTACACACAACACCCCATAATGACAGCATGAAAAACGTTTACTTGAGGTTTTTGCAAATTTATTAAAAATTAAAAAATTGAGAAAGCACATGTACATAAGTATTCACAGCCTTTGCCGTGAAGCTCGAAATTGAGCTAAGGTGCATCCTGTTTCCCCTGATCATCCTTGAGATGTTTCTGCAGCTTGATTGGAGTCCACCTGTGGTAAATTCAGTTGGTTGGACATGATTTGGAAAGGCACACACCTGTCTATATAAGGTTCCACGGTTGACATTTCATGTCAGAGCACAAACCAAGCATGAAGTCAAAGGAATTGTCTGTAGACCTCCGAGACAGGATTGTCTCGAGGCACATATCTGGGGAAGGTTACAGAAAAATTTCTGCTGCTTTGAAGGTCCCAATGAGCACAGTGGCCTCCATCATCCGTAAGTGGAAGAAGTTCGAAACCACCAGGACTCTTCCTAGAAATGGCCAGCCATCTAAACTGAGCGATCGGGGGAGAAGGGCCTTAGTCAGGGAGGTGACCAAGAACCCGATAGTCACTCTGTCAGAGCTCCAGAGGTCCTCTGTGGAGAGAGGAGAACCTTCCAGAAGGACAACCATCTCTGCAGCAATCCACCAATCAGGCCTGTATGGTAGAGTGGCCAGACGGAAGCCACTCCTTAGTAAAAGGCACATGGCAGCCCGCCTGGAGTTTGCCAAAAGGCACCTGAAGGACTCTCAGACCATGAGAAAGAAAATTCTCTGGTCTGATGAGACAAAGATTGAACTCTTTGGTGTGAATGCCAGGCGTCACGTTTGGAGGAAACCTGGCACCATCCCTACAGTGAAGCATGGTGGTGGCAGCATCATGCTGTGGTGGATGTTTTTCAGCGGCAGGAACTGGGAGACTAGTCAGGATAAAGGGAAAGATGACTGCAGCAATGTACAGAGACATCCTGGATGAAAACCTGCTCCAGAGCGCACTTGACCTCAGACTGGGGCGACGGTTCATCTTTCAGCAGGACAACGACCCTAAGCACACAGCCAAGATATCAAAGGAGTGGCTTCAGGACAACTCTGTGAATGTCTTTGAGTGGCCCAGCCAGAGCCCAGACTTGAATCCGATTGAACATCTCTGGAGAGATCTTAAAATGGCTGTGCACCGACACTTCCCATCCAACCTGATGGAGCTTGAGAGGTGCTGCAAAGAGGAATGGGCGAAACTGGCCAAGGATAGGTGTGCCAAGCTTGTGGCATCATATTCAAAAAGACTTGAGGCTGTAATTGCTGCCAAAGGGGCATCGACAAAGTATTGAGCAAAGGCTGTGAATACTTATGTACATGTGATTTCTCAGTTTTTTTATTTTTAATAAATTTGCAAACATTTCAGGTAAACTTTTTTCACGTTGTCATTATGGGGTGTTGTGTGCAGAATTCTGAGGAAAAAAATTAATTTAATCCATTTTGGAATAAGGCTGTAACATAACAAAATGTGGAAAAAAGTGATGTGCTGTGAATACTTTCCGGATGCACTGTATATCAGAGCCCTGGGTAAGAATGTCAATTGAGAATATTGACGTTGACGAGATTGTGAGATATACAACACTTCAGTTAGCTCCGACAACAAAGAAGCAAAAAGAAAGAAGCACAATAAATGAGGAAAGGTAGTGAGAAAAAAAATCTAAAACTATATGACGATCTGAGTGAAGAGAAGGAGAAGGTGCAAGCAGTTCCAATGTGTGAAGTGAAGAGGGGTCAAAAAAATGTACAAAAATAAAACACTGGAGGATTGGGGGATAGGGTGGGTAAATGAAAGTGGACATTGCTTCTTTTTAACCTTGTCAGAGAATAGGAAGAAGAGTTACTCAATAATGCTCTATGCTTATTAAAGTTATTTGTTAGTACAATGTTCACCAAGTTTAGTTACTATCAGAATTAAGCCTGTATTGAAGCAAGAATGTGACTATCAGGAAATCTGTTATTTCCAGCAACCCAATACAGAATTTTAGATTAATTCCTTTTCTTTCTCTAGCCCATTAACCTTTTTTAAGGTTTCTGAAAGTGTCTTCAAATGTGAAAATGAATGTGCTAATGTTAAAGCTTAAAGCTCGCTCTCCTACACATTCTTTTGGTTATCTTGTTCACTTCGAAGCAAATGATTTTGAAAGGCGGCTAAAAACGTCAAGAAATTCCTAAATGAGGCAATACAGGTTAAGAGATATAAAGAAAGAAGGCGATGCACTGTACCGACCCACACTCTGAGACAGACAGTCTTTCACTCACGTCATCTTCTGTTTTAATCTTGTCCTTGCTGTCAGTGTTAGACACTTTGTAACAGTTATTATACAACTGCAATACAGTATGTTGTTCATTTTGCACTGTAATGTTAATTGCTTTATGATACACTGTGCTGTGACAGGCGCTATAATAAGTAAAGATCGATAATTCAGGTAGGGTTGCCAACTACTTGTTAACTGACAGACAGGGCTGTCACAGGGCTTGTCAGCAGCTCAGACAGCCTTAGTTTTATATAATCCCATTCACAATAAAGCTCTTTAAAAGGCAATTAACAGGACTGCATAACAAGACATATCTGACAACACTTTTAATGCGAGGAAAACTAGATACTGTATAAAGAGGGCCGCAGATTAGGCAGGACTGCTTTATGATAGTAAAAGGTCAAACAATGGTGACAACAGAGTTGGCCAAAGCCCTTTTTGGCATTTCTCAGTTCGTTAGGACATTTTCAAAGCCAATGAACAGATTTTTGCTAATGGATGTTGTTAGCATGCTGTAGTGTTATTTCTATTATAATATATGAAGAAAACCATTGTACAGTTTTTGGTTAGGTGTTTTTATCCTCTAATATTAAGGAAAATGTGTGTCTTTTTAGAAGTTGACTGCCTACAGAGAAATTGATACAGCTTGACAGAGAAAACGAATCAAGAGATGAAATGTTGTCTGAAAAAACAAAATTATCAGGAAGACTAATGAATCTATTATGATGTAATCTCGGGGCGGCACGGTGGCGCAGTGGGTAGCGCTGCTGCCTCGCAGTTGGGAGATTTGGGGACCTGGGTTCGCTTCCCGGGTCCTCCCTGCGTGGAGTTTGCATGTTCTCCCCGTGTCTGCGTGGGTTTCCTCCGGGCGCTCCGGTTTCCTCCCACAGTCCAAAGACATGCAGGTTAGGTGGATTGGCGATTCTAAATTGGCCCTAGTGTGTGCTTGGTGTGTGGGTGTGTTTGTGTGTGTCCTGCGGTGGGTTGGCACCCTGCCCAGGATTGTTTCCTGCCTTGTGCCCTGTGTTGGCTGGGATTGGCTCCAGCAGACCCCCGTGACCCTGTGTTCGGATTCAGCGGGTTGGAAAATGGATGGATGGATGGATGATGTAATCTCAATCCAAGAAACAGTAACAAAAATTTAAAAATCAGAGCAAAAATCAAAGAAGATTACAATACTCACTAAATCCACCAGAGAAAATTTGAAATGAACTGCCTGCCTTTATAAGGTTGGGGTTGGTCCCTTGAAGGTGATGGATGGGTGCTCCCACCTCTTTGGGATCCACCTGCAAAATACTAGGAGTATGAGAGAATTTCAAGGCATGTATTGATACTAAATAATAACTAAATGGAATAAAATAATAGATAATAGTCTATAATAGTCTAATAGTACGTATAATAGGGAAACAATGGATGATAATGAAAAAAGAACAAAGGAGATAAAAAACATAAGCCAGGAGAGGAACCCTGGGTCGACCATACCATTCATCATAATCAAAATGTAAAACTAATCATCATGAAGAAATCAAGAGACAAAAATCAAAACCAGAAACACTACACAAAAGGAAGTCGCACAAGACAGTTGTTTTATCTACAATAGTGAACAACCAAGAAGTGCATGACAGTGACCTTTATACCACACCAGCAATGCTGTCACATTCTATCCACTTCCAATCATTCATGTTATGTTTCAGGCATGGCTGTAGACTTGACTTAAATTTATTTTTGTTTTTTCAATCCCTTTCTTGCTTCTTAAATATAATTGTGTGCATTATGTTATACATTCTGTTTTTGGTTTTTAATTCTTTTTGTTTTTCCTTTATTTGATGTTACACTGTTAACTAATTATTTTTCAATTTTGTATTATGTTATATTTCAATGTTTTATTTTTATTTATTTGTATTTATCTGTCCGGCCTCATTTATGCTGAGCCAAAGGTGGCGGGGCCACATAATTAGGCAGATGCAATCCTGACTCCAGCTAGTATTTAAGATAAATTGTTTCTGATTTATACTTTTGATGTTTTCTGAATTTCATGTGACTTTTGCTTTGCCCTTCATTCTTTCTCCTGATCCTCACTGTAAATTGTTTTAACTGCCTGCCTTTTTTTACAGTCAATACACACAAAATAGTGGCACTCACAATAAATAAGTCATAATGCAAAATGGCAACACTATGCTTCTCAAAGTAACGATAAAGAATAAAAGAGATCAAAAACAAAGCATAAGTAAAAATAAGTACATAAATTAATTAAGCATATATTAAAACCTCAAAATATCACAAAACCATTGTGAGCTTTGATGCACAGAAATGGAAGTGTAAGTGTGTCTGGTGAAACAAGGTGAGCACCCATCATTGGCCTTGACATTGTGGAACAATCCACTGTGAGCTTTAAAATATTGGAGGTGTGTACTCATCACGATTCTCAACACCGGGAATGTCATCGTGAGCTTTGACTTAGTGATATGAAGTGTATGCCCACTGTAGGTCACGACATAATCAAGTGAGGTGTGCGCCCATCCCTGAAGTCACTGCTTTTCCTGCAGCTGCAGATATGTTAGCTCTATCTTGGATTCTTCCAGGAGATGTTTTGGAGCTACTGCAGGGTCCAAAGTGTTTCCCATTTCAAACCTCAGGTCAGTTTTTAGGTGGTCCTCGGAATGTTTTTGTACACTTGCACCAGGACTGAAGATGCAGAGGCCATCTATTGATGCATACAATAAGTCGTTCAAAAGGCAATACTCTGGTACATTCCATCATAGCTTCAGGGATTTGAACTCCATGCCAGCTCCATGGCTATGTCGGGTTTATGCTGTGTTTCTTTGACATCAGGGGTTTATTCTCCAAGTACTCCAGCTATATTTGACACCGTAAAGAAGTGCAGGTTAATTTATTGGCAGCTATAGTTTCCTGATGTGGGTGGACGCATGTGCGTTAGTGTGCCATGTAATTAGTCAACATCCCCTCCAGGTCTGGTCCTTGCATTATGGGAAGTCTGGCTGGGTTACACTGTGGCTTCCCACATCCTTAAGTCAGCCAAGTATCCTGGCTTGAGATTTCACTATTTGGTGGATTCAAGTACAGTGCTTTAGATGCAGTCCTCCACTGCCAAAGACATTTTTCAAATGAATGCATTTAAAACAGAGTAATTATTTTTTAGTATACAGTGTGTCCTATGTGTAACAATGCAATGAAAATTATAAAACTAAATAGCCTAATATACTGTATATAACCAATGCTATCTAGCATTGCATTGTCATATATCATATGACAAAAATGTGAAATATTAATAAAGATTGCTGTTTTTGGATATCTAGCAAATGGATATATCAATCGTGATAAGATTAGGATACTTTACTGGTTTCTAATACACTTACACATACTACATAATGGGATGAAAAGTGTAACAATAAATAGCAGTGTGTACGTAAATTGTGTTATCTAACATTGCAGTATTAATGTCCATATATCGGGCAATACAAATTTTTTAAATTATTTAGAATCACTGTTAGGGGATGTTGTCCCTTTAAATAATAATAATAATACATTTATTTATGTGGTGGCTGTCCTTCCACATCCCCAAGGACATGTTGATTAGTTTAGGTGCCGGTTCCCGATTGTTCTTGTGTGAATATGGATGTGTGTATAAATGAGCCCTGAAATGGACTGACAGACCATCCAGGGCTGGATATAAAACTCAAAACATAAAACACAGAATGAAGATCACAGTATTTGTACCCTTCAAGTCTCCATTTAATAGATGCACCTTTAGCAGCCATAATCACTTTAATCTGTGTGCACAGGTCCCAGTCTGCTTTGCACATCACAGCACTGCAATGTTCTCCCTTCTTCTTTGCAAAACTGCTCAAGCTCTGTAAGGATGAATGGGGATTGTGAGTGAACAGCCTTCTTCAAGTCCAGCCACAAATTTGCAGCTGGAGTCTGTCTGACTCGGCCACTCCAGGACATGAACATTGTTATTTTTAAGCCATTCCAGTGTAGTTTTGCTTAAAGCTTAGAGTTATTGTCTTGCTGGAAAACAAATCTTCTGCCAAGGTGCAGGTTTCTCACAGACTTCTTCAAGGTTTCCCTGTATTCTGCTGCAGTCGTTTTACCCTAACCCATCACAAGTTTTTCAGGCCCTGCAGCAAAGTATCATCCCACTGCAACAATGCTTCACGGTAAGAGCGGTGTGTTTTTGATAACATGGTATTTAGTCTGACAGCCAAAAAGCTCAATTTTGGTCTCATCGGATCAAAGAATCTTCTTCCAGATGACTCTCATGTGCTTTCCAGTAAAGTCAAGCCAAGATGTTATGTGCGTTTTTTGTCCTTACCACTCTCCCGTAAAGATGTGACTGTTACAGCATCCGGGAAGCAGTAGATGTCTGCACAGTCTCTCCAATTAAGACACTGTAGCTTGTAACTCTTTCAGAGTAATCAAAGATCCCTTAGTCACCTCCCACACTTCATTTTGTACAGTCACTAAGTTTTTGTGGATGGCCTGCTCTAAACAGTTTTGCAGCTGTTTTATACTCTTTCCATTTTTAATAACTAATTCAACTGAACTCCAAGAGATATTCAGTGACTTGGCTGTTTTCTTGTTTCCATCTCCTGATTTGGACTTTCCAATCTCCTTTTCACAGAGCTGCTTGAAGTGTTCATTGTGTAGGTTTGGTCACCATACTGACTCACCATATGTTGGACCGTCCAGATAAGGTGCGTTTATTCCACAATCAAATGAACCCCCAGGATGGTGATCTCCATTGAACTAATTATATGACTTCAAAATCCAACTTGCTGCACCAGTGGTGATTTAGGTCTGTCATGTCATGCTACATGATTGGTTATGTTGTTTTTTTGTATTCGTAATTAACTTACACCACTTTTGTGGAGATCTGTTTTCACATTGGCATTAAAGAGTCTTTTTCTGTTGATTAGTGACAAAGAAGTCACATTTAATCCATTGATATTCAGTTTTGTATAACAAAAAAAAGGTAAAAAACGTCATGTCTTGGTAAAGACCATGGAGCCTTTTACCTTCTGTAAACAATAACACCAAGTTAAACTAGGCCCGTGCAAATCAATATGTCAGTAAATCTGTCTTTTGATGGCACTAAAATTACAGAGCTCTTCCACCAATAATTACTTTACTGAGCTCCTGAATTGGGAAAAAAAGAACTGCTTGTTCTCCTTGTGTGTACTGAATGATGGTAGGAAGGGAGTGGACAAGGGCTGTTTATCCCCAAGGATGTCCAAAGGCACGCTGATATACACAATTAATATTGAAAAACGGGGGGTTGGGATTTCCTCTTAGGTGTGAACGGACATATTGTTGTTTTAAATAAAGGCTACTAATTTGGTCTGAACTGACAATATGCATAAAATAACTACCAGTACTCATAAGGCAAGAACTGGAAAATGCCAGCATAGAGCACTGATCAAGTATGACTTCACCCAATCACCTGGTGTGAAGCTAATCCCATCCAAACAAGGTTTAAAAATTACAGAGGTCCCCTGGGAATAATTACTTCACCCCACCTCCTAGTGCAAAACTACTCTCATCTGAATAGTGCTTTAGTTATATTAACCTAATACATGCATAAATAAGACAAAGACAAAGAAATTCTGTGCAAAAAATAACCCAAAAGAAAACAAATTATTTTTCTTGATAAACCTGGAGGTTAGAACAGCACTTGGCAGAAAACTTTTTTACTAGTGGGCTTTCTCAATTCACTCTCACTCATTATTTCTATTAAAAATACACTGCCTTATTTAAAAAATACTCACGTTTCACTAATTTGTGTAAGTATTTCAGCATTTATCATAATTTACTTCATGACAGAATAGGAAAATATCAAACTTCAGACATTTCAGCTACTTTCTCAGTGCTAGTACCCAAAGCAAAAATTTGTGCATGAGGCTTTTAAGAGCAATATCCTGTCCTCTCCACCAAAAAAACCCTAGATAGCCCCTAGAAAGTCTTTAAAGTGAGTATCGTGTTTCACAATTGTTAAATTACCTTCAAAATTAATTTTATTAGTGTCAGTTCCCAACACAAATACATAATAACAGTCCCGGGTTCAAAATAAGAGTGGTTTATTAACCAAAATATTTTTCCTAAGTTGCAAAAAAGCATAATAAAACAGGTTTCTTTCTCCACAATTCTTCTCTTCACCACAATTCTATTACCACCGTAATGCCGTATACCTGTTGATTGTTGCCTCTCTTCCACCCAGCTTCAACTCGCCTGGCCAAGAGAGTGTGTCCCCTTTTATTAAGGACCTGCCCAATGGAAGTACTTCCAGGTTATACGGAAGTCCATTACAGCAGGGAGCTTGTCTCCCTGCAGCACCCTCTTGCGGCACCCAATGACTACAGCAGGGCTGCTCTGCCGGACTACATTTCCCTGCATGCCCTACTGGCTTTCCACAGGGCACTGATATCCGGTGCTGCTGCCATCTAGCATGCTGGGGGAATAAAAGACCCCTAGCAATATGTTTTCTTTTCAATGGGATCTTTGTCCATCCTTTCCGGTCCTTCCTTTCGGGGTCTACTCCTTGTTTCCTCCCTGGCCAGGATGCATATCTGCCTATTAGGAGTCTCCTGTCCGGGTAAGGAGCCATCCCCTCTCCTGGCCGGGATGCCCGTCCAGCCCATATGGCATCTACAAACTGTATGTGAATCGAAACTGGCCTGTTTCTTCATACGTATCCATTATTCCTACTAAATGTGGGGTCTTAACTTTGCTGTTAACTGGTGGGAGAGAAGCCAGCCTTCAGCCATGCTCATAAGCAGCAGCAGGTTAATAAAATAGATTATTAGTACTGTATCTTAATGTATATATCAAATCAATTACTACAAGGTCATTAATTTACAGAATTAAACAATTGTTACATTTATTGTAGCTGTCACCAGAGTCGGCTTTTAGTATGCAAGTGGGAAGCAGCCTGTTAGTTCAATTGTAAATGCCATGGAAGCAAGTCTCATGTTACACCTGAAGGGCTCCCTGTGGCCTGAATAAATTAAAATATACAAATAAATAAACAAAGAGCCCCCTAGATGTTGTGATATGGGGGATTGTTAAGTTAGAAGTAGGTAAATGTGACTGCACTCATCTCACTGAACTTCAGAAAAGAATGCTTCATTAAGATAAGGATCTAATCCAAAGCAAGGGGCTGCTGTTACTGAGCGCGCAAATGCATTACCGGCAGTTTCCTAGCCCTTTTCATGCTTCTTGCTTCTTGCTGGTTTTCAGGAGCTGGCTTCAGCTGGATTAGCCCTGTGACTGATGCTAAAAGGTAACTGCTTGGAATGCAAACTCCTCTCTAGCTCAAAGGTCCCTGGGCTCATTTCGGGCCTAATTATAAATGCAAGGTGAGACCTTTAAGCTTTTCCATGAAATTCTGTCCTGCGTGACATTCGTTTTGTTCATTTTAACCAATTCAGACCTACAGCGCCCTTCTTCACTGGTCCAGTGATTATTAGATGTCATGAAGAAAAAAACATGAAGGATACAGATGACATGGATCTTCTCTAACTCCATTAAATTCTATTGTATTGAAGCAAAGATAACAATTGTATGGTTAACATTTTAACGGAAGCTTTCTCTTCTATCAAAGGTGAAATGAATTCCAGACAGGCACTAAATTGGGGTCAGTTTGTAAACTTGGAGTGTCTGGTAGGGTGACACACTAGTTAACACTTCTACCTCTCAGCTCCAAACACTGGGCTCAGATCTCGCTCCAGTCTCTGTCTATGCCGATGTTCTCTCCATGATTGCTACAGTTTATCTCCTATGTACATTTTAAAGATGTGTTCAGAATGAATGCTTGTTTATTTGGAAATACATATCCCCATCCAAATTTGCTTTTGACCCTGCATTCGATGCTTCCATAAATTAAATTGAAAGACTTAAGAAAAATATGAATGGATAGGAAAACACTGGACACCCACTTCCCAACAGAAACTTTGCTTCTAAGCCAACATGGTCACACTGACACTAAACACCATGAAGACTGAAGAAATTCATCTCACTAACAAAATAAAGGGATAGAAGCAATTGGAAAACATGCAAAAACAAAGTAACTGCACCTGCACTACTTGTCCTGCACCCATATAGGTGGCAGGTGGTTGGCCGGCTTCTTCCTTGCAAGATTCCCATACTTTTCTTACTTTCAGCCTTTTTCTACCTTTATACCCTCTCTTTCTCTGTCAGCACTGCTTCCTTGTCAGTAAGGACCTTTGCTCTTCCTACACTTAAGTTGTGGTAATCATTAATTTTCCTTACTGAGATAACTGTTAGGATTCAGAAAAAGTTTGAGAGTTCCTATGTGTCTTAAAATCTCAGCAACTCAAGTCAGATTTCATTGCAATTCCTTCACTTCATTATTCCATTCCACCTTCCATTTTATCAGGATCCTGATGAATGTTTCTCAAAACTCCTGCTTATATAATATGGTGGCACCAAAGTCTTGCAAATACACCTCCTGTGACCCGAAACTCACCACAGCACTACCCCTCACTATTTGGTGGCTCTCTTGATCCAAGGACACTCATTGAGAATCTGTCTCAAATTTCTGGTCTGAAAACAGGGCTGCACCCTATGCTGCCAATAAAAGCTGAAAGATACCATGAATGGTATGCCAGTCCATTACAGGGCACACATAAACACAATCATACATAGCTTCTTACTCCTGACAATTTAGAAACACCAATGAGGAACAGCTCAGCCTCAGGTGACCTACCTTATATGGCTCCCCATGATCATTACACCTGAGACTGAGTGTGTTCCCTTCTCTGTATTTCATAATCAAAATGGAGGTGGATTTATAGATCCATATCCACTTGAATGTTATCATTTTCTGCTGGGGGTAGGAAATGGTAGGTATTGGGTCTCTCTCATCTTTTTGCAGTCAAATTGGCATGTTTTTTTAAAATGCTTTGGTCACATATTGCTGCCATGTGTGTCTGTATGCAAGCCACAGAAAAGCACTCTAGACAATCACCAATGCCACTTGTGTTAAATGCCAGGCCTGACTTGAATTTATAATGTGACAGGAACATGGACTCTGGACAGGAGTTCCACACAAATACGAGAAAATCAAGCAAACAACACAGAGAAGGCACTGCGTTCTACAATTAAACATTGCTTCTGCTACTTGTTGTGTGTCTATGTCTCACACAGTTTTATGTGTAAATGTATTTAATGTAAATAGACAAAGTTTACCTTCAAAGTAAAAATAATAAAATTAGACACATAAGTGTGGCTGCTAAGCCTTCATCAGATATGACACATTTTTGTACTAACTGACCCAATGGTTTATGAAATCTTCGTGTCCTGCCAAAAGATTCTGGAGGCTATCAAACACAATGAAGGAATCAGAACTGCAGGCCACACCCTCACACACACACACCAACAATCATCCTATATATATACAGTACGTCGACACGTAGAAGTGTGTGTGTGTCTGTCTGTCTGGCCCAGAAGTGAGAGGCTACAGCATGAAGCTCAAAGAGCCGGCAAGGTGGCCCCAAGTTAACGAGTCAGAAGAAGAAAGAAGTATGAGGCCAACAGCATGAAACTGAAAGAAAGCGACTCCATCGCCGAAGTGAGACCGCCGAGGAAAGACAAACTCACTTAGCCGCTAATGAAATGAATTCCAGACAGGCACCTGGGACCTCTTTTGGGAAAGACCGCGTTTTTTTCAAGCGAGATGGCCTGCATTCGAATAGCTTCGGCGCCTGGGTCCTCTCCGAAAACATATCCAAGGTAATTCGTTTATCTTGACTATCTATCTCTGCTTTTAACCCCTTCCGAAATGCCACTCCTGTGCTTGGTCATGATAATTGTTTAATAAAATCTTCCATAAAAGTGCACAACATAAATACTGTAATAACCAATCTTAATGCACATAGAAAATCTAGGCAATACGGCATATACACCAATAATTTAATTAAAGTTACTACTTTAGATGAACAATGTATTAAAACTGTAAAAACAGATCATAGATTAAACAAAAAATACACACAGAGCGGCGCTAATAAAAATAACTTAATTCCTGTTCCATATATCAATAACGCACATAGTATTCATCTCTGCTCCTCCGAAACATTGAATATAGCACTATTAAATATTAGAGCTTTAACTAACAAGACGTTTTTTATCAACGATCTTATTAGTGATAAAAAAATAGATTTTATTGCACTAAGTGAAACGTGGCTTAGCTCAGATGGCGCAGCTGTTTTAATCGAATCTGCGCCTCCGGATTACAGTTTTACTCGTGCTGATCGCCAAGGAAAGAGAGGTGGCGGACTAGCAAACATTTACTCAAGCAGGTTAAAATGTAAAAATATCAGTTTTGGTAAATTCAAGTCTTTTGAGTATCTCGCCATTGTTATTCAGGGAGATTCTCACGTTCTAGTATTATCCGTGTATAGACCTCCAAAATTCAACGCGTCTTTCTTTGAGAAATTCTCTGACTTGATGTCAATCTTAATTACGAACTATGACACACTCTTAATAGTCGGCGACTTTAATTTTCATATAGATAATCAATGTGACCAAAAAGTAAAAGAATTTATGAACCTCCTGGACTCTTTTGATTTGAGACAGCTCGTTAATCAGCCTACACATAAAGCAGGTCATACGTTAGACTTAGTAATTACTAAAGGACTAAATGTTGATATAAAGTAGGTCATTGATACGGGTCTATCAGACCATTTTCTTCTACTCTTTAATATAGAAATAATGATAGAAAACACTCATGAGAAGCATATTGTTAAAAAATGCTTCTTTGACTCATCAGCAGCTTTAAAACTTACAAACATTCTAACCAATCAGTCCGTTTTATAGTGCCAACTATAATAGCGAGGAGAATGTAAATAGTAAGGTGGAAAGATTTAATACTAAAGTGAGGGCTGCTGTTGACTTAGTTGCACCTGAAAAGACAGTTAAAAAATCTTCTAGCATTGTTATACCATGGAAGACCCAAAGAGTGTCTGATTTAAAGAGAACATGCCGTAGAGCTGAGCGTAAATGGAGGAAAACTAAACTAACTATTGACTATGAAATATTAAAAGTTAAAATAACAGAATACAATAACACAGTCCGTCTTGAGAGGCGCTGCTATTTCTCTAAGATTATAAATAACAATGCTAGTAATCCCAGAGTCTTATTTTCGACAATTGATCATCTGTTAAACCCAGGTAACTCAAAGGAATGCCTCCTAAGTACTTCCAGTAAAACCTGTGAGGCTATCGCTGTATTTTTCAATCAAAAAATTAATGATATTAGAAATAACATAGTATATCTCCCCAACACTAAGGATCCTCCTAAACCCCAGTACTCCATAATAAACAAATTAAAGTCTTTCACTAGGATAGATTTACCTGATTTACATAAAATAATTTCTCAAATGAAACCCTCCACCTGTGCCCTTGACCCAATACCAACAAATTTTTTCAAAGAAGTATCGGGCGTGCTTATTGATAATGTTCTTGACATAGTAAATTCGTCATTTGATACGGGGGTCTTACCAGACTGTCTTAAGACTGCGGTAGTTAAACCCCTACTTAAGAAAAATAATCTTGATCCCCCTGCTCTTGAAAATTATAGACCCATCTCTAACCTGCCTTTCTTAAGTAAAATTCTAGAGAAGGCAGCTCATTATACAGTTAAATGAGCACCTCAATAAACATGCTCTTCTTGATAAATTTCAGTCAGGTTTTAGAACAAATCACAGCACAGAAACTGCACTCGTTAAAGTAGTAAATGACTTACGGGTAAATGCAGACAGAGGTCATTTATCTGTTCTCATCCTCTTAGATTTGAGTGCCGCATTTGACACCATTGATCATAATATTCTTAAGAATCGCCTTAGCCAATGGGTGGGCCTCTCTGGCAGTGTCTTAAATTGGTTTGAATCCTACCTGGCAGGGAGAAAATTCTTTGTTAGTTGTGGTAATTACAACTCAGAGACACATGATATCCTATATGGTGTTCCACAAGGCTCTATCCTGGGTCCGCTGCTCTTCTCAATCTACATGCTTCCATTAGGTCAGATTATCTCAGGGCACAACGTGAGCTACCACAGCTATGCTGATGACACACAGCTGTATTTATCAATAGCACCTGATGAAACCAAATCTCTTGATTCGCTAACACAATGTCTACCCTGCATCTCAGAATGGATGAATAGTAACTTTCTCAAATTAAATAAAGAAAAAACCGAAATCTTAGTGATTGGCAATAATGGATACAATGAGGCTGTTAGAAATAAACTGGATGCATTAGGATTAAAAGTCAAATCGGAGGTAAAAAGCTTAGGGGTAACCGTTGATTGTAATCTGAATTTTAAATCACATATTAATCAGATCACTAGGACAGCATTTTTTCACCTAAGAAACATATCAAAAGTTAGACCTCTTATATCATCGAAAGATGCAGAGAAATTAGTTCATGCGTTTGTTTTCAGTCGGCTAGATTACTGTAACGCACTCCTCTCAGGACTACCCAAAAAAGACATCAATCGTTTGCAATTAGTGCAGAATGCAGCTGCCAGAATCCTTACCAGGAAAAGCAAATCCGAACACATTTCTCCAGTTTTGATGTCACTACACTGGTTACCTGTGTCATTCAGAATTGACTTTAAAATTCTGCTTATGGTTTATAAAGCTTTAAATAATCTCGCCCCGGCTTATATATCGGAATGTCTGACACCTTATATTCCAAATCGTAACCTCAGATCTTCAACTGAGTGTCTCCTTAGAATTCCAAGAGCAAAACTTAAAAGAAGTGGTGAGGCGGCCTTCTGCTGTTATGCACCTAAAATCTGGAATAGCCTGCCAGTAGGAATTCGCCAGGCTAATACAGTGGAGCACTTTAAAAAACTGCTGAAAACACATTATTTTAACATGGCCTTCTCATAACTTCACTGTAATTTAATCCTGATACTCTGTATATCCAATTCATTATAATAACTATTCATTCAAAATCTGTACTAACCCCTACTCTCTCTTCTGTTTCCTTTTCCGGTGTCCTGTTGGTGGTGGCATGCGCCACCACCATCTACCCAAAGCACCATGATGTTCCAACAATGATGGATGGATTAAAAGCCAGAAGTCTGTATGACCATCAGCATCAAGTGACTCTGTGAAAACCCGAACTACAAAGAGGACTATTTTCATTTATGTTAGGTAGAATGCCAAGAGGGGACTGGGCGGTCTCATGGCCTGGAACCCCTACAGATTTTATTTTTTTCTCCAGCCTTCTGGAGTTTTTTTTTTGTTTTTTCTGTCCACCCTGGCCATCGGACCTTACTCCTTTCTATGTTAACTAATGTTGTCTTATTTTAATTTTTTATTTTAATTTCTTATTTTGTCTTTTATTTTTCGTCTCTTCATTATGTAAAGCACTTTGAGCTACTTTTTGTATGAAAATGTGCTATATAAATAAATGTTGTTGTTGTTGTTAATACACAAGCGAGGTGAACACATTGGCAAAACGAAACCTCCAAGGAAAGGGAAACTCGCTTAGCCTCTGATAGACGATGAGGGCGAGTACGTCCGCAAAACAAAACCGCTGACACTGCATTTCAATTTTTTTCTGAAGATTTCAATAGTTTCTCTGAGCCCGGGGCTTTATACAGCATGGGCCTTCACAGCTAGTTTGTTATAAACATTTAACTATTATATCTATAACTGACCTGGAATAAAATGGAAAACTACAAAATATATCCTAACCTAAACAACTCAAAAGAGCAACAAAGTGAGCAAACATGAAACAACAAGTAAAAATGAAAAGCAAACCCTCCTCTCCTACTGGTGGTAATCTGGTGAGCCAGCCTTCGCGGGTGCCCAATTCCCCATCTCAGACACCCAGAAGCAACACACCCTTGAGTCCCTACTAGGCACTTTGCATAACACTCTCTCTGGTCTCTCTCTGGCACTTACCTATTGTGTTCTTGCCACAACTCTTCGCCTAATTTAATGAGGCTCTGCGGTTCAATTGTCATCTTCATATTAACAAAAAATAATAATGTGAAACAATTCCCGATTAGTACCATTATAACAGGGCAGGGTCATAGACTAATCCCTTGAAATTACTTTAGGATCAGGGTGCTGTGAAAAATATGTGGTTTAGCCTCTTTGGACTTTGTTTTATTTTTGGAGTTTTTTTGTGTATTTTTGTAATACTAATTGTCACACACGTGTGTTTAGGAGACGACTAAAGGGCTTGAATACATGTGATTCCATGCCAGACCAGGGGGTGGCGAAGTGCACTAATTTTCTCTCTCGATCATTTGCAAACCATTCTAGGGAAATCCCGCCTGGCTCTGGGGCAGCCAATGACGTCACTTCCGGTTCCGGTATTGATGACATCACTTCCTCCACTGGCCTTTAACTCTTTCAGGGCTGATGTCGACTTTTATCAAAACGATGAGTTGATGATGGTAATCAACTGTACACTGTGACAAAACCAACTGTTATGTTTTAGTTGGACTCTCGTTGCTAGAAGAAAAGTTAGTTTCATTGCTTTCACCAAAATTTCCTGCGCTCTTGTGAGTAGCAAGACGCAAACAACAGCAAAAATGGCACTGACATCTCGCGAGAAATCAAAGTGAATGCATAAAGCAAACTACTGCGTGGATGATGTTTTGCCTGTTATCTCTGAACTGGACTTTGACTTTTCGGACTCCGATTTTGATACAAGTGATCGAAAACGAATGTGAGGTTCCAGCTTCAGTTGATTGGTCCCCAGCTAATCATGGTGCTGAACGGGTTCATGTAGCTGATATGCCTACATCAATGTTCGCCAGGGAGGAGTGCCACTTAACAATGATAAGAGGTAGAAACCAGATTGCAATGCACTGCGACCATGATCGCTGCTGCTGCTGCCTCAGCCATGTGAAGACAGCCAGGCAACAAGCCTGCCACACATTCTTGTCAAACTGGCTGCCACAGCATGCAGCAACAGACGTTTTATGTTGATTTCTGTGTGAATCCATTGCTTTTCAGAAACTGTTTGTTGCAAAAAATATTCAGCCCTCAAAGAGTTAAAGCTGCCATTTTGTCTCAAGAGAATCAGTTCTGTTTTAGACTCAGTTGTATGAACGTGTCTTTCATTTTGAATCAGTTTTGCAGCCAGGAACAATTATATGGGTGGCTGCCCCAAACCTTCTCAACGTCTTATGGTCGTTTTTGTGACATAATATATGTTATCATTTTGACCATGATGTCACCAGAATGTCATCCTTGATGGCCATTTACTGCATGAGCCAGTATTTATTGGAATTTTCTGATGGTCATGGCCATATTGTTGGTAGTGATGATGAACCCTATATAGGAAGAGGAGAGAATTTTCATCCATCCATCCATTATCCAACCCGCTATATCCTAACTACAGGGTCACAGGGGTCTGCTGGAGCCAATCCCAGCCAATACAGGGCGCAAAGCAGGAAACAAACCCCGGGCAGGGTGCCAGCCCACCGCAGGCAGGGCACACACACAAGGGACATTTTAGAATCGACAATGCACCTAACCTGCATGTCTTTGGACTGTGGGAGGAAACCAGAGTATCCGGAGGAAACCCACGCAGACACGGGGAGAACATGCAAACTCCACACAGGGAGGACCCAGGAAGCGAACCCGGGTCTCCTAACTGTGAGGCAGCAGCGCTACCACTGCGCCACCGTGCCGCCCAGGAGAGAATTTTAACTCAGTTAATTATTTATCAGTTTTGTAATTAATTACATTTTTTGGTAAGACTCACTCTTTATTTTCCTTGCCAGTAGGAGGCTGGTCTCCAGCTATTCAACTTATATTATGGAAACTGAAGCACACTAATTTAAAGAAACTGAATAATACAATTTAATGATAAATGCTTGTGTTACAGAAATTTATGATATTAAGGGTTTAAGGAGTGCTGGCATGTTGTAAAGAGGGCCATGAATAAGATCAATGCCCTCCTCAATGGATGTCTCAGGAAGATCTAGCATATCTTCTTGCCCGAGAAGATCAATAATGAAGACCTTTACAAGAAAACTAAGAGCCAGAGTGTGATACTGGAGGTGGCTTGGCCACATCCTCAGAATGGACCAGAACTGTATACCTAAGGTTGCTCTGAGATGGACACCACCTCAGAAGCGCAAACAAGGCCAACCTAAAAAAACCTGGTGGTGAAATGTTATAAATGAGCTGAAGGAGATGGACCTAACATGGGGTTACGCAGAAAACGTAGCTCAAGACAGGACCAGATGGAGGCAAATCGTTGACATCTTATGAGACTTTCAGCACGAAGAGCATTAATAAATGATAAGGCTTTAAGGATGATATCTGATGTTTTGTGGAGTTGTTGCTCCATGAAGGATTCTTCTTGCATTGGAGTCTACTCTTTCTTTTTGTAATGTGGTTCTTTGTTTGTGGTGCACTGTGCTTTTCCCAGTTTGGCTCTTTGCTGTGTCCTTTACAGCTTCATAGGGTGAAACATTACTCTTTCATTTTAGATGCTTCTTGCATCTCAGACTGGGCACAGTCACTGACAATGAGTTTGGCTTGGCAGAGTGGATCTTAACTTTCAAGGTCCACAAAGAGAAGATATTGTCAGATTTTAACTCTCCAAAAATAGAGCGGCTCATCAACTTTTAGGTTTCAGAGAGAGATGGTGGCTTCTCACCCCAAAGAGAGTGGCTACAAAGAGTATAGATTGAAGAGGAGAGAAGAGAGGAGTGCAGCTAGTTTTTGAGGAAGGTGTAACCTGTGAAGATTGGATCAAGGTCGCATCCAGTTACAGAACCAGTGCCCACGCATTGACATGTTATTTTGTCCATAAAAGTTGCCTCTCATTGATTGAGCTGAATGGCCTATTCTTCTTAATTTCTTTTTTCTAATGTTCTAATTGTTAGGATTATAACTTATTTTAGAATTTTTCTTGAATTTTCCTGAAGCTTGAATACTAATCTTGGTGTTGTTTCAAGGGTTTGAACACAAAAGGAATCAAATTCTGCAATCAGAATTTTGTTTCAAGCTTCAGTTAACAACTTTACCGAAGCCACTTTATTTTGGGGATAGCATTACTATTTAGTGAGTTTGCATTGTCCATTTCCATGGAGATTTCCCATAAAGCACTGGGGCTGCATTGATTGTGATGTCATCAACACCCTAGTATATAGATCACCCTAAAATACTCACGAGTATCCGAGGTTGGACCAAACTACTACTTGCTTTGACTTTTAATAATTTTTATTTTGAAACAAAGTGACCACGAGTTTAGGTTTACTATTTGGCTTTGACTTTTCTCTCTTTTCGACTTTTTATTTTGATGCTTGTTTTGTCCTTTGAACCTGTTCTTTCTCCTGATCCTCACTCTTTAATTATTAGGACTGATGACTGCCATTTTTACAGTCACTACACTAAAATTCTAGTCAGATTGTCTTTAAAAATGCAGCAACATTGTGTGTAGGTAGGAGAAAATCAGAATCAGAATCAGAAAACTTTATTAATCATGAAGGAAATTACTTATGTTACAACTTAACAACAGACAAGGGACATGTTACACTAAGAGCAAGTATAAAAGTAATCATGTAAATATAATAAAGTATAATAAATGTAAGTATCAAACTAAAGTACAGAGTGTTGCACCTTAAGTTAATATTGCACATTCTGAGGTTATTCTCTTGTGAAGAGAAGACAATTTATTGCACAAGAACAGATAGTATGTTGCATATTTCAAGTACTTGAAAAATGTACCTGGATATCCAATAAAGAAGAAGGGTAATAGGTTAAAGTGTGGGCGAGTGATTGGATAAGGAGCTATAGAGTCTGATGGCTGTGGGGAGGAAGGATTTCCTGTGACGTTCAGTGGAGCACTTGATGCTAGTCAGTCTACTGCTGAAAACCCTCCTCTGTCCAACCACAATACTATGAAGTGGGTGATTAGCATTTTCAATAATAGACTGAACCCTAGACAACATTCTCTGATCTGCCACAGTTTCCAAGCTGTTCAGTTTCTCACCTACCACAGAGGCAGCTTCTGAATTAGTTTGTTTAGTCTCCTGATGTCTGCTACTTTCATGCTGTTCCCCCAGCATGCCACATCGAAGAAAATGGCACTGGCCACCACGCTGTTATAGAACATCCGCAGCATAGTGTTGCTGACACTAAAAGATCTGAGCTTATGTAGGAAGTACAGCCTACTTTGACCTTTCTTGTATATGGTCAGCGAGTTCCTGGACCAGTCTAGCTTATTGCTTATATGCACCCCTAGATACTTGTACTCCTCAACGATCTCCACCTTCTCACCCCTAATAGACAGGGGAGTGGCTGGAGATCGTGATCTTCTTAAATCAACTACCAGTTCTTTAGTTTTACTGGTGTTGATCTACAGTTGATTCAGCTCACACCAGTTAACAAACCTGTCCATTACCTTACTGTATTCCGTCTTGTCTCCATGTCTGATACTACCAACTATTGCAGAGTCATCAGAGAATTTCTGCAGATGGCAGCCCTCTGTGTTGTAACTAAAATCTGTAGTGTACAGGGTGAAAAGGAATGGTGACAGAACTGTCCCTTGTGGAGCACCAGTGCCACACAAGTTTGACTTTGGCTTCAGTTCTGGCAGATTTTTTCTTTTGGTTCTCTTGAGTCCCGCTTTTCCTTTTAGTACATTTAACATCTCCCATTTCCTACATATGTTTCTTTCATATATTTTGTCTGGGCACTTTCACTCTCCAGGTAAAAGTCTATGACAAGTCTAGGCTAAATCCAACTTTAAAAATAAAAACAATTTAACATCTCATGCATACTCTCACTGGGCCACTTTAATGTTGCCAATCAATATATAAAAACACTTCTTATAGATAGATAGATAGATAGATAGATAGATAGATAGATAGATAGATAGATAGATAGATAGATAGATAGATAGATAGATAGATAGATAGATAGATAGATAGATAGATAGATAGATAGATAGATAGATAGATAGATACTGTATTTTATTAATCCCAAGGGGAAATTCACAGTGTGAATATAAACAGCTGACAGCACTGTTGGCATCTCTTATTGTGAAATATGCTTATCAGTTTGTATTTGGACATACTATACTATTTATGCTAACAGTTTCAGTTGCCTGGTTCTTCACTACGGGTCCTGTTTTCTCTTACACGAAGTAACCTCTCTAGACTTCCCATGTCTCTCTGCTTCCCTGATGTTTTTATCAGCTTCATTCTGCATTAGCCCATGCTTGACCTATGTTTTTGTGACCATGTTCAGTCTCTTTCCAGTAACTGTTTCTTATTATGAATCCATTATTAAAACTGCCCCACTAATGACCCTCCCTGGTCATCTCATTTTCTATACATTGTAACACTGATAATATCCTGCGAGAGTTCCCAGCAGAGGAACTCATCCCTTTAAATGATTGATGTTATGTACAATCCATGACATCACAAACCCTGCCGCACAATGCAATTACAGTTCAAGCAGTTTGAAGACATGCTATGTTAAAAGAATCTTATAAGCAGAGGGATGGGAATTATCTTCATAAAGTATGTGTAGCTTCATGTTAAAATTACTAACAAATTCAGCCTACCATTCTGGGCACTATCCTGTCACTGTGACAGTTCATTCTGAGCTCACAGAATTTGGCATGTTTACCTTTTGCCTAATGCCAGTATGGCCATCTTGAAATGACAGATCACATAGCACCACAATGCATAATAGTGACGGACAAAGTAAATTATGGCATCCCTAAAAAACATAAAGTCACAAAATGGTAGTATCTCAAAAACTGACATAAATTATATAAACAATGAGATAAAAAATAGCACCTATGCAAACAATATAAAATAATTAGGAATGTGTTCCTGATAACATGCCACTTTACACTGCAGAATACTGAGAGAGAAGTGCTGATCTGTCAGGTCCAAGAGGTTATGGTCACTGTGTGACCCTGAGCAAGTTGCTTCACCCGCCTGTACTCCAATTAGAAAACAAAAGAAATGCAACCAATTGTGTCTCAAATGTTGGAAGCTGCTTTGGATAATGAATGAGATTGATGAAATCAAAGACTTCCTGCATGCTCTGTTATTGCTTAACCGTGTCCCAGTACAGTGAAATATTTAATTGCATGTCTGACCAACAGTAATACACCACGTGACACATTCCCACTCTCCAGTAACATGATAACATGAGTAGATTAAAGCACAAAACAACATTTTCTTTGAAAGAGAACACAAATCTGCTTACCTTATGTACATCGTACCACTGTTTCCATACATCCACTGCCTGAAACCTTTCAGAAAAAAACATAACAAAGACTTCAGTATTGTTAGTTTCACATAACGGTTCGTCCTAGAGTGAGAGTTGATTAACACTAGTAGAAAATGTGGAGAAAACGTAATATCAGTGCTATGGAGTGGATAATCATTTTTGGATTGCAGGCACTGTTTAAAAAGCAAGCTGCAATCTCCCTCGCTTACAAGTTTGTATTCAAAGATAATGCAAAGATCTGTAAATGCACGCTCTGGACACAGCAATGAAAATGCAAGGATGTTTTCCGCTTTTGCTTTAGCTATTTTGGATATTTTTTTTATGTTATCTACTAGAAAGCTCATAACTTACATTTTAAATAGGGGTATTTCTTTTCTCCATGAAGACTGGACATAGCATTCTTTATAAGATAAAAGTGTTCTGGACATGCTTTCATGATCAAAGCTTTTAGGAAGAGCTGCATGTCCATCACCAGAGGAGCTGGCCAGTTAACAGCATGAGGCCTTTATGCAAAGAGAGACACCAAAGAGGGAGACAAAGAGAGAGATGGAAGAGATTCCATCAGAGAGACTCAATTCACCTGGACATCAAAGGTGCTACTCAGGCATCAGCCCAACTGCTCAATCTAAAAGCCACCCAAGATGATGCTGATGCTTTCTTTGCTGCTAATCTTCAGTAAGCTTTCTGTCTCTGAAGCAGGAGTGTATTTTAGGAGGGCTATACATCGAGACTTTACTATTATCTACTTTTTAATTTAGTTCACTTGCTATTGTTCTATTTTAATAAACTCTGGTTTTCGTTTCAGTTTCTATACTTTGTATATTTTGAGTGATTGAAGTAAAATATTAGATACAGGGCACCTGGTGTGGTGGATAGTGTCACTTTTATTTCCACAGCAAGTGATAGCAAGTTGAGGGGAGATGTCCCCAACAGAGTGCCACACAGTGGCAGCAATGCATCATTGGTTGGTGGCATTGCGTAAGATATACCAGCCTGCATCTCTAGGATATTCTCATGGATCAACCATTAAGTCTACATTATTGCAAGATGACACTATATAGCACCCGACCTGACACAGATTAAACACGAGAGGCACGTGTACAATAAATAAACTGTTTATTATTTTTCCCCTGTGGGCGCACATCTTCCCCATGTCCCACAGGCAATACACAGTCTCAACCACAGCACACAATGAAACACAAAAGCACTTCTCTTTCCTCTCAGCATCACCACTCCTCCTCAGCAAGCTTTGTCCTCCTCCCCCCCGACTCTGGCCGCTGAGTGGTGGTCGCTGGCTCCTTTTATAGTTCACCCGGAAGTGCTCCAGGTGCTTGATCACCGAGTTTCGGTTGCACTTCCGGGTGTGATGAATCTGCTGCCCACACGGGCTCAGGAGTCCCAAACACAGCACCCCCTGGCGGTGCTTGCGGGACCCAACAGGGCTGCACCCAACTCCAATTCTCAGGGAGCCCTGTGGGAAACTGAGGCACTTCTCCACCCCAGGGGGGCAGCCGGCCATCTAGTGTCCAGGGGGAGGTATTGCAGTGTTCAGGGCTGCTCCCCCTGAATATAGTGTGCAGGGGCGTCCCGGATGGGCATGGATGCCAGCAGCTTGCCACATTATATACATTGACACCTGTGTGTAGCTCTTGCTGAAGCAAGTGAGTCCCTCTATGAAATCCTGAGGACTGATAAACTGTGCAGTCATCACTCATATAATCAGTGCTTAGGTGGTTAGGGTATGTGTGCTTCGTGTGTGTGCATTAGGCTTAGGGTGTGAGAGTAGGCCAACCCATAATAAACATGGCAAGTTCCACTAACCCTACAATAACTCAATGAGTTGTAATGTAAGAAATGCACCAACGTCAATACAACTACTACAGTATATCTTTGAACATGGTTTGCCATCCATTATACCCACTTGTGGTGCAAAAGTTGACAGGATTCACATCCCTCTCCATCGCCATGTGTACGTTTCACAAGATGTACTGATATACAGGATTGACTGATTTGCAGCCTGTGGCCAGTGTTAAAAATTAATTTCTCACATGACCAGTGTTTGAAATAGTTTTCTAAAACTGTTCAGTTATTGGAATTTCCAGGTACTTTGTCAAATATGAAAATCAAACACAGAGGTCAGTTGGGTTTATTTTATTAACAAACACCTTCACATATGAGCCACGTGGCTGCTGACACTTTTTCCTCCCAGCCAGGTGTCCAGAAAGCACCTTCAGTTGCTGACCTGATATCATGAGAGATCCAACACGTCAAAGAAGATCTGATTCAAGGACATACATAGATTAGTTTTTTTCCACTATACTAAGGGCAAATAAATTTAGTTAAGAGGTTGTTGTTCCGCTCAGTATTATCCTGGCTGTGTCCCAGTCATCTATTGGCAGTGCAGCCATTATCTATGGCACAGATCAATGATGATGGAGGTCGTTTTCCACAATGTGGATAGCTGGCTGTCCTTGAAAAAGGCACTAAAATGTCTTCCCAGGCAGTGAAACTGCGGCAGTGAAATAAAATCTCTCATTGTAATACTCCCTGCACAGGTACAAGTAGAAGCTTGTTAGGAGGCCAATTTATGTTGGTATCCAACTTTGTTTTTTTTTTTAATCACTGAACTTCTGGTGTGGAGCTTTACATCTAGCTTCACCCCTGCCAGACTGTCCAGAAGATCAGTAAACGTGCTAATTTGGCTTGGACATCACAATTTCTTTCTACATCAGTGATGTCCCCCAATAACCTCCAGGAAGAACTGAATGCAGCAGTCGGCAGAGTGCAGAAATCACCTTCTGCAGCAAGTCGGCCCTTGAGACTAACTCACTTTAGCACTACATGTCACCTAATCTGCAGTGTTTTATTTCACCCCGTGCTCTCCATTTCTCCTTCAGTTTCAATCACTACCTACGGAGGAGCTAAGTTCTTTCTGCTTAATTATTTAACGGGCACCTCACTAATTTACCTAATGTGACATATCTCATTTAAGTTTTGTAATCATGCTCAGGCACGGTTGGAATTCCTTCAATCTCAGAGGCAGCTTTGGCTGTGGAGGCAATGCTCTGTTAAGCTGCAATCTTTGAAGCAATGAAAATGAAAGAGCAGCTATTGAAGCAGCGGGCACGTTTGACCCAAACCATCACCAGACCACAAGTGTGACCTTGCAAGAGACAGCCTTCTAGTTTATTGACAAATAGCAGCATTGAGAATGGGCATGGAGCCTGAACTTTGCATTCCTCAAAGAAAGGAAGAAATGCAAACAATGTACTAATTCAAGCTACTGGCTGCACTGCTGATGAAGAATAAAATAAGACAGAAGGCCTTCAGCTTGAGAGCTGCCAGCCTGAAAGGAGAAAAAACACAGAGTGTGCTTTTTTTCTTTCCTTCTTTGCTCACAACATGTCCTTTACCATCAAGCGAGGCACCTGCTCCTATCATCCACCTGCCACCAAGTGACCTCTGACCTCTGTCACGGCTTTCCCCTGAAGGGCCATTTAGTTAGTTGTCTAAGTGTTAACTGTGCCTTCAGGGTGTCCACCAAGTCTGTGAAGCGTCACTTTTTGCTTCTTCCGAGGTGTGGGAATGCTGTTAATGATTTTACAGTTTGCTTGATCTTTGATGTGGGGGGAGTAAGGCCTCTAGCTGCAGGATCTCCTTTTGATCTTAGGGGTCTTTACAGTGGCCTGAAGTCTTCAGTTTTGAATTTTCACCTTGAGGTTTCCAGTAGGAAGTGAAAACATAGGTATACTCTAGGACCCTGAGAGGGGAGGAGGAGGGTGGGTAACAAAGATTGATAAAGAAGGGAAAATAAATCTCCCAAATGTACTGCTCAGTTGTAATTGTATGCTTAATCATCAAAACAACAAAAAAATCAACAGTCCCCTCTTCTTCCTTAACAATACCACAACTACTACTACTGCTACTACTAATAATAATAATAAATTAATTAATTACATTGATATGCCCTTGATTTGATATCTGATGTATGGAGTTATATAGTGCTTCTCTAACCTAGTGGTGAGCCACTTCGACTACCACCAATGTGTAGCATCCACCTGCAGTCATTCTTGTGCCAGTACACTCACCACACATTAGCTATTAGGTGGTGAAGGAGTGAGAGAGATAGTTTGCCAAAAAGGGACAGGGGGTGATTAGGGGGTGATCTCGAATGATCAGGCCATGATGGGCAATTTAGCCAGGACATTGAGAAACACCCTACTGTTTTTTAGGACCATAGGGAGTCAGGACCTTGGTGTTTACATCTCATCCGAAGACAGTTTTCACAGCATAGTGTCCCCATCACTGCAAAGGGACACAGGGATCTGTACACAGACCACAGGGTAAGTTCCCTCTGCTGGCATTACCAACAACTATTCTAGCAGCAAACCAAGTTTTTCCAAAATGGTCTCACATCAAAGTACTGACCAGGCCCAAATATGCATAGCTTCAGTTGGATTACTGACCATAGAACATCCATACCAGTGACACCTTACCTTAATACACCTTCTGACTCTAGATTAATGACGTACACTAAGAGAGATGCCACTTATACTCTATTGACCATTTGGGGTATACTCTGTAAAGTCCTTAATTGGGTGCACTTTGTTGGGTACTAATGCCTTTCCAAATCAATACCATGTTTTGCATGTGAAGGTTTAGGCACTGAAAACTACTTTTTCATCACCATACTGAAGTTAGTAGTAGCAGTGGTAGCAGTATTGTCTCATGTCTAAGCAAAAGGCAACACATCACCAATTCTGCTGTCATGATTATTAAAAGACATAAATCCATTTTATTTAATAGAAAACACAAATCACCCTACATAATATTTACTTAAATGTCGATTTTTTTCCAAAGGAACTTAGAAATTTCAAGAGTAGCAGTGCAGATAGATATGTGTGCTTCCACAGTTTCCACCAATTCTGGTGCCACAGAGTGGCAACATGTGGCATGTTGCAAGGATTTCACTGTACTCTGTACATGTAACAATAATGATTTGATAAACCTATACATCTATAATAATGACCCTATAAACCACACATTGATAAATGTGACCCTTTAATACATATTAAAATAGAGAGAAGGTTTCTCAGAATTATTTACACTGCCATTTGTGGAGAAGAGGAAATATGGCCGACCCTTAATCCCCTCTAGAAATGTTCTCCAATTCAGTTCAGTTACAGGTGAAAATGTCCCTCGAACTTCATTTCAACAAAAGTCTAACAAGTGTCACAGGAGGCTGGGGGTGGTACCCAGCCGGGACGTTCAGGAGGACCAAGTGGGGGCAACCGCCCTGGTGGCTTTGGGGACCACGGGAACAGAGCTTAGAAGCTCAACCCTATAGGGGCCCGTGGTCAACTCTAGGGGGCGCCCCAATGCCTATGGAGCTCTGGCTCTCAGCACTTCCGCCACACCCGGAAGTACTGGGGGGAAGAAGACCAGGGACACACGGAGTGCTTCCGGGTGCGCAGCCGGTACTTCCACCAAACTGGGGAGTGTCAGTGGAATTGTCGGGAGGCACCTGGAGCACATCCGGGTGTGTATAAAAGGGGCCGCCTCCCTCCATTCGATGGCTGGAGTCGGGAGTGCAGAGGACGAAGTCTTGGTGGAGAGGAGTGGAGGCAGACCTGAAGAGACAAAGGCATTGGCATTGTGAGGCCTGGACTTTTGGGGGAGTTTTGGGGTTGTGTGTGTTTCACTTGTTGATAATAGTTGCATAATAAATGTGTGGTGGTGCTTTAAACATGTCTACCTGTCTGTGTCCAGGCTGCCTTCCATACAAGCCATTAACATTATCCAAACTTCATTTCCTAAACTATCTAAATTCATTTTATTTTCAAATGGTGCACTTATCATTTACAAGGCCAGAGCTTCTCTGAGTTAACATAATATGCTTCACCCTTTGACCACTTCTTGACCTGAGTTATGAACTCTTTGTTAACAAACACAATAAACATATTGTTTATGTACTTCACAGATAGTTCCTTTTTTGTTTTGGTAATTCCAAGATTACCACATTGCCTTTACCTCTTTGTGATGCTTCCTCCTGCGCTAACACAGACCTGTGACTTTAGGCCTCCCTTTGTGACCCTGCATGGCACATTACCCAAGTCATTACTGACACACTACCAAGCAATGTTCTGTAAATTGGAGCTAATCCTGGTTACTATGACACTGAATTACTGTGCAGTTTAGAAAAGACGGGTGTGCCCTTGATTTGATATCTGATGTATGAGTAACAACATAACCTGCCTACTTTTGGCAAGCAGCCTAAGTTTTGTGAAATACTTTCATCAACCTGATGTAATCTGCTACAAAAAAATAAATAAATGAGAGAACAAGGGGTGTATGAAGCAGTTACATAACAGAAAGTAGTTGCACAACGGGCGCACTGTCTCATTTTTCCAGAGGTATATCGTTTAAGGCTCATTTTTTTGCAGAACATTGCTAATGTGTTTGGAATAAGCATGCAGTCTGAATGCTACTGGGGTGATAATTTGCAGGCTCACACATTAATGGGAACCTGTGATGCTAACAGATTATGGGCCTCAATGATAATTTTGCTACTTCTCTACGTGCTCCAAAACTCTTGAACTTAACTGCTGTGCTGTAATAAAAGGTCTGTTTAAAGTTTCTTGTAGTTTGTGTTGTTTGACACAGCATGAATTGCAAAGACATCTGGGCAATGATCTGTTGGTTTTGAAAAAATCAGTTTAGTGATCATGTTGAATTTTTTAATGATGAGGTTTTATTGTACATATTAACTCCTACATAATCTCTGTATGGACATGATCAAAACAGGAAACATTAAGGCCACGTGTACAATAGATTTTGTGGTATATTGTAAAGCTGGTTTATCCTGTTTCCTTATAATGTATGTTCTTCTGCCAGTAATTATAATGTGCAACTTCATCTGAGTCTCTGCCATTGGAAGTATCTTCTAGGTTTATTTCAACATGGTGCTGGACTGCCCAGCTTTAAAGGAGCCGGCATTTAATACACATTCATTACTAAACTCAAAAACAAAAAGGTGCTTGAGCAATCGGCAGGTGTTCAAAAAATTATGTCTGAAATTAAAGGCTACTTAAAGGATAAGTTTGGTATTCTTCAGGTAGTGAGAAGTCAAGCAAAATATCTTCCTGTCCTCTACATCTTGCTGTTTTACACCCATCACCTGCATGTTCTCTCTCACCACATCCATAAACCTTCTCTTAGGCCTTCCTCTTTTTCTTTTCCCTGGCAGCTCTATCCTTAGCATCCTTCTCCCAATATACCCAGCATCTCTCCTCTGCACATGTCCAAACCAACGCAATCTCGCCTCTCTGACTTTGTCTCCCAACCATCAAACTTGAGCTGACCCTATAATGTACTCATTTCTAATCCTATCCATCCTCGTCACACCCAATGCAAATCTTAGCATCTTTAACTCTGCCACCTCCAGCTCTGTCTCCTGCTTTCTGGTCAGTGCCACCGTCTCCAACCCATATAACATAGCTGGTCTCACTACCGTCCTGTAGACCTTCCCTTTCACTCTTGCTAATACCCATCTGTCACAAATTACTCCTGACACTCTTCTCGCCCTTACTGTTGTTAAACAATGGAGGATAATGGGTCATGGGGCACCACAGTAAACTGGCATCAAAATGATGTAATTTGAGTTAAACAACTATGTTATGTAAATTATCCTATTCTATATAAACCCAACTCTTGTAATTAATAGTTGGCATTGGAATAGTGAACTCAGACTGTGCACATGGTAGTGCTCCCTCAGATCTGTTGAATAAAGGATGCCCATTGGAACCATTATAGGGGTGATTTCAGCTGTTATTTAAAAGGGAATATCTCAAAGGACCACAGCAACTGTGTGTGGCCTGGGAATGTAGGAGACGTGAGCAGAGGCCTCACTAAAGACAGCACAATGAAGCCTGTCCCTCACTGTCCTGCCACTAATGCTGATAACTGTGTATGCTAAATTCAGCAGCAGATCTGAAGTGATTTCTCAGAAGGACCAGTCTTGGTCCTGCTATCTTCTGGCTTACTGATGCCTTGCATACAGTTTGGGCCCACTGAGCAGCTTAATCCATAATGTCTGGCACAAGTGGCAAATGACTTGCCCTCCTGCAAGTATGGAATGAATAGAAAACCAGCCAAGTGTGAGTTTTGTCTTGTTGTGACCTACAATTTGAATTAAGACCTTCTGTATTAGAGGTGACCTCATCAGTTACTGTTCCACCTGGATCTTGCTAGGTAAAAGCGCACCTGAAGAGCTTTTATGTGCTTGGCAAGCTTCAATGGCTCACTGCACAAGCTGATTACAGGTCAGAGGGTCTAAAACAACCTGACAATGTTTTGTTTAAGTGCATAAGCTATTGCATAACTATAGTTTGCTCTTTCCAGAAAGTGTTTTACATACTTCTTTTCTCTATCATTCCATTTCTTTTGGTTAAATCAAATCAGATGCCGTTTAGTTTTCTATCACTATTTTAGAAAACTCACATGTGATTTTTTTCTGACTGAAAGGTGAAATAACCAATTTTTTATAATTTTAGTATTAAAAATAGTTTAGACTATCAGTCATTGACAGGCATGGATTTGCAGAGGCTTACTATACTATAGTGAAGAATATTGGACTTTAATATGATAATAAGTATGGCAGTCAAATGGAGTGGCTTGCAGATATATGGAAATGTGTGGTAGTCTGTCACTTACAGGCAGGTAAGGAAGAAATTCATTTAATCTGTGACGAATCAGATTTTCACTCTGTTTTGAAAACTAGGCAGTTTCATATAACATACATTGCATTTTATATGTTATTTCACTAATAAAATGGATTTTCTTTTTTTTCACCAAGAACAGGAAAAAAAACCTGTTCAGTTAAAAAAAATCATTCTACTCCACCTCAGTGATCCATCCATTCATTTCTGAATCCTCTAGTTTCATAATGTGGTTACAGGTATCCAAGGTTCCTACCTACTGTAAACAACAATGTATATGACGCTAGCCTGCTGAAAAGTACACTCACCCACACTCACCCACTGACACTTCATCAATTTAGAGTATCAGGCTCGGTTACATGTCTTTGAACTGCGCAAGTGTTCCAGGTGAACCTACACAAAAGTAGAGAGATCATGTAGAATCTACAGAACTAATCAAGTAAGTGAAGAAGCCAGAGTGTGGTCATTTAAAAATTAGACACAAAAAAGCAAGCTTCATAAAATGCGATTAGACAAGACTCAAGTCAAAGAGACGTAGTATGGTTATGCACTTTCAACAGAAGTGCAGTCGTACTCCATAAGAGCAGGGCTTGAACATGGTGATACAGAGTACTGGCACTTGTCCATTGTTCTCAGCTGCTTACTAGCAGTGTTTGGTGCATATCGGTGAGCATATAGGAAATGCATCAGGAAACGATCACAGCTCAAATTTCTATAAACGTTTGCAGTCAAAATTCCAAGGGAGACCCCCTCAAAGGCTCTCCGATCTAAGTATATGTCAGTGACTTAAACAAAGAGTACCAGCTCTTATGTGTCTCCGCTTCAGGTACTGCAAATGGGCAAGCTAAAATACAGCAGGACCAGAAACACACCTGCTATAACACACGTGTCAGTATTTGTATAAGTTATTCCTAACCTTTGACAAAAATGAATAAATAACATTGATCGGCAAAATTCACCAAAGTATTTTTTGCAGTAAATATGCTGTGTCGCCGGTGACCTTGTTCGACAAATATTTTTCTGTAAATACACTTTATGGCTGGCTTAGGCAAATTTTTTTTTTCCCAGTGCTGCATGATGCTTTGTGAGGCCAGCATGACATGACAGAGCTGTAGCAGCCATGTGCAGAACTTGTGCGCATGTCTAATATAAGATCGTTTCCTGTCTGCTCCACTCATGTTGCAAACCAACCAGTATCCATCCATCCATTATCCAACCCGCTATATCCTAACTACAGGGTCACGGGGGTCTGCTGGAGCCAATCCCAGCCAACACAGGGCGCAAGGCAGGAACAAATCCCAGGCAGGGCGCCAGCCCACCACAGGACACACACACACACACACCCACACACACACACACACAGGACAATTTAGAATCGCCAATGCACCTAACCTGCATGTCTTTGGACTGTGGGAGGAAACCCATGCAGACACGGGGAGAACATGCAAACTCCATGCAAGGAGGACCCGGGAAGCAAACCCAGGTCTCCTTACTGCGAGGCAGAAGTGCTACCACTGTGCCACTGTGCCACACCGACCAGTATTCTAATTAGATTTCCATCGTACAAGTGTTTAAAAAAAGAATTTTCATTTGAGGGGTATGTTAGTTGACTACAATGTGTGCTGCCACCAGATATATAACACTGATCCCTGTAAGTTTGCCCCACCACAGCAGCGAATGGTTCATTTGCATTTAGTATTAGCCATGTGCCCTGCTAGATCTCAAAACAGGCCTTAAAGGTTTCAGAATGAATCATTGAAAAATATTCCTAAAAACTAAAGGTTTATTACTATTTTTAATCTGTTTCTTTCTTCTTGAAAGAATTTATGCAAGACTGAATTTTCAGCAAAATTTAGTGCTTTGTTATGCAAACAAAATTTGCGCAATAGTGTTTCACTTCCAGTGAAATTCATGCCATTTGCACAAGAAGCAAGGCATTTATCTTCTGCCTGTCTGTTCATGCATTGATTCCCCATGTGTCCGCCTGTCATTTAATATTCAAATAAAGATCTCAAGTGAGGAAAAAAATCACTGGAAATGTGCATGTCCTCAAGTAGGATAAAGCAGTTGCTAGGTAATGAGGGGTTGTGGGAGATTTAACTTTCCGAGTACTGAGATTCTCTTATGCAGAAAATACAGTAATGCACACAATGATGCATTTTAGTGTGTCTTTGTGCAGAATTAGTAAATACCTAGACATTTTGCTTTGCGTTCTACCCCACCATAATCTGTTATCTACCAGGATGGAAAGCTTTAGATTTGTCAAAAATTTCAATTTACGGTTTTTGATGAATCTCGACGTTTTAGGGTCCCGATACTGAAAGAATCGATATCTTGATGATGGGTATGTGTCTGTCTGTTTCTCTGTGTGTCTGTATGTCACAGTTTCTTGAGGATGGTCTAGAGCTAAAACGGCTGGATAGAAAAATACCAAACTCAAAAATTAAGCCTGTTATGAGATGATAATGTACTGATTAGTTTTTGAGCCAATTAGTGCAACAGAAAGAGGCACCCTAGAGGAGCCCTCACATATCGTAATTCTGCAATTAATTATGAATTCTTCTCATCAGTTGCTATCGCAATGACCTATTTTATGATCAGAAAGATCAGCATCAGAACGGTAAATAATTACTGAAATGTTATAGATAGTTCAGGTAACTTGGTTCAGAGGGACAAAGCCTACTTACGCTCACATCCGAATTTTTTAACTTACTTATAGATAGTTCAGCTCGGACACAACCAGATGGACACAGGTAGTTCTTAAAACAAATACGTTTATGAAAGACAAAGTCCCCCAAGACACAAGTCCTGCACACACACAGTGATTCCAGCACCAATACACCCTTCCACGGGCCTTTAATCGTCCGTGGGCCTCCCTTCTTCCTATCACTGGAGCTTCATCCTCCTCCAGCACCCGACTCTCACTCTCAGACTGTAGGAAGGCAGCCCCTTTTATAGTCACCCAGATGTGCTCCAGGTGCTTGTTGATGTACTTCCGGCGGCACTTCCTGGTGTGGCGGAAGTGCCACATGAGCACCCAGAAGCACTCCAGGCGTCTCTGGAAGGTCCTTCCTCCAACTTCCCAGGTGTGGTGGAAGTGCAGATCTCCCGGGCTCCACGATGCTCGGGGCGCCCCCTGGCGGTGGCCTCGGGCCCCAATGGGTTTGAGTGTCTTTGCTCCAGCCCTGTGGTCCCCTCATTCTTCAGGGTGGTTGCTCCCTCATGGCCTGGGGGACGTATAGATGGCCTCCCAGTCCTTCCTGGCATCCAGGCTGGGTCTGGCCCCCAGCCTCCTGCCACAATAGTTACATGTTATGTGTGCATTTGTACCTTGTTAGCATATTTAAGATTATTATAATCCTTGTTCTATTCATATTTGTGTCCTTTTTAGCTGCTGCTGTAACCCTGCAATTTCCTTCAGGATAATAAAGTTTCTATGTATCTATTGTGGTCGAACAGTAGTGAAACTCAGGTTCAAGATGAAATGTTGGGGCACCAACCAGGTAGTCCTGTTTGATTCTCTCAACAAAAGAAAGCAAAATAAGGACACACTGGCACCACAGAACTAAAAATATAGGCTGTAGCCTTCTCTGTTTTTAAATGTGTTGCTCAACCAGGTCTTGAGCTCTGTCTTCTGGGTTGGATTGACTCAAAGTGAGATGCCTCCTTCTAGGAATGCCCGGCTTTATAGGACTTGGCCTGGAAGGGGCAGAGTCAGATGGTCTCACTGGGCATCTTCTCAGAGCTGTGGAGATTGAAATAGGTGACAAGGTTAGCGACAACAGCCCCTCTTGCTTTGGAGTGGTATTACGTACCTCAGCTGAGCCTGGAAGGCAATCCTATAAATCTATATAAAATATGCAACATGTCACATTTTTTAAAAACTAGGGGGATCGCTCCGTGCTCGCTTCGCTCACCAACCCCTCCCCCCTGCCATTGCTATGTGCCGTTGTGAAGAGAGGGGCTAAACGCACCCCAAGGAGACACGGCCGCTTCTCCAAATACTTTTTTTTACCTCCTCTTTGCTTGATCAGATGCTGGCTTGCTGCTGCTGCTGCCTTGTTGCGTGATCTGCATCTCGCATAACACTTCGCACATTTATCGCGGGATGTGAAAGTGTCTCTCTGTCTCTCTTGAAAAGATCTCTCTTCCAAAGATCACGTCTGTACAGTATGTACTGTACTCCTCCATGGTGATATGAACGAGAGACATAAATAGAATTGATTTTACTAGTGTTGTACAGATTACATGCTTTATGCAGCTGCAAAAAACTTGTGAACATGTGAACATCATTTTAGGACGCAGTTTTCCTTGTTTGTCACCAAAAACCTAGTAATTATGAATTTACCTGTGAACTAAATTTTATTGCCAGTTTCATGAAACTGCATGTGAATCGAAAGCTGCTTGTTCCACTCATCATTAGTGGTTAGCATTGCTGCTTTATGGATCCATTGTTCTAGGTTTAAATCCTGTGCCTGTGATCCGTCTGTTTGGATTTTCCACATTCACTCCAGGTCTTCCCAACATAACAGTTTTCCTTCCACCTCTCCACAGACATGCATTTTCAGTTCTAAGGCATCTCTAAGCTGGCCACATGATTGTGTATGTATGTGTGAGCATGGGACCTGTTATGGTTGATTCCTGCTTTGAGATTAATGATGTTGTGATATTATCCAGCCCACTGTGACCTAATTTAGATTAAGCTGTTCAATCCTCATTTCAAGCAGTTTTAAAACATTTTTGGGGCATGTAGGTTAAAAGATAGGAAAAAAAAAATAACAGAAGCAGAAACTGAAGTTGCTTCTGTGTGAAAAGTGATAAAGTAGCTGCTTTCCAAAATTTGTCTATGGCAAAAGCTGAAAAGTTTTTGATAATCTGTTGTGGAAAGCATACCCCCAGACACAGACAGACAGACACCAGAATGTCCAAACACACTTCTTTTATTTTCTTTCAGCACCACAATGCCTTCCTTCACCAACTCTTTTGTCTTCTCTTTCTCTCTTCTTCTCTTCTCACCTTCAACCTTCTCTCTCTCTTCTTCTTCTCTTTCTCCTTCAACCTCCTCTCTCTCTTCTTCTTTCTCTTCTTCTTCTCTTTCTCTTTCACTTTCGACCTCCTCTCGCCCTCCTCACAAGCTTCGTCTTCTTCCTCCCAACTCTGGCTCTCTTAGTGGAGGGATGCGGCCCCTTTTATTATGACCCAGATGAGCCCCAGGTGCTCCCCCTGACATCCCTTCCTGGTGTGGCGGAAGTGTCAGGAGAGCACCTGGAAGCACACCGGGTGCCCTTGGGATTACTTCCGGCAGCACTTCCTGGTGTGGCGGAAGTGCTGCCATCCAGGACTCCCTAACTGTCCGGGTGCCCGGTGGTGAGTGTCCTGGCTCCATTCCTGTGGCCCCCAATTAGGCCCGGGTGGTTGCCCTCTCGTGGTCGAGGAGAAGTATCGTCCAACTCGGGGACTGTCCAGGTGTCCTGGCCGGGCAGTGTCCCCGCTCATCCGTGACACTGTCTTTCCCTAATGTCAACCATTCTATAATGTCTCTTAGGCAGACAGACTTAAAAATGCCAAATTCCATTCTATTGAACCCTTTTCAAGTTTATTACGATTCATTTCAAATTTAACATTTTGATTTCAGGTTTTGGAGTAGATAGCTTTACATTCCAGGTATAATCCTGTCCAGTTTAATCAATATTTGCTCAATGTAATGATTCACTTTTTTCAGTTACATAAGATAAGTTCTTTATGAGTGTTTAGGCCTGCTACACTGAGTCTTTATCAGGTGGGCATAATATTGATTAATTATTATTAATTATTATTCAATTACACATAGTAGACAGGGGCCTGGGCTGTTCCTCCAGCATTTGTGTCTTGTGGCTCCCAGATTATTTCGCCTTGCAGTCTTTTGGTTAATGTTTTGATAACTGTGTTAGCCCTTTGGCTGGGAAAGATCTGAAGCTTGAAGAACCTTCATAGAGTTTCTTGACAGATCCAGTTTCTGAGTATCATTTATAGTTGAGGAATTTGCTCCTTCTTTTTCTTTCCCATTGGTAGTATTGCTTTTCCCATTCCTCTACAGTTTTCTTCCAGCCTTCTCAGATTCTGAGCTTTTGTTCTTCCTTCTTCTAGCTTTAACCTTTCCTGATCATTTCAAAATTATTTTTAATAACCAATTAAATTTAGATTTTTGGTCCCTGTTTATGAAAAAAATTGATTTAGCCTTTCCGAGACAGATAACAGTTTTGTTAAACTTTTTCTTTTTTCATGTATAAATACCCTTGCTTGATATATTATGCCATTATTACTTGAAAATGTACTTAATCTACTTACAAATCTAATAGCCTTATTTTTTCAGTTAGGATTAAGGTGCAGAATTTTAATTAAGTTTAAAAATAGCAGATGTGCCTATTTGGATGACTATTTGATGATGTCATGTATTGCACATTTCTGATTGTCTGTGCATAGCAACACAATAGCAAAAGCAAACAAATGACCCACAGAAAGGTGAAGTCCCTAAAAAGTAAAATAATTCCAACCAGGGCCATTTTGTGGGGGTGAGGCAATAAAACAGATGTGAGGTGGTGTTTTGGTAATAGTGACATTTTCATGTAAAAACATATATATTTTTAAGAGTACAAAATACCAATGCAAAAAAATGACAGTTAAGTATGAATTTTGAGAATTACATACATACTCCATTCCTTATTTATATATTATCTTTAAAAATTATGAGAAATGATTTCTTTATAAAAGTGTTTTGCTTATCACCATTTGAGAAGCTTCCCTGCACCACAAGCTTCCAAGAATCAAAACAGTGCCTGCGCATTTCAGAGCTCCATAATATTGTGGGGGCGGCACGGTGGCGCAGTGGGTAGCACTGCTGCCTCGCAGTTGGAAGACCTGGGGACCCGGGTTCGTTTCCTGGGTCCTCCCTGCGTGGAGTTTGCATGTTCTCCCCGTGTCTGCGTGGGTTTCCTCCGGGCGCTCCGGTTTCCTCCCACAGTCCAAAGACATGCTGGTTAGGTGGATTGGCGATTCTAAATTGGCCCTAGTGTATGCATGGTGTGTGGGTGTGTTTGTGTGTGTCCTGCGGTGGGTTGGCACCCTGCCCGGGATTTGTTCCTGCCTTGTGCCCTGTGTTGGCTGGGATTGGCTCCAGCAGACCCCCGTGACCCTGTGTTCGGATTCAGCGGGTTGGAAAATGGATGGATGGATGGATAATATTGTGGAACAGAGTGATTGGGCAGAGTCCTAAAAATAGTTGTGGTGCCAGCTAGGCCACTCTGTTCAATTTTAAGGCAACACAAATGATAGTAAAACTCAAAGAAATAAACAGCAACACTGGGACAGCATTTCTCTATCAGTTGGTCTAATTGGGAGTTCTGTCCTGCTGAAAGATCAAGTTGCAAATGACACGCCTCCTCTGTGGACAGATGTTTTTTTACACTTTGGACCAAAAGGGGCGGGGCTTTTCAGAGTGATAGGGGTGTGGTCAGTCAACCTCCTGGGACACCTTCTCTGACCTGTGAAGGGAACAGACAAGACATTTTAGTGACAGCGCCCCCTCTTGCCCCAGGGTAGTAATTCATACCTGATCAGAGCATGAAAGGTGGTCCTCAAGTGCAGATGTGTGACAATATCAACATATGGAATTGGCATTTGCTTTACTGAATTTGAGATATCATATTATATATGTAAATGTGCTGATTATGTCATTTTGTAATGTTATTAAGGTGTCAGTCACATGTACAATCTATTTTAAATTTCTCTTATGTTTGCACTGGCATTTATAGAAGCGTGAAGGAGAAGTGATATGGCTAACGGTAATTTTGCATTCAATTTCACAATTTATTCATTGTTTTTCATTTGTTCTGTGGGATCATTGTATTGTGAAGTATGTATTGCAATATGTATTGTATGTGGATTAAGTGTATCTTCTCAAGCTCTGTAAAGTTATGTATAGGGGGTGGCAAAAAATATTCTATGCCTCGGGCATCATTATTTAAGGTGCCAACCCTGATTTCAACCATAATAAAATGAAATCTTAACTAAAATTAAATTAAAGAAACAAGTTCTCCATAACACAAAACTTCAGAATGAACAGAAAATACTCTGCTATGAAGAAAAAAAACAGCCAAAATTCCAATACAAATCAATAACACCTAAACTGTACAGTGCTTCTTGAAATTGTTATTGAAATTTTTTTTGAAATTGAATGTTAGAAAAGATACTATTAAAAAAAAACTACTTATATCTTGTCCTCCACATCTCCATTGTAGTTATGATTCTGATTCAATATATTTCAGAAAAAAATATTAAATTCTACTTATTTTTGCTGTTAAACATGCTGTGCCTTACCTAGCACTCTAATCTTCCACCACTATTTTATAATAAATGTATTCCTTTATTTTCTAACCTTACTTTTCCAGTCAAAGGCATTTCTTTTCAAATAACTCAAAGAACATCTGTTTAATAAATATATTCACTGGCTAAAATTGTATTTTGTCATTGTTTTCTTTTATGTACCATGATCTGTAACTGAAATAGTTATAATATTTAATCTCCCATTTTTATATTTTTCATTTTTTTATCTTATGAAGTATGCTTGTCTAATATGGTTGTGTACTTTTTTTTGCAGATATGGGCAATGTTTGCTTGATTTACTCTGATAGGCTTCCGTATACATTGCTGAAATCTCACAATTAATTTCATCTACTTACTGTAACTTCCATGCAATTAATATAAATATGTATGTGCTATGTGCCCATAACAGCAACAACAACATTTTCCCTTTCAGTTTCATTGATCTGTAAAAATATAAAATTTAAGTCTGAGATGTTGGTGGAAATCTTTGCTGTTTGTAATACAATCCAGCTCAACTGTGAAATTGATGATTAGCCCTGAGAATATATTTATCATTGTTGTCAAAACACTCACGTCTTCTTCTGGGTTCAAATGAAAACTTGTTGATGTGCAGATCTGGTGTGTTATTAATTTCTGCAGCTGCTCGTGTTTCAACAAAGTAAATAATGTCGGCATATTGAAATCTGTTATTGGCGTCACTGGATGTCTTTAATCCTTCAGTGCTCAGAAGTATTTTTGTACAGGCTGTTTACTTGTGAAATTTGTTCTTAGCTAATAATAATAATAATAATAATAATAATAATAATAATAATAATAATAATTCATTACAGTTATAAAGCGCTTTTCTTAGTACTCAAATATCTTTTTTAAATGTTTTTATTGTGATTTATAAATTACATTTTTTGAACGCCGTAAAAGCCAAAACCCTCATTGTCATTGTTTCTTTTTTGTTTCTAACTACATTCTGGGCTTTGTATTGTTAATTGTTTTGCATTATTTAATAATGTTTCTTTTGTTTTTTGTGTTTTTTTTAGTTAATTTTAATGATCACTCTGTTCTATTTATTATGTTAAGTTCTTTTTAATCTCTGGGTAGATAACAGGCCGCAGGTACTCTAGTCAGTCTAGTTGCCGTATTTGAACACAACTGAAACTTTAGGGAGTCGCTGCTTCATTACAGTGGTAGTAGTTTGTAAAATAGTGTTCTGCTCCCTTCTATGCTCTTTTTCCCTTTTTGTAAGTTTAGTGGCCTTCTGACCATTCCATTATGGCTTGGTTCAAGGTTTTCAATTTATTTTTATTTTTTTATTGATTTTATTTAAATCAAATAGCATTGCATTCAAATAACTCAATTTTATCTTTGCTTTGTGTGAATCTTGTAATTTTATCCCACATCATTGTTTGTTCTTGATTTCATTTTTCGATTTTTGTGTAGCAGACTTTCATACATAATGTGAAAGAGCTCTGTGTATTTTCCTGGTTTGCTGAGGCATTATTTATTAATGCTTTACTTTACTTATTTCAGCATTTTTGTTCTTTAAACTTTTTAGATTTTAAAGTTGAAACTATTTAGATTTCAATTTAAATTAATTTTATTTTATTGTTTTATTATCTTTAATAAATTGTGCACAATAATGAAAACTTTGTAAGGCCAAAGTATTGGCCTTCCGGTTTTGGATTAAACTATAACACTCTGGTGGTGAATGGAGTAAGTAAATCACCTCAGACATTTCAGACCTTTTACCATACACCAGGCTCTTTTACATTTTGAACTAATTACATTAGAATGAAATAACTTTGATTTGCTATTTTTGGACATAAAACACAACACTAGGTACCTACATGTTTATTGATAGAATAATTGCTGAGTGCAATCTTTCAATGATACTTGTTAGATAAGGTCACTTTATCTTATCATGAAATAAGGATTAAATGCCCATATATTTGCATTCAATATGTTAAACACTTTCTGGAGTTGTAGTTAATACTTGCAGGTTTTTAATGAAACGTTCTTTCCATCCAAAGACAAATTTTCAACTTAAGTAGGTCTACAGGGCCAGGATTGTCATGTGTATACAGTACAGTGAAATACTTACTTGCGTGAGCTAATCAATGTGGAGCTCGTCATCACATTCTGATGCTGTGATTAGTGAATTTATCTACTTTCTCTTGAAAATTCTGCCTTCCTATACAGAGAGACAGATGAATGTAATACAAAAAGATATGTGTACATATGAATACAATGTTTGCATTTTTGCATGCTGTATCATATTGATCCAGTTCTTTATTTGTGACAAATGAGAAAGTTAGATTTCTCATCAGTTTCGCAACTTTCATTAATCTTCACACTCTTTTATTATCTTAAGCTCTTTTTTTTTGTTTAGTCAGTTTAATACTTCTACCAATTTCTATTCAAAATTAGTGGTATGTTTAAAAACCTTACAAATGTGGTGTCATACAGTTTTTGCACTTCTTATGCATAATTGTTTTCTTTAAGCTGCAGGTAGTAAATAGGAAAATCCACCTGCAATTAATATTGTAATATCCCTTCCCAGGAGGGCAAATAAATCTTGCAAGCAAGTGGTGGTAATTGTCCAAAAAAACTAATCAATGGTTTTATTTATTTTCTTCTCACTTCACAAGCCCGAAAAACAACGTAGTCAGGACAAACAACAAGCACTGAACTCAAAAACCATCCCACACTGCGAGTTAACACACTCTTCTTTTACCTGAGCCTCCTTTTCCAAAAGTCCCTCCTCCTCAGCACCCCAAAGGCTGCTTATTAAGAGTGGCAGTTGTGTCTCTGCCCGCCCCCTTTTTTTTTTACTTTTTAGAACACACTACCTCAGTTTCATTCCCAGATCGTTACAATATCTTTGTCTTGCTCATGTGTCTCATGTCTTCTTTGTTTCATTTTAATTCAATATTGGTGTCATCTATGATTAATATGTCAGTCAGTCAGTCATTCTCCAACCCGCTATATCCTAACACAGGGTCACCGGAATCTGCTGGAGCCAATCCCAGCTAGCACAGGGCGCAAGGCAGGAACAAACAAGGCAGGGTGCCAGCCCACCGCAGGGCACACACACACACACACACACACACATACACACATATACACTAAGCACACTCTAGGGATAATTTAGGATCACCAATACACCTAACCTGCATGTCTTTGGACTGTGGGAGGAAACCGGAGCACCCGGAGGAAACCCACGCAGACACGGGGAGAACATGCAAACTCCACACAGGGAGGACCTGGGAGGCGAACCCGGGTCTCCTACCTGCGAGGCAGCAGTGTTACCCACTGCACCACCGTGCCGTGATTATTATGTCCAGTACTAAATATTTTATACATACTGTATTTATATCTGGGCAGCACGGTGGCGCAGTGGGTAGCGCTGCTGCCTCGCAGTTGGGAGACCTGGGGACCTGGGTTCGTGTCTGCGTGGATTTCCTCTGGGCGCTCCTGTTTCCTCCCACAGTCCAAAGAACAGCAGGTTAAGTGGACTGGCGATTCTAAATTGGCCCTAGTGTGTGCTTGGTGTGTGGGTGTGTTTGTGTGTGTCCTGCGGTGGGTTGGCACCCTTCCCGGGATTGGTTCCTGCCTTGTGCCCTGTGTTGGCTGGGATTGGCTCCAGCAGACCCCCGTGACCCTGTGTTCGGATTCAGAGGGTTGGAAAATGGATGGATGTATTTATATCTTCTTCATTCAGAGTTTGGCATAATAGTTCTATTCCTATTGACAATGCACAAAGTTTAACTAAAAAATATTAATAGTGTGTGCTGCAGCAGTGACAGTCATTTTTAAAGATTTCATCAACTAAGTTGCTTTTGAACTTTGCACATAAAAACATTAAATTACATAAAGTATTCAAAATATTTTAAATAAGGAACTATACCCATTATAATAAAAGCATTATACGATAATTAAAGCAATATCTAACTTTTAATTAAACATTACAGCTATTGTTACTTTTCCATGGAATTAAACATAAGATATTAATACAAGGCATTTAGAATAACTTGCTCATGTTTTTGTGGATCTTGTTCCATGACTAGACATAAATAGAAATATACTTTAACTGATATGTTAGAAATATACCTTAATTTTATGTAAATCATAACAACTTTCTTAATATGTTGTATAATTCGGCTAATATGTGGTATAACAGTAATCTGAGTTCATTTATGTAATACTTACCAATTCATTGATTGACCTTGGACAGCCAGACCACTGATTTATTCAGCGTGAAACTTGAATACTTTCCAGCTCTATTAATAATAAGCTCATGGTAATCTTATTTGGAAAACTGAAAACAACTGGTGAAATATTTACAACTATGCACATTTAAGAATTTACTTGGATTGTCACAGATGTTCTCAGTGGATTCATTTCACACTTGTCAAAATCTTTTTGTCCATGCAAAAGTCAATATTCCCTCATTTTTCATTGTTTTGGTGTTGGTACTTATTCTTTTCTCTGTTTATATGTTACCATTAGGAGATGTGTGTGCAAATTGCTGTTTGGTTGTTTGTAACCTATAAGATATTTCACCATTTATGTCAGTAATCAGCTGCTTAGTGAACAAAAGAAAATTATTTGGTATTTAATTTGAGAAAGAACAACAACAACACAACACAGTTCTTTTGTTATGTGGACATTCTGCTAAAAGCTGAGTAGGACTGTACACACTTACTTTGAAGGGCCTAAACTTTAGTTTGACTGGATCCACTCAAAATGTGAGCAGTATCTTTGCTTTAGCCTATATGTATCGTAGTTATTCATTTTCTAAAACTTGCTTTCTCCAATTTAATTATAATATGGTGACTTCTATATATCCAATAATTATTGTATGAAGCAGAATGGAATTGTGAAATTGTTTGTCCACAGATTCAAATTATTTTATTTCTAGATTGCAGTTAATTCAAAATCCTGCAACAAGGATCCTAAGTAGAATTAAGAAATACAATATAAATCCTGTTCCTAAATCACTGCACAATATTCAGATTAAGTACAAAGTCAATTTTAAAATCCTCATTTTTGACATGTTAAATCATATACAGTATATCTCAGACTTCTAGATGAATTAGTGCCTGTATTACATTGCATACATCGTTGTTTGAACATGTAAGTATGCTTGAAATTTCCAAAATAAATAAAATTTTTGCAAGAGCCTTTAGCCGTAGGAAAGCAAAACTCATGGATGATTTTCTTGCCAATATCAGAGAAGCCCCATTGGCCTCAGAATTTAGGCTAAAACTCATTTTAGGATACTGAACTGTTATTTGAGATGCTACTGAAGTTGTCTATATTGCCTTTTAATAATTATAACGTCCTGTTATTAAGTCTTCCATTTTTTTTTTTTTTTTTTTGCCTACATTTTTTTAAGGTTATCCCTCCTGGCACCGGAATGGGACTTTAGAGTGGATATGTCTACCGATGTTAGTTCATTTTCCATATCTTGCCAGAATCATCAATGTTTGCCCTTGCAATTGGATATTGTTAAGATGTTTAACATGGTGTTTAGATGATGGCTTGGCCAAACTCTGAAAGACTTTGACTTACATTTTTCATAATACTCATTGAAGATCTGGGTAGAATGGAATTTTGATTTTTTTTTTGCTTTGCTTTTGCTCAAAGGTAGGAGACTAATCAGAAAATCCAAATAAAAAAATAAATAGTTTAGAACTAATTGGAAGTAATAGAAACATGGATATTAAGATAAAGCAAATCTTATTTTACTGGGCATGTTTTTAATTTGATAATGACAGCAGGAAAGTGTCATGACTGAGTATCAATGGTTGACCCAGGATTAGGAACATTCATAAATCAGACACTGAATCTGGGCTGAAGAAGAGCAAAAAAAAATATTATGAAGACCACCCTTACAAGTATGTACACTGTAAGAACAATACATGTGATTTACGGTATTTTAATATGGACATGGATTTCATTTTTCTTCTAGTAATATACTTTTATAATTCAAAGTAAGACTCTTCTTTGGTTGAAAGATAAAGTCTTCTTGTTTATTTATCAGAAACAGAGAATATGTCAATTGTGTGAATTTCATATCATAAGCCAGCGGTTCTCAAACTGTGGGGCACACGTGAATGTTGCCATATGTAGTGTAATTTCGCTATTCGTAGCAAAATTTTAAACTTGTAGCGGTGTATTGGCAGCAAAAAAATATAGGAATAAATTTTATTAGGGTTTCAAAAAAACGTTAGGGGGGTGCGATTAAAACTGTTATGAAAACTCGGGTCGCAAATACTTAAACGCTGGCATAAGCCAACACTTAACACTGATCACTATTTTTGTTGAGCTGCTGTAAAGTCTTATTTTCCCTTGGTATTATCTATCTATCTATCTATCTATCTATCTATCTATCTATCTATCTATCTATCTATCTATCTATCTATCTATCTATCTATCTATCTATCTATCTATCTATCTATCTATCTATCTAACTGTCTGTCTGTCGGTCGGTCGGTCGGTCGGTCAGTCTGTCTATTAGCTCAAGTATCCAACAATGCCATTATAAATAAATTCAACATTGCTAAACACAACCGATGAGGAGATAAAAAGAAGTACTTCTAGACAATAACTGCAAATCAGTGAGGCAATGAAACTGAAATCCAGATTAGCAGAGAAGAAATCACCAAATTAACCTGTAGTTTTGAAGTCATGCTTTAGCTGATAGAAACGTTTGTGCATGCTGATGACAATATCCTCCATCAGCCATAGTGAGCTTCAGCAGCCTGATGGGAATTGCAGTCCCTGCATCAGTGCTAGTGTTTGGGTTGCCCCTTAACCAATATGACATATAGTCTATATTCCAAGTTGGACTAATAGTAAGGCCCAAGCAAAATTTTGTGAAGCTTGGTTCAGTCATTTTTGAGTGATTATTGACCAAACAGGTAAACAAACAAACAGACATCCAAACGGCTTATGATTTTATTTATATAAATTACCCTTAGTAATGTCCTTAATTCCTTCCATTCTCTGAACTTGCCTTTTTTATTACAGGGTTGTGGAAAACCAATTCCCATCTTTAAAACATGTTTATATGGGGATTTTGAGATACTCCTGTATATGTTGGCAGTTTGGAAGAATGGCAAACCCACAGTATAGCTCAAAAATAAAAAAGGTTAGAGATCAGGGGTGCGCAGGTCCAGTCATGAAGGCTTCTTATTCAGTGGCTGGTTTGGCTTTTTATTGAATTTCCAACTTTTTTAACTGCTTGTTCACTAGTTTCTAAACTTTCCTAAATAAAAGTGGTATACTGTGTGTTTTTATTTTTTTGCAAGATAGGACAAAATAACCCATTTCACATAAGATTATGGACTCTCATTTTGTTTAAATAATTTCTGAAAAGCATATTAAAGTCAAACAACCAGTTTAGGCATACATTGCAGTATTTTATCCTGAAGACAGTGTTCTGTTCATTAATTATCACTCAGAGCTGTGTTTGTTTATTGTAATATATTTCCTCTTTAATGGTTAGGTTTACAGATTTATATACAACAGAAAAAGTTTGTGTTGAAAGAAAGGATTATTTGCCAATTAAAAAAACATTTGAAATGAGAATCGGTAACCACTGCTGCTCTTCAGGTCCACCACTGATATGCTCATATCATAAATAACAAATAACCTCAACATTCATAACACTACATTGACCTTTCAGTCAATAACATCATATTTCATGTGGACAAATTATTGCCAGTCTTCTTTTCTTTTGGCTGTTATTACATTCAGGCTACAAATTCTACACCATGTGTGCAGTCATAGCTGACAAGCTGATATCCAAAGGAATTTGAAAATTCTGGCAATTATACTGTACTCTTCCTAAAGGCACCCTAAGTCAGCAGTCCAGGAGGTGGCAGCTGTCATGGGGTTGCCATCTGTGATGTACTGGAGTTCACATTACTGAAAGGCCTACAATTCTTATTACAGTATTCGGATATAAAGCTCATTTAAAGAAGGAAACCATTTAGGCCTTCAATTAACACCAAGCTTGTCAGATACTGTATGTTGGAAGTCTAATTAAGTAAATAACAACTAATTTCAGCACACACAAGAAAAAATGCCTGAAACAAAAGCTAAATAAATTCCCAAAGGCATGATTAATGGTTTATTACTGAAGAAGAGGCGGTTACCAATATAAGGCTATTTTGAGCTAAGTCACCTTTCTCAAACTAAACTTGATTATGCATGCAATAAAAAAGAAAGTCAGTGAGATTTTTATTAAAAAGCAGTTTTTCTATCAATTCATGTCCAGAATTCAAGATTTAAAACATCATTTTTTTCCCAGCTTGTACACTCATCCATCCATCCCGCTCAGAGTGGCAGGAAGCCGGACATGACTGTTTGGTTAGCTGGTGACTCTGCATTGTCCTAGTATGCGTGAGTGTGTGTGTGTATGCGTGTGTGAAAGTCCCCGCATTGGACTGGTGCTCCTTATAGAGCAGGTTCAGATTTTCAGCAAGTTAGTTTGTTAGTATTATATTAATTTTAGTAAAGACGAAGTGGTCTAAGCGGTCTGCATTTTTGAGTGCAGCTATTATGAATTTTAGGATTTATTGTCATCATTATTTTGTATATGTTTGCTCTCTTTTGACATGTCATTATTTTTTACTGTTGTATTTTGTTAATTGTAGAAGCTTCCGTTTTAGGAAATGTTTTCCTTATGGAAGCCATTATTAAAGATAGAGGCACATCTAGGCTAGTGTCTAAGTTAGTGTCAGTTAGAACTGTGCATGGGTTTTTCAACAAAGATTTTGTTTTACAAATTGGGTTTGGCCCACCCTTCCCTATGCCACTGGTTTGCTCCAGTGGGAATCAAGGAAAAGCTGTCTCAGTAGCAATATAAATCTGAAACTCTTGCTTTTATGTTTGATGGTTCTTTGTTCTCCTACCTCTCACTTGTTACAGTCAGGTCAATAAGTATTTGGAGAGCGAAACAGACCAAAATGAACTGGCATACAGGGACGAGGTGGAGCAGCTGTCAGAGTGGTGCAGAGTCAATAACCTGCTCCTCAACACTACAAAAACGAAGGAGCTTGTTATTGACTTTAGAAAAAACAAAACTGACATCCAGCCACTCATCATTGGCAGGGCCTGAGTGGAGAGGGTCCGGGTGTTCAGGTTTCTAGGCATTGAGCTGGAGGATGACCTGACCTGGAGTGCCAATGCCAAGGAGCTGCTGAACAAGGCGCAGCAGAGACTGCATTTTCTGAGAATCCTCAGAAACAACCATCTTCCCTGAAATCTGCTCCTTGCCTTTTATCACTGTTCCATCGAGAGTGTGCTCACGTACGGACTGTGTGTGTGGTACGGCAGCTGCACTTCCTCAAAAAGGAAAGTGCTCCACAGGGTCGTCGGGACAGTGGAGAGAACAATTAGATGTACTCTCCAGACTCTGGAACAAATCTACACCTCCAGATGCTGCAAAAAAGCAATAGACATTTCACAGGATTTGCCACATCCCGGTCATTGCCTCTTCCAGCTCTTGCCATCGCGCAAGAGATACAGAGCAATGAAGACCAGGACAAACCACCTTAAAAACAGCTCTTATCCAAAAGCAATCATGGCCTTGAACTCAAATAAAACTGCTCCATATCATTCTCTAAATGTGCGATATAGACCTTAAGTCAACCTGTGCAATTTGTATATATAACAAGTGCAATTTGTATATTTTGTAAAGTACTTTTATTACTATTTGGTGTGTTATTATTTTCTCTCTTCTTGTCTTTTTAACTCTTATGCCTCACACTGAGTCGACTGCACTTTCAATTTTGTTGTTCCTTTGTAAAAGTGACAATGACAATAAAGATCTATCTATCTATCTATCTATCTATCTATCTATCTATCTATCTATCTATCTATCTATCTATCTATCTATCTATCTATCTATCTATCTATCTATCTATCTATCTATCTATCTATTGTCAGAAAAACGACCAAAAGACATCGAGAAGGTTTGGGGCAGCCACCCATTTAATCGATTACAGCTGCAAAAGCTATCAAAAAACAGAGACATGTTCATTCAACCGAGTCCAAAACAGAACTGACTTCCAGGTAGCAAGATGGCAGCTTTAAAGGCCAGTAGCGGAAGTGATGTCATCCCGACCGGAACCAGAAGTGACGTCAGTGGCTGCCCCAGAGCCGGGTGGGATTTCCCTAGAATGGTTTACAAAAGATCGAGAGGGAAAATTAGTGCACTCCGCCCCCCCCCCCCCCCCCAGTCTGGCATGGAACTACCTGTATTTAAGCCCTTTAGCTGTCTCCTAAACACACGTGTGTGACAGGGCCCCCCCCTTAGCCCAGACCCGTCGGGTCGGGCGTCTTGCACCGAGAGGTCGTGAACGCGGGAGAGAGCATCGGCATTGGCATGTAGAGAACCCTTCCGATGAATGAGCGAAAACTTGTAATGTTGCAGATCGAGGAACCACCTCGTGACTCGTGGGTTAGACTCCTTGTATAGGGCCATCCACTGTAAAGGGGCATGGTCCGTGACTAGAGTAAACTCCCGACCCAAGAGGTAGTATCTCAACTGTGTGATCGGCCACTTAATCGCAAGAGCCTCCCTCTCCACTGCCGCGTATCTGGTCTCCCGATCCAACAGTTTCCGGCTCAGAAACATGATGGGGTGTTCAGCACCATCGACACTTTTACTCAGAATTCCCCCAGGCCTGTGTCTGAAGCGTCCGTCTGGAGGATAAAAGGCCGTGAAAAATCAGGCGCCTTTAAAACGGGTGCCGACGTCAGGGCCCTTTTTAAGTCACTGAAGGCTGCCTCAGTCATATCAGTCCATACCACAGTGTTAGGAGCCCTCTTCTTTGTCAAATTAGTCAAGGGCACGGCTCTCTCCGAAAAACGTGGTACAAACCGGCGGTAATACCCAGCTAATCCGAGAAATGCCTGGACTTGCTGCTTGGTTCGCGGACGGGGCCATGTCAAAATGGCTTGTATTTTAGAGCACTGCGGCTTCACCGTACCACGACCCACCAGGTAGCCCAAATACTTGGCTTCCTCCAATCCAAAGAAACATTTCTTTGGGTTGATGCGAAGACGGCTCCGTAACACGGCTCCAACGTGCTGTAGGTGTTCCTTCCAGGTGCTGGAATAGATGACGACGTCATCCAGGTAGGCAGCACTATACGTGTTATGGGGGCGGAGCACTTTGTCCACCAGACGCTGGAAAGTTGCAGGAGCCCCATGTAACCCGAATGGGAGGACACGATACTGCCAGTGCCCACTAGGGGTGTTAAACGCGGTTTTACCCTTTGCGGAGTCCGTTAAAGGAACCTGCCAGTACCCTTTGGTCATGTCAAGTGTGGTCAAGTATTCTGCCTGTCCAAGCCTCTCAAGGAGGTCGTCCACTCGAGGCATGGGATAAGCATCAAATAGTGAGACCTGATTAAGTCGACGGAAGTCATTGCAAAACCTCCAACTTCTGTCGGGCTTAGGAACCAAGACAATTGGGCTGGACCAGGGACTATGACTCTCCTCTATGACTCCTAGATCCAGCATGCGCTTGATTTCCAGTTCCACTTCTGCTTTCTTTGCCTCAGGAAGGCGGTACGGGCGTTCTCGGACTGTGACCCCGGGTTCAGTCACAATGTCATGGGCAACCAGAGAAGTCCTTCCGGGGATTTTGTCAACCACCTCCGGGACGGACGAGATAACTGTCTCTAGCTCTCGCCTCTGTCGGTTATTTAAATTAGACCCGAAGTTAAGGGTATTACTTTGAGCAAAAAGGGAGCAGGGCTGGCCGGAGGTGGGATCAGGGTCCCTTTCCTTCCACGGTTTCAGCAGGTTCACGTGATATATCCGCTCTCTCGGTCGACGATTGGGTTGTTTCACCAAATAGTCGACAAGTCCCTTTCGCTCTTTAACTTCGTATGGCCCTTGCCAGTGGGCAAGTAGCTTAGAGTGGGAGGTGGGAACCAATACCATGACTCAATCCCCCGGCTGGAACTCCCGGAGTGTCATGCCACGGTCGTAATAGTGGGCCTGTGCTGATTGCGCCTCTTGCATGTGACTTTTTAATATGGGTCAAATCTTCGCAAATCTATCGCGTAACTGCGCAATATATTCCAAAATATTAGTTGTGGGAAGGGCCTCTCCTTCCCAACCTTCCTTTAGAATGTCCAATATGCCCCGGGGTTGTCGCCCATATAATAATTCAAAGGGTGAGAACCCCGTTGAGGCTTGCGGGACTTCCCGGTAGGCAAAGAGTACGAGGGGGAGGAGCTGATCCCAATTCCTCCCATCCCCGCTGACCACCTTGCGAAGCATCTGTTTGAGAGTCTGATTAAATCTCTCTACTAAACCATCGGTTTGAGGATGATACACCGCGGTTCTCAAGTGCTTTATTTTGAGTAACTTGGCCGTTTCCTTGAACGTCTCTGAGGTATACGGCGTCCCTTGGTCCGTAAGGACTTCTTTAGGGATTCCAACTCGCGCAAAGACCTCCATTAGTGCCAGTGCGATTGCTTTAGAATTAGCTGAGCACAATGGGACAGCTTCTGGATATCGGGTCGCATAATCCACGAGGACTAATATATATTTATGTTCTCAGGCCGAGGGTTCCAGGGATCCCACTATGTCAACCCCTATCCTTTCAAAGGGAACATCAATTAAGGGGAGGGGAACGAGAGGAGCACGGTCCCTCCTAGGAATTTGCCGCAGCTGACATTCCGGGCACGAAACACAGAAGCGGCAAACCTCCTCGTTAATTCCCGGCCAATAAAAGCGGAGCTTAATACGCTCTAAAGTTTTTTCGGTGCCCAAGTGGCCTCCTAGGAGATGGGCGTGCGCTAACTCACAAACTTGCCGCCGGAAAGTTCGTGGAATTAGCAGCAACTTCCGCACTCCCCCCTCGTGTTCACTGACCCGATATAATAAGTCATTTTCTAACACAAAGTGGGGTCCTTGTGGCATGGGCTGATTGGTGCGTTGGCCGTTGGCGAGGACTACTACATTCTTCGCAAACTTAAGGGAATCATCATTCCACTGCTCCCTTCGAAATGATGCCGGTGTTTGTCTGAATTGAAAGCTCAGATCTGACAGAGGGTCCGGGCTGACCTCAAGGGGCGGAGAGTCGTCCCGCTCTGGTGAGGTGCGGACTGATGACGTATTAGTCCATGACGGGCCGGGAAGCTCTCCGTCCTCCTCGGGGTTTCCCATATCTCTCTCCACCGGCTGCGTACACGGTGTGGAGACAACCTGAGACGGTGTATTCCCATCGGTACTAGGCCTAATTTTGAATAAGGCGAGATCAGTACTACACCGCTTTTAATGTCAGACCAGTCCCGCCCGAGAATCACCGCACACGGTGGATTTGGAAGTACAGCTACGAGTTTTCGTAGTATTCCTCCGTGGCAGATGAAACACCGGGCGGAGTCATAAGCGCGGACATCTCCGTGTACACAGGTAATTCTGGTCTTTGTTTTTAACCACTGTCGCGGTAGTACATATCGGCAATCAACAATAGAAATGTTGCTGCCGGAATCAAATAAGGCTTCTACCTTGTAGCCATTTACTATGACCTCACCTTTATGAGCCAAAGCCAGGGGGTTTGAAAGCGCACACAACCCATCCCTCTCTCTCCACTTACATTCCGCCTCGCCTCCAAGCGAGGACCGCGCCCGCGGGATCGGGGACTCCGATGCAAACTCCGGTTTATGTCGAGAGGGCAGTGTAAGAGGGACGTAATCTCTACGGCTTCTACTTAAGGACCGTTCAGCCCTCTCAAATTGTGAGGCTGCCCTAGATGTTTCTATGAGCTCAATGAGCTCGTTTATGTTTGCAAATTCTCCCCAGACCGGCTGGGTGAAATGCTCTGGCAGGCTATTTATGAATAAAAAACAGGCCACTTTTTTCACTAACTGAAAGGTGGTACATTCAGCGGGCCTTAACCAGCCTGCCACCTCTTCCCATAGAACGTCTAGTTGTTCTTGGGTAGACCGTTCAGGGTTAAACTTCCAGTTTTTAATTTTCTTCACCTGCTGGTCTGGGGAATGTCCACCTTCCTCTGGGACCTTAGCCCCGGTGGGACGGACAGCTCTCTCCTCCGAGAGAGCATAATAAGTCCCCATCGTATCCCCCATAGAGACCAGCCCACGTCTGTGTGTCCCAACGACACTCTCCCTATTCAATTGAGCTGACCCAGAGATATACAAAAGGAGCGGAGTCTGCACCGGTTCTTTCCGAAACCCAAGACGCACTCCCCACCCGAAAGCTCGGCCCAGGTACTCTCCCACCTGGACATGATTCAGGTCCGGTCCCGTTCTCTTCAGGGATTCCTCCATCCTGCCGACTATGCCACTGTCAGAAAAACGACCAAAAGACATCGAGAAGGTTTGGGGCAGCCACCCATTTAATCGATTACAGCTGCAAAAGCTATCAAAAAACAGAGACATGTTCATTCAACCGAGTCCAAAACAGAACTGACTTCCAGGTAGCAAGATGGCAGCTTTAAAGGCCAGTAGTGGAAGTGATGTTATCCCGACCGGAACCAGAAGTGACGTCAGTGGCTGCCCCAGAGCCGGGTGGGACTTCCCTAGAATGGTTTGCAAAAGATCGAGAGGGAAAATTAGTGCACTCCGCCCCCCCCCCCCTGGTCTGGCATGGAAATACCTGTATTTAAGCCCTTTAGCTGTCTCCTAAACACATGTGTGTGACACTATCTATCTATCTATCTATCTATCTATCTATCTATCTATCTATCTATCTATCTATCTATCTATCTATCTATCTATCTATCTATCTATCTATCTATCTATCTATCTATCTATCTAAAATTGTGAAAATTGTGTCACTGCCCAAATCCGTATAGACCTCACTGTAAATTCTTTATTTCCAATAGATGAAAACTTTTTATTTCTATAACTAAGATTTGTTTAGGTTGAACATTTATCTTAGGTAACCATAATTAAATTGTGTTTACTTCATAAGTAACTGCTTGTGAAACTACACTGATCTAATTATCATTACAGACAGCTCATGGTGTAGCCAGAGTGAGGACATGGAATCATGTATGGATTAATATGAATTCAGTATGTTATGGCCATATTATTGCACCTTGTACACTATGAGTGTATACTGCAAAGGTTCATTGTTATGCCATAGTTTAACAAATAGCCATTTAAAATTATAATGGACTATATTTATGGATACCATAATTATCTCTTCTCCATAATTATGTCTGTTAATTTTCATACACCTTTCACCTCATGTAATGTAATTTCTTTTCATTGGAATCATGTCAGTTTCTACATCTGTGAAGAACTGTGTGTAATCATTTCTGAGAGGTTAAACAATGTCTTCTGCTTCATTCACAGTTATTTCAGAATAAAATAAATACATCTTTCTAATTTAGAAAACATGGATTAGCAGATAAGATATCTGGTATAAAGTCACAAGTTTAAAATTCAACATTGTATCACGACAGGACACTTTATACTCATAATGATCTGCAGTCTCTTGTGAATTAAGCAAACATAACATCCTTGCCAGTGTTACTGGCATCTAATTAAAATAAGTAGGTGTAGAAAATGATCAGATGGATACACAGTTTTGCAGTTTTTTCTGAAAAACCTCACCAACAGCTTACTCTTCAAATAAATGAACCACAAATCAAGAAAGTGTTCACCCCTGATTAGTTAATAGAGATTTAGGCTTTTTAGAACAGGGTAGTGCGTCGTAGTTATCGCATTGGAGTAATGAGACACACAAAATACATGCAAGCTATGACACTGTGACAAGTAATTTTCAATTGTGATGATGATGATAGAGAAAAAAATAATATTCTTAGGTGTATGCTGTATTTGAATTGAAATTTTTTATTCTGTTTTCCCAAGCAGGTTCAGATTACTTTTTTAAAAAGCTTTTCCATCAAATTAATTGATTTAGTGTAGAACAGGAGTTTAAATGCTTTAAAACAAAGTATTTTTAATACCCTTTTGTATTAGTTTTACATATTTCTGAAAACTTGGGCAAAGAAAACGTCATCTTCTCCACCCATTCATTTAAAACCTTCCTGAATAAACATCAGAGTTACACGCATGGCAAATTCAAATTTTTAGACAGGATAGATATAAAATTGATAATACCAGAGATGTGTTTTTACCTTGAGAAATGTCTATGGCCTGAAAAAATTTGTAATTTTCATTCTAGTTATTTATCCATCTGTCTATTTCTTGATCCCACTTAATCCCATTTTAAGGCTGTGGGGGCCAGAGCTTATAACAGAAGTTTTGTGGCAAAGCAAAAACCAGAATTGGACAGCCGGCCATTCTGTAACACAGCACATTTAATGTACTCACACTCACATTGGGCGAGTTATCAGTTAACCTAACACACATTTTCTCACATGTTATATGCCTATGTAAGAAAAACTGGACTGACTGCAAGAAATGTACATCCATTACCCAAGCACATGCAAACTCCACACAAATAATGAAACAACTGGGATTTGAACCTAGTCTGTTAGTGCTATAAAGCCGCAGAACTAACCACTTCACCAACCTGTCCAGTAATACAGCATACATTTTCATTGCTTTCTACAGGTGACCCAAACTGTTTATGATAAAACACAGAAGTCCTCAGTTGGATGTTGTGAAGAGAATAGTAAAATCTCTGTACGACAGTGTTAAATTTAAGTCGATAAAAATGTGAACAAAAGAAAAATAAATAGTATACTTTGTCAAATGTGTGTTTATAATGTCTCTATTTGGGGGACTGATTTGAAGGAAACACAGAGGAAGGATTTGGAAGTGGTATCATGACTATTTTCAGCCCAGAAGACCATGACCTGGAAGATGAACTTTGAGTATACTTTGAGTGTTCCATTTGAGCACTTTATACATTTGTCTGTATGCTACATTACAATAGAAAAAACAGATCAACACATGGTTTATGGTGACAATTGATTGCTTTGCTGAAAAATACAGTGTTTTAGCTTCATTGGTTTATCTATTACCTACTGTACATATTACAAAGACTCATTACTGCTGGAATCTGGAGGCATTTAAGGTCTATGTTGCATTATTTGTGACATTTTTTTATTCATATAATGGCCAAGATGTGAAAAATTGCCATTCTGAAATTGGACAAAAAAGGTAAAGAACAGGAGGTAAAGAGCTAAAAGGAAAAGGCTAAAGAATTCTTGTAAGGACAAGCATGGGACTAAACCAAAACTCTTAAGTGGTTTCCAAATTGATGATAAAAAAATGAGAAGCAGAGGTCCTAAACTAACTAAAAATTCTTTCCCTAACTATTGAAAACAAACACACAATTGATGATTGTTTTACTATCCAAAAGCTAGAATGTTATGTACTGTGTACCACCAAAGTAAACAGTTTGGGTGTTATGACATCATGTGATGTGCCAAAGGCTAGTCACTGTAATGTACAGACAGTACAGAGCAGCAGCAGTTTAAAGTATGTCAGAATCAGAAGATGGACCATGACTGAAATAACATGCCAAGGTGTTTACCAGAAGGGCAGGGATTAAATAACCAAAGATCAAGATGTGAGACAGAATCATAGATCGAGACATGTAGTGAGAGAGCCAATAACCAGAATATTTCATGTAGCCTAAGGCAAAACAAAAGACATAAATCAAAATCAAAGAACAGAAAAGAGTATGTAACGAGCGATGTCTTAACAATAATATTGGTAGGGAGTTTTGTTTATTTTTATTTATCCGTCACCTTGGACAGTTAGGATGTATATGGCATTAACCTTTATGCCATTGTGGTAAAGATGTCATATGCCATACACTCTGGTCGTTCTACCTAGCAACAGCCTGGTGTCTCTGCATGACAAACAGCAAACAATGCCAACACCCATAATAAAACAAAATGCACTACAGGAAGATGCATTTTGAAATAGATGTCTTCAAAAACAATTTTATTAAATATATATATTGTCACACACGTGCGCATGGGAGGCAGCTAAAATGCTCAAAAGAAGGTAATTCCTCGCCAAACCAGGAAACGGCAGAGTGCACTAATCCTTGTTCTTTTCCATTGACAGACAGATCACAGGAAATTCCGGTCCCAAGACCGCAATTCTGGTCCCGGCCTGAAGACAACACTTCCAGTTCTGGGCACATCACTTCCGGCCCCGGCCCCAAGAACGTCATTTCTGGTTCCTGTCTGATGACATAATTTCCTGTTTCACACTATATAACCACCATATTTGCCTGTTGGTTTTGTTCTTTGTTATGGACTGATCTCTATTGTTTGAACCACCAATTTTCTTCAACTTGGTTGCAAGTATATGGGCGGCTGCCCCCAAACCTCTCTTCCCGTGTTGTGTGGATCATTTTACAATCAATATATATATATATATATATATATATATATATATATATATATATATATATATATATATATATATATATAATGACAACGTGAAAAAAGTTTACTTGAGATTTTTTGCAAATTTATTAAAAATAAAAAAATTGAGAAAGCACATGTACATAAGTATTCACAGCCTTTGCCATGAAGCTCAAAATTGAGCGCAGGTGCATCCTTGTTTCCCCTGATCATCCTTGAGATGTTTCTGCACCTGTGGAGTCCACCTGTGGTAAATTCAGTTGACTGGACATGATTTGGAAAGGCACACACCTGTATATATAAGGTCCCACAGTTGACAGTTCATGTCAGAGCACAAACCAAGCATGAAGTCAAAGGAATTGTCTGTGGACCTCCGAGACAGGATTGTCTCGAGGCACAAATCTGGGAAAGGTTACAGAAAAATTTCTGCTGCTTTGAAGGTCCCAATGAGCACAGTGGCCTCCATCATCCGTAAGTGGAAGAAATTCGAAACCACCAGGACTCTTCCTAGAGCTGGGTGGCCATCTAAACTAAGCGATCGGGGGAGAAGGGCCTTAGTCAGGGAGGTGACCAAGAACCCAATGGTCACTCTGTCAGAGCTCCAGAGGTCCTCTGTGGAGAGAGGAGAACCTTCCAGAAGGACAACCATCTCTGCAGCAATCCACCAATCAGGCCTGTATGGTAGAATGGCCAGACGGAAGCCACTCTTTAGTAAAAGGCACATGGTAGCCCGCCTAGAGTTTGCCAAAAGGCACCTAAAGGACTCTCAGACCATGAGAAAGAAAATTCTCTTGTCTGATGAGATAAAGATTGAACTCTCTGGTGTGAATGCCAGGCGTCACGTTTGGAGGAAACCAGGCACTGCTCATCACCAGGCCAATACCATCCCTACAGTGAAGCATGGTGGTGGCAGCATCATGCTGTGGGGATGTTTTTCAGCGGCAGGGACTGGGAGACTAGTCAGGATAAAGGGAAAGATGACTGCAGCAATGTACAGAGACATCCTGGATGAAAACCTGCTCCAGATCGCTCTTGACCTCAGACTGGGGAGACGGTTTATCTTTCAGCAGGACAACGACCCAAAGCACACAGCCAAGATATCAAAGGAGTGGCTTCAGGATAACTCTGTGAATGTCCCTGAGTGGCCCAGCCAGAGCCCAGACTTGAATCCGATTGAACATCTCTGGAGAGATCTTAAAATGGCTGTGCACCGATGCTTCCCATCCAACCTGATGGAGCTTGAGAGGTGCTGCAAAGAGGAATGGGCGAAACTGGCCAAGGATAGGTGTGCCAAGCTTGTGGCATCATATTCAAAAAGACTTGAGGCTGTAATTGCTGCCAAAGGAGCATCGACAAAGTATTGAGCAAAGGCTGTGAATACTTATGTACATGTGATTTCTCAATTTTTTTATTTTTAATAAATTTGCAAAAACCTCAAGTAAACTTTTTTCACATTGTCATTATGGGGTGTTGTGTGTAGAATTCTGAGGAAAAAAATGAATTTAATCCATTTTGGAATAAGGCTGTAACATAACAAAATGTGGAAAAAGTGATACGCTGTGAATACTTTATATATAATATATATTGATTGCATAGTTTACTGTCAAATAAAGCAAAGAGTACGCGACACGTGTTTCGCCCTCATTTGGGCTCATCAGGCGTACACATTCTACTGCTCCCTTCTCGGGGATCGAACCTCGGACGTCAGCGTCAGAGACAAAGCCCCTTTACGCTGTGCCACGGCGTGTGGTTTGTTTATTTGACAACCTGTAGGTCCGGAGTAATTACATTCATTGCATTCGTAGTCTGAGTCTCGATGACCTGAATTGTGTGGGTGGTTACCTACCAGGTAATGCTTGTGGTTGATCTGCCATTCGGCAAACATCCGCCACGGTGTCATCTTTCAGTTGCGAGAAGCAGATCATGGAATGTTGCATAGTTTACTGTCAAATAAAGCAAAGAGTATGCAACACGTGTTTCGTCCTCATTTGGGCTCATCAGGCGTACACACTCTACTGCTCAGACCAACCAAATGACCATTTCATCCTTGACCTTTAAAAACTCCAGAATGATGTCTCCAAAGGAAAGGAAAAGACTGAAAAAATATAAAACAAAGTCCAGATCATGACATCATCAGAAAAATACCAGTAAAGAAAATGATGTTACAAAGTCAAGCAAAAAATTATCAACAAAATAAACCAAATATAATACTCATAATTAAATAGATAAAACATTGCTGATGTTCTGTTTCTACAGATCAAAAAACATTCCTGATGATTCATTTGTTGATTTGCTATGTTTCATGCTCCAGATGTTGGTATATTAATGATGTTATAAGGAAATGGTGCACTGCCTCTTTTGTGATCAAATATTTATTGATGAAAACAAAGGACGTTCGAAAAATGGAAGCAGTATACAAAGCTATATGTGAAAAGGCCAAATCCTCACCCGGATGCAGTGAGGGCCTCACTGATGCTGTGTCTTCTGCATTGTTGCCATGAACACACACATATTTGTTAGTGTTTGACGTTACAGGCACCTTTTTCTATTTACTCAGGTGAGTAATTGTGTTTCAAAGTCTAAGCTTTCCTTCATTAGCAGAAGAAAATTGCAATAGACAAAATAAAATAATCTTCAGCTTTTGGTATTTTGGAGATTGTTTATTTTGTGTGATACAGTTTAGATTTTCCTTTTAGTTTTGCTACAATTTTTAAATTTTAACATGAAAAACATGGCTAGCAGACTTTAAAAAGATCACAATATTGCCTAGCATTTCTTATAAATCAATACTTGACACTATTTTGGGAGACTTATTGATCCAGCAATCCACTTAAATTCGTCAATTAGTTAAGTCAAGACACTAATCTAAATTAAATTCACCATCAAAGCATTGTGTGATTATTTTATTATGACAAAAAATAAATACAACCCATATAAAAGAGTCTCTTCTATAATCTACAGAATTTCCATTATCTCATTTTATTAAGACTACATCACTGCTATAGCTGATGTTTCAAAATTATAAAATAAAGTAAAATAATATGACCTAAATTATAACAGCTAATTCATCCTTGTTATTTTCCATTTTACGCTGACAGAGAGCCAAAGTGTATCCCAGTAATGTTGGAGGTAAAGCAGGGAACAGCCCGAGAGGGAAAACTAGTCTATCGCTGAGGACAACTGTGCACACATTCAAATTCACTGATGCCAAATCAATTTATTACAGTACGTTTTATGTTTATATCGCAATTATTTTTTCTCATAGTATCATTTTAAATATTGCATGCTGTGTTGAGATCATAAGTGGAAGTGCATTTAATAAGAATAAATCCAATTGACACCAATTAGCAGGGTCATTTCTGGGCATAGGCAGTCTAGGTAAGGCCTTAGGGCACCCACTAGTGGTTAGGGTGCATTATTGCAGCCCTCTGTAGATATCCATCCATCCATTTTCCAGCCCGCTGAATCCAAACACAGGGTCACGGGGGTCTGCTGGAGCCAATCCCAGCCAACACAGGGCACAAGGCAGGAACCAATCCCGGGCAGGGTGCCAACCCACCACAGGACACACACAAACACACCCACACACCAAGCACACACTAGGGCCAATTTAGAATCACCAATCCACCTAACCAGCATGTCTTTGGACTGTGGGAGGAAACCGGAGCGCCCGGAGGAAACCCACGCAGACACAGGGAGAACATGCAAACTCCACACAGGGAGGACCCGGGAAGCGAACCCAGGTCCCCAGGTCTCCCAACTGCGAGGCAGCAGCGCTACCCACTGCGCCACTCCTCTGTAGATATTCCAATCTTTATTTTGTTTAGACAAATTTGTCAGCACTTGACCAGAGCACAAAGAAATTTTTCTGTTGTGCACAATCTGTGTTCTGTTGCATACACTAGTACAGGCAGCGTGCCTGGCATCTTGTGTGATGTGTGCTCCTTGCTACCTGTGTGCCGCCCAGGTGATCAACTTCAGCAATTCGCCACTACCAGGGCCAGGAGTCAGGTCTGACACCCTGGTTTCCCACGTGATGTGTAACCTGCCAGATGGTCACAACAGGGTCCCAGTTCCCTCCTCCTCCTCTTCAAGCACTAACCCCTGTGGAGTGAGCAGGTGAATCCAGGCAACCTCCTCCTGTCATTGCTGTCACCTACTTGGCTTGTTTGTTGGGTCTGGAGGTACTAACATGAAGAAGTGAGCCTGAGAAAAAGAGGTCTTGGAAGCAGGAGCACTGGCACTGCAGTAGGGGCACTGTGGCCACTACACCACTAGGGATTTTTAACCTATACATACACTCCAGGGAGACATTACGCAGGGACACATTTAGCAATACACAAGCACAGTGCCAGTTGTACTTCCCCCCAAAAAGGCCCTGGTGGTGACGCTACAATGACCAGTCAGACCTTCATGGGAACGCACTGGCACAAGTTTTCCTAACATGACCACACTGGAACTTTCTTGCAAGAAACTAATTTAAGTAAAATACATCCAAATATGTGGATAGCCCTCAGAACTGCAATCACTACTCCCATAACTGTAGCTTCTGCAGAGAGCAACTTCACAAAACTGAAGCTCATAAAAACTTACCTGAGATCTACAATGTCACAAGTCTCATTAATAGAAATATTTATAGGAAAATATCATATGATGATGTTATAAATGATTTTGCTGCAAGAAAGTCAATGTGTGTCCAATTTTCAAAAGACTTATTTACAATGTTATGTCCCTCCATTTACCAGCAAAGTGTTTCTAATATTATATATTTTTTGTACTTTCTTTGCCTTTATAAAGTTTGTAGAGTCTGTTAAATAAGTTATTTACATGCAAAGTGTTTCTGTTTGGTTATTTTATTGTTCTATATAAGTTTTGTATGTTTTGGCACATACATAGTTTACATGCAAAAGAGATCTATAGCTATATTATTATTATTTTATTATTGTATTTAAATAAATAAGTGATCAACCTGAATTAGTAGCATATTGTGTGTGTATCTGTGATGATTTGTATGAGAGGCTGAACACTAAGGAGGGAGAAAAGAACCTGTACCGATTGGCTAGACAGAGGGACCAAGCTGGGAAATATCTGCAGCAGGTTAAGGTGATAAAGGATAAAGATAGAAACGTACTCACAAGCGAGGAGGAGAGTGTGTTGAGCAGATGGAAAGAGTACTTTGAGAGGCTGATGAATGAAGAGAACGAGAGAGAGAGATGAGGTTGGATGATGTGGAGATAGTGAATCAGGAAGTGCAACGGATTAGCAAGGAGGAAGTAAGGACAGCTATGAAGAGGATGAAAAATGGAAAATCCGCTGGTCCAGATGATATAGGTGTGGAAGCATGGAGGTGTTTAGGAGAGATGGCAGTGGAGTTTTCAACCAGATTGTTTAATGGAATCTTGCAAAGTGAGAGGATGCTTGAGGAGTGGAGAAGCAGTGTACTGGTATCGATTTTTAAGAATAAGGGGGATGTGCAGAGCTGTTAATAACTACAGGAAGATAAAATTAATGAGCCACAGCATGAAGTTATTGAGGAAAGAGTAGTGGAAGCTAGGTTAAGAAGTGAGGTGATGATTAGTGAGAAACAGTATGGTTTCATGCCAAGAAAGAGCACCACAGATGTGATGTTTGCTCTGAGGATGTTGATGGAGAAGTATAGAGAAGGCCAGAAGGAGTTGCATTGCGTCTTTGTGGACCTGGAGAAAGCATATGACAGGGTGCCTCGAGAGGAGCTGTGGTACTGTATGAAGAAGTTGGGAGTGGCAGGGAAGAATGTAAGAGTGGTACAGGATATGTATGAGGGAAGTGTGACAGTGGTGAGGGCTGCGGTAGGAGTGACGGATGCATTCAAGGTGGAGGTGGGATTACATCAGGGGTCGGCTCTGAGTCCTTTCTTATTTGCAATGGTGATGGACAGGTTGACAGACGAGATTAGACAGGAGTCCCCGTGGACTATGATGTTTGCTGATGACATTGTGATCTGTAGTGAGAGTAGGGAGCAGATTGAGGAGCCCCTGGAGAGGTGGAGATATGCTCTAGAGAGGAGAGGAATGAAGGTCAGTAGGAACTAGACAGAATACATGTGTGTAAATGAGAGGGAGGTCAGAGGAATGGTGGGGATGCAAGGAGTAGAGTTGGTGAAAGAGGATGAGTTTAAATACTTGGGATCAACAGTACAGAGTAATGAGGATTGTGGAAGAGAGGTGAAAAAGAGAGTGCAGGCAGGGTGGAATGGGTGGAGAAGAGTGTCAGGAGTGATTTGTGACAGATGGGTATCAGCAAGAGTGAAAGTGAAGGTCTACAGGACGGTAGTGAGACCAGCTATGTTATATGGGTTGGAGACTGTGGCACTGACCAAAAAGCAGGAGACAGAGCTGGAGGTGTCAGAGTTAAAGATGTTAAGATTTGCATTGGGTGTGAGGAGGATGGATAGGATTAGAAATGAGTACATTAGTGGGTCAGCTCAAGTTGGATGGTTGGGAGACAAAGTCAGAGAGGCGAGATTGCGTTGGTTTGGACATGTGCAGAGAAGAGATGCTGGGTATATTGGGAGAAGGATGCTAAGGATAGAGCTGCTAGGCAAGAGAAAAAGAGGAAGGCCTAAGAGAAGGTTTATGAATGTGGTGAGAGAGGACATGCAGGTGATGGGTGTGACAGAGCAAAATACAGAGGACAGAAAGATATGGAAGAAGATGATCCTCTGTGGCAACCCCTAACGGGAGCAGCTGAAAGAAGAAGAAGAAGATTGTGTGTGCGTCTGTGTATTGTGGTATGAAAGTAGTGGTGGGGGGGGGGATTTTCTTACCTGGGGCACCAAAATAGGTCAAAAATGGCCCTGCCAATTAGCATGTGTTGCACATTGTTGAGGACTTGCAAAAAGCCTTTACAAACAAGAGGAGAATGTGCAAAGCCCATGTTGACTTTGAACTGGGTAGGAACTAAATGCAGGTAGCTGGAGACGACTAGCATTGGCATGGTGACTCTTTTAAAGGGAGGATTTGAAGGGTACACTGGGAAAGGATTTAGAGTTTGCACAGCTGTTCATCTGTTTTTATTTTCCAGACTTAGGAAAAAGACTCCTGATGCATTCTCTACCTCTGCACCTTCTGATATTTTTTTGTTAATCCAATTGGAAACAAGCAGTGAGTGTTATTTGCAGACAATATGCAGAAAAGGGCAGACCTACAAATAAAAATGGGTGTGTTGATCCTTTGTAATTTCACCCCAGCAAACTTAAAATACAGGCTAAATAAATGGGTTTACATGATGGTGCCCAACTCTTCTCATTAGTTTTGTGTGTTTGCTTTACAGTTTCAATTTCCAGGACTAGTTTACCCTCAGAATAAAGCGTCATATTGTTCATAAATCCACTTAAACCAATTCAGGACGACTAGGGGCCAGATCCCAAAAGCAAGGCAGGAAACAGAACAGGATAGGGCATCATCCATTGCAGAACCTACTAATTCACACAGCAAATTTAATGTAAGGGAACAACCTGACAGGCATATGTTTTGGGCATTTGGGAGGAAAATAAAACTACCCAGAGCAAAGGGAGTGTGTGCAAAACCCAAACAGAAAAGTACAGACACAGGATTCAAACTAAAGATGTTGGATCTGTGAAGTGCCAGTATTATGCACCGTAAGATATTACAGGGAAATGGTGGTCAGAGGAGGAGACAAAGGCAAGAAAATAGATACCAAGAGGTTAGACCAGACATGGCAAAAGGAAATCAGTCCTGCTGTCCTCCCCACCAAGGAATATTTTATCAGTGCAGACCAGCACAGTGCACTAGAATAAGTTTAATTGTGCCCTACCTTGCATCTATATCCACATACTGGTGTTGGTAAATTCAAAGATTCCCATTAAAATATTGTTACAGGATTTTTTTTAACTTTTATTGAATTTATTTTAAGCATGTAACATTCCAAGCAATCAAGTCAAACTTAACAAAACTAATTTCAATTCAATCCTCGCCCATGAGAAAGAGAGGAAGGCCAACAGCCAGAGTAAAACTATTGAGAATAGTATAGAGGGAAAGGAGTCTTTCTCCCCAATATAAGTGCTTATTCTAAAATATTATTGATTAGATCCTGCCAGGTTTTAAAAAAAATTACAGGAAATTTCAAAGTATGTGACTACATTGCTAGTAGGACAGTACTGTGTGCATTTGACAGGTAAGTACGAGTTAGTACTGTGCTGCCAGTGCTATGATGGTGGTAACTGTAAATAAAGGGCATGACTAAGTAAAAATATTGTTTGCACTGAAAAGGCAGCTGATTTACACTCCAGTGTGTGGGCGGAGAATGTTCTTTTCCCACTGCTTTGTTTTATTGTTGAGCTTTTCAAAGAATGTAAACAGCTAATTCTCAACTGCCTCATTTCCTGACAATTGTCACATTCTGTCTGCCACCACAGACGTTAGCTTGAGTAAACCCTTGACTGATTTCCATACTTCCTTTATAATCTGCTTTGTTTGCAAATGTACCTTCATTTGAGACTGTTTATTTCAATGATTAAATCTTGCATTAGCATTTAATACAAGCAATACATTTGAATAATTTACATTTTGTGTTAAGTGCATTGTATGTAATCTAAAAAATATTTTAAAGCTTAATTCTTTTAAATTTATTAGGCAAGTATAATGCTTCAATGTAAATGCTTTAGCTGATTATTGCACTTGTTTTAATAGTTTATATTAACTGTACTATTTTACAACTTTATGTTTGATTTCTGTAATTATTATTTTTTGAATGTTGTAATACTCAGCTGCATTGCAACTGTAGGTTTCCCTCAATGTATTTGCATTTTAAATAAAGTTTTGAAATGAAATGAAAAGCCTGACTGATTTGTAATTTATTTACAGTAGAATAGTTTATCAAACCAGTAAAACTTAAACTTTCTTTTAAATCCATTCAAACCTTAGGCACAAAACATGGACAGTAGATAATGTATGTGAAAGTAATTTACTGTAAATGATTAATGAATAATAATAATAACACATTATAAACTGCTCAAAAAAATTAAAGGAACACTTTGAAAACATATGCAATCTCAATGGGAAAAAAATCCTGCTGGATATCCATAATGATATGGACTGGGTAATGTGTTAGGAATGAAAGGATGCCACATCATTTGATGAAAATTAATATTATCAACCTACAGAGGGCTGAATTCAAAGACACCCCAAAGGGTCTGACAATGGGTCCAAGGATTTCATCCCAATACCTAATGGCAGTCAAGGTGCCATTGTCTAGCCTGTAGAGGTCTGTGCGTTCATCCATGGATATGTCTCCCCAGACCATCACTGACCCACCACCAAACTGGTCATGCTGAACAATGTTACAGGCAGCATAACGTTCTCCACGGCTTCTCCAGGCCCTTTCACCTCTGTCACATGTGCTCAGGGTGAACTTGCTCTCATCTGTGAAAAGCACAGGGCGCCAGTGGAGGACCTGCCAATTCTGGTATTCTATAGAAAATGCCAATCGAGCTCCATGGTGCCAGGCTCTGAGCACAGGCCACCCTCATGAAGTCTGTTTCTGATTGTTTGGTCAGAGACGTTCACACCAGTGGCCTGCTGGAGGTCATTTTGTAGGGCTCTGGCAATGCTCATCCTGTTCCTCCTTGCCCAAAGGAGCAGATACCGGTCCTGCTGATGGGTTAAGGACCTTCTATGGCCCTGTCCAGCTCTCCTAGAGTAACTGCCTGTCTCTTGGAATGTCCTCCATGCCTGTGAGACAGTGCTGGGAGACACGGCAAACCTTCTGGCAATGGGTGCCATCCTGGAGAAGACTACCTGTGCAACCTCTGTATGGTCCAGGTATCGCCTCATGCTACCAATTGTGACACTGACTGTAGCCAAATGCAAATCTAGTGACAAAACAGTCAGAAAAGTTGAGGAGGGAAAATGTAAGTGGCCTCCACCTGTTAAACCATTCCTGTTTTGGGGGTCATCTCATTGTTGCCCCTTTAGTACACCTGTTGTTAATTTCATTAACACCAAAGCAGCTGAAACTGATTAACAACCCCCTCTGCTACTTAACTGTCCAGATCAATAGCCCAGAAGTTTCATTGACTTGATGCTCTACTTTGATTAAAAAGCGTTCCTTTAATTTTTTGAGCATTATTTTTATATACCGTCTTTCCTAGGCTCAAAGTGCTACAGAGAAATTCAAAATCATCAACTTGGCATATCAAAATTGGAAACAAATAATATCCATATAAAACAATAAATGAAGAGAAATACAGAAACACAAAGCCATGAATTGGATTAAGAGATAATTAAAAAAAATACAAAATACTACAAGAAAAACCTGAACAAATAACATAATTTGTGAATCAAATGCATATTGTCTTGAGCACCAGGACAGAAAGGGTAAACTGAAAGAAGGCTCCAAATGTCAGAATATGTTGAATCCTTTTCTGAACAATTGAGTTTTAAGTTGTTTTTTAAAAAGAATTAAGTCGGCTGATCTCATTAATTTAGGAAGGTTGTTACAAAGTCTGGACTCTATAGATCTGAAAGCTCTTTCCACAATAGAACACACATTAGTGAGGAGCACAACGAGATTACCAAAATCGGTGGACTTTAGTGAGTGGAGGAGGCTACTGATGTAGTCGAGTGCAAGGCCATTTAAAGCTTTATTGGTTAGTAATAGAATTTTATATTCAATGCTATATGTTGCAGGGAGCCAGTGAATGTGTTAAGTCCTTGCTGTTGCAGGTCTGGAGCTGTGATAAAAGATTAGAATGGTACCTGCCAGTAGAGAGTTACAGTAGATGATGTGGGATGTAATAAAAGCATTGACAAGTGTCTTAGCATCAGAAAAGGAGAGGAATGAGCAGACCTGAGATATGTTATAGAGGTGGAAGTAAGAAAGTTTCTTAATGTGCTTTACGTGGGTGGAATAAGAAAGGGAAAAATCCAAAATGACACCAAGATTCCTAGCAGAAGAAGAAGGTCTGATATAATGATCACCAAACATAATTGAAAAGGAGCTAATTCTCTTAAGCTGAACATGCCAATTAGCATGACTTTAGGGTTTGTTATATTCCATCCAGGTTTTAAATTTATTGAGGAAAATTGTGAGTGGAGAAAACTCTGAAGAACTTTCATTTTTAACACTGAAACAGAGTGTCATCTGGATAAAAATTATATCTGAGTTCAAAGCCATGAATAATATGGCTATGGGGAGTATGTAGATACAGAAGAGCAGTGGGCCGAGTACAGACCCCTGAGGAACTCCTAGTGCTGAGATTGTCTGCTGTTGCCAAGGCTAACACTAATGCATCAGATTACAAACAACAAGGCTGCCAGGTCAGTCTATCTGACCAAGTGAGATTTTTAACCTACTTGAGCTTGACTTGTATACAATATATACTAAAGAATTGTCTTGGAAACTTGCCTTTGGATCAATTTTTTACTACAAAAAGGTTCTATATAAAATAAAAGCTGCTTATAAACAGAACAGCAAATAGGTCTTATTGGGATGCAGAAGTCTGTGTAGTAAAGGTGGAACAGAAAAATGAAGCAGAAAGATCAGGGTGTATTGTTTTGTCTTCGAGAAGTCAAAAACATTTAAGTCTTAAAAGATGCAAAAAGCAAATCGGATGAAATAATACGAATCTGGGAATAACACAGCAGAAAAGTACCAGTCGTTGTAACTGCTGCTTATTATTAACAGCAAAAAAAATGTAATTGCGATATTATCAGAATTAATGAATACACATTCATGTTATTAATCAGTGATTTTTATTATAGTTTAATTCTGTATTTCTATAACTGAAGCCCAAACATGGTGGAGCAGTAGTTAATGCTGTTGCCTGACATATCTAAAGTCTAGGCTTCAAATCCCACCTGGGTCACTGTCTTTGTGTAGCCTGCATGTTCTCCTTATGACTGAATGGGATGTTCTCCAGATACTCTGGCTCTCCCAAACCCCCCCCCCCCCTCCCCCCCACCTCCCAAAGACATACCTCTAAATTGGCCCCTTGAGGGTGAGCCTGAGAGTGTGAGCAGGGCCGTCTTAATGCATGGGCATGCCGGGCAGTTGCCTGGGGGCCCCATGAGCATGGAGGCTCCATGCTAATCTATGTATGTTGTAACTTGCTGAGTAGTTGTGTAAGTAGGGGCCCCAGTGCACTGCTTTGCCCGGGGGCCTATAATGCTATTAAGATGGCCGTGAGTGTGAGTTGTGACACATTGGCACTTTGTCTGGCTTTGGATTCTCCACTGTATTGCACCCAACGCTAATGGACTGAGAAGGTTCAAAGCATTGATACATTGAGCCCAGACAGGTTAGACTGCCTTGTCAAAATCAAAAATTGAATTAGTGGTGTTGACTGAACTGGCAGCACCTACTCCTTGACCACTTGAACATATATGCCTTATAGTTAGAAACTATTAGACCTGAGTCTACGTCAATCCCACCAAAATATCTGGTGAATAACCACAGGAGACTAATGTGAACATGGTAACACTTTCATAGAAAATAGAGAGGACATTAATTTAATACTGAAATTACAGTAGAATGAAAAATGGAATGACTACATCTCCAAAGATGTGCATGTTAGCTTGATCGGCTATTCCTAACTGTCTCTGTGTAGGGATTTGCATCAATGGACGATGTAATAGACTGCCAACCTCTCCTGCATTGTATCCAGTGGAGCTGGAATACGCACTGGCTCCTTGTGACCCCTACCAAGCATAAGATTGGTATAAAAGAGATCAGTGGATGGATTATGTTCATGGTACCTCAGCTCTTATACCCCCTTTCGTCATTTTCACAGTTGGATGAGATGGACAAGAATCTAAAGAATAAAATAACATAATACACATTTATCTGAAAATGTATGTATGTATGTAACTAGTTAGACCTTACATCTCTATTTTGTTGCTGATTGTATTTCAGACAAGCTTTTTTTAGAAATGTCTTGAAAAGGGGGAAGGATGATCATAAAATCTACACATTATTTTAAAATGTTCTTGTTTTTGAGCATAGACCAAGTCAAATTAAATCAGATTTCTTTTGTTTACATTTATTTACTATAATGTACTCACCACCTCCTGGGGTAAGAACTTCTATCGGTGACCTTCATGGAGATACCATCAGTTGAGCATCAGGCTTTGCATTAGTGTTTGAGCCTACACGACAATAAATGGGTTGCAAACAGCATAGATGTCTTTAGATGGGAAGCATGCGGAAAGAGCAAAAAACAACGATAGCAAGGATCATGGCATGTTATAATCAGTTGTAAGATACAAATGTCAAAAACATTCACAAGGAACACAGTGTCCAAGGAAGGCATTATAATTGGGCTGGAGCACAATGTCCAAAATGGGCTGAACAAACACTGTGACAATAAATATCTGGTGTGTGGAGATCTAGTGTATGGTGTGAAATTATTCAGATTGTTTGTAGTACTAGGGTGTTGTACCGTGTTAGCCATTATGAATGTAGAGAAAAGCCAAGCAAAATGACACCTTTTATTGGCTAACTAGAAAGATTACAATATGCAAGCTTTCGAGGCAACTCAGGCCCCTTCTTCAGGCAAGATCTTGCCTGAAGAAGGGGCCTGAGTTGCCTCGAAAGCTTGCATATTGTAATCTTTCTAGTTAGCCAATAAAAGGTGTCATTTTGCTTGGCTTTTCTCTACATTCAGTTTGTTTTATATTTATAGAGTGCACATGCCAGTAATGCATGCAGAATTCTGTAAACATATACAGTATAAACAAGTAAATAATGGCCTTCAATAAAAATGCACCACGCAGTCACTACGTACATACAGAGAAATGTGGCCAGCTAGCAAAGGCGGAGAGAACAACAAAACTCCATTCTATGCAAATTGCAGATATAATGAGCCCAATGGTTCACTGTCTTTAGAAAAAGGCAAGTAAGATGTATCTGCCCTACCTGCAATCAAGCCTCTCAGTTAATAATAAATAATAATAATAATACATTTTATTTGTATTGCACTTTATATTTTAGCAATCTCAAAGTGCTACAGAGTCAAAAATAACAGTCTATAAAAATACTTTAAAAGTCTTTCTAAAGAGATGAGTTTTTAGGTTTCATTTAAAAACATCAGTCGACTGTGGGGCTCTCAGGTAATCAGGGAGGGCATTCCAAAGTTTCGGCACCACAGATGTAAAAGCCTTATCACCCATGCTGCTGAGCTTAGTTCTGGGGACTTGGAGGGTGTTTATGTGTACAGACCGGAGCGTACGTGAGGAAGTATAAGGAGTGAGAAGTTCCTGTAGGTAAAGAGGGGCATGTCCATAAATGCACTGATGGGTGAGAAGAGAGACCTTGTACTCTATTCTGAGCTGGACAGGGAGCCAAAGAAGAATTTTCAGGATGGGGGTGATGTGATCGTGCTTTTGCACCCTCATCAGGATCCTGGCAGCGCTATTTTGAATATACTGAAGTCTCTGGATACTCTTACCGGGAATCCCGATGAGGAGCGCATTACAGTAATCCAGCCTGGAAGAGACAAAGGCATGGACAATCTTCTCTGTATCTAACAGGGTGAGTGTTGGGCGTAGTTTGGCGATGTTCTTGAGGTGGTAAAAAGATGACTTACAGAGGTGTTTGATGTGGGTGTCAAAGGTGAGTTGTGAGTCAATTTTAACAACCAAATTGGTAACAGATGTGGAAAGAGGGATATTTTGATCAGAGAAAGTGATACTGGTGATAGTAGAAGAACGGAGATGGTGCGGTGTACCAACTAAGATGGGTTCTGTTTTTGATTTGTTCAGCTGAAGGAAGTTGAGCCTCATCCAAGCCTCTATCTCCTCCAGACAGGTAGTCAGTGTAGATATTGGCGGAGGAGCAATAGAGGAGGTTGGAGTAGTCCTAAGGTAAAGCTGAATGTCATCGGCATAGCAATGGAAAGATAAACCATGTCTGCTAATGACAATTCCAAGGGGGAGCATGTAGATGGTGAAAAGGATGGGGCCTAGCACAGAGCCCTGTGGGACACCACAGGTGACGTTGTGGGTGTGAGATTTTCCGCTGCCCAAGGCGACATGCTCAGTTCTGCCAGTCAGGTATGATGTGAACCAGTTGTAAACATTTCCTGAGAGTCCAATAGTGTATTGCAGGCGGTGAAGGAGGATGTTATGGTCTATTGTGTCAAAAGCAGCTGTCAGATCAAGGAGAATGAGTAGAGAAGGGTGTGTGTGTGTTCATTTTTTTCACTTAATTGTCAAGCAAATAGGGTAAGCAAGCTGTCAGTCAGTCAGTCAGTCAGTCAGTCAGTCAGTCAGTCAGACAGACAGACAGACAGACAGACAGACAGACAGACAGACAGACAGACAGACAGACAGACAGATAGATAGATAGATAGATAGATAGATAGATAGATAGATAGATAGATAGATAGATAGATAGATGAATTCATAGTTTATTCCAAAAGTTATATTCAGTAGTAAGAAAACGGTATGTAAATAAACATGTTGGTACACAGTACTGTTTATTTTGCCACTTATCAATTTCCATGGTATTTCACCACATGAGTGAGAATGGGTGTGTGTCCTGCCTTCAGTTAGTTCTGTCCTTGTCCTCAGTTCTGCCAGTATAGCCACCAGCAAACATCTAAGAAGATTCCTTACCTGTAAATTCATTTTGTAGCTGTGCATGTCAAAGAACACCTTATCTGCTAAGAAAAAAGAAATAGAAAGAGATGAGACTCTAGACAAGATAATCAACCAAAGCCACACTGTAACTGGAGAGATGATTTTGTTATATTGAAAATTCTCTGAAGACATCTCAAATGAAAGTGAATAAATGCAGCTTTTCTTAGATAAGAAGGTGAGAAAACGAACACAAAGAACTTCATTGTGCCAATTGTTCTGTTTGAGAATAGATAAAAGATCAAACCGCAGAGACTCTCCAATGTACTATTCACTCTTTACACAATGTGTTCTGACCTTTCTTTTAAGACCATGTATAGCTGTCATAGATAAAGCATCAGTTGCAGAGGGCTTTAAAATGTTTTATTACTTCAAATATACAAATACAGATAATTAGTAAAGGGGGGCACACTGATTAGCATGGCTGCTGTTATCATTAAGCTCCTGAGTTTAAAATCTGGCCTAATAATAATAATAATAATACATTTTATTTATATAGCACCTTTCCCATGCTCAAGGCACTTACAGAATATAATAAAGAATGGCAGCGTATACAGTATATAGCATTGTACAAACCAGATAAATAAATAAAGAAGATTAAGACAGTGAATTCTGAAAAAAAAAACAGACAACATAATTGATGGTCTAGCACACACACATACAGGTTACATAAGCATCTTGACATAGAAGTGAACTGAGAGAAGGGTAATAAAGTCAAGTAGAGCTAAAAGCCTTCCTGAACAGATGAGTTTTGAGTTGTTTTTTAAAACAATTCATGGAGTCAGCTGACCTGATTAATTTTCGGTAGGTCATTCCAGAGTCTGGGCGCTATACAGTTGAAGGCCCTGTCACCCATGGAGTGTAGATTAGTGTGGGGTACAACAAGATTGCCAGAATCAGAGGACCTTAGTGGGCGGGCAGGCACATAGTGATGGAGAAGGTCACTGATGTAGTTTGGTGCGAGGTTATTTAAGGCTTTGTAGGTTATTAGTAGGATTTTATATTCGATTCTGTAAGACACAGGGAGCCAGTGAAGATGGAGAAGGATGGGTGTGATGTGCTCGCTGCTGCTGGTTCGAGTAAGGACTCTTGCAGCTGAATTTTGAATAAGCTGGAGCTGTGATATAAGATTAGAAGGGGCACCTGCCAGTAGGGAATTACAATAATCGATGCGGGATGTGATAAAAGCATGGACAAGTTTCTCAGCATTAGAGAAGGAGAGGAAGGAGCGAACACGGGATATGTTACAGAGGTGAAAGTAAGAAAGTTTCTTAATGTGATTTATGTGGGCGGAATAAGAGAGGGAGGAATCAAAAATGACACCAAGATTTTTTACAGTAGAGGCAGGTCTGATGAGATCACTGCCAAGATAGACTGGGAAGGAGCTCATTTTATTAAGTTGCATTTTAGTCCCAATTTGCAGGAGTTCAGTTTTATTGCAATTTAATTTTAAAGAGTTCTGCTCCATCCAGTTTTAATTTCACTAAGGCAGGTTGTGAGCTGAGAAAGCTCTGATGAAGTTCCACTTTTAACATTGAAGTAGAGTTGAGTATCATCTGCATAAAAATGATAACCCAGTCCATAGCTACGGATAATATGGCCAAGGGGAAGCATGTAAATACAGAAAAGCAGAGGACCGAGGACAGAGCCTTGAGGGACTCCTTGTGTGACTGGCACGGAGTTGGATCTGCTGTTGCCAAGACTAACAAACTCTTGTCTATCAGTCAGATAGGACTTGAACCACTGGAGGGCAGTGCCAGAGATACCCAGCATGTTCTCCATTCTGGACAATAGAATGTCATGTCTGACAGTGTCAAATGCTGCACTGAGATCTAATGAATTAATATGCTGGTTTGTCCAGAGTCTGCTGCCATAAGCAAATCATTGGTTACTCGTAGCAGAGCAGTTTCACAGCTGTGCCGCGCCCTGAAACCAGACTGAAAGGGTTCCATCAAATTATTAGAGGTTAGGTAATTGGTGAGTTGGGAAGCTACAACACGCTCAAGAACTTTTGACAGGAAAGGTAAGTGAGAAATAGGCCGGAAATTGTTAAGATTGTCAGCATCAAGACCAGTCTTTTTTAACATTGGGGTTACAGAAGCAATTTTAAAAGTGAGCGGCACAGAGCCAGTGTCAAGGGATGAGTTTATTATTGTTGTAATAGTCGGGATTATGGCATGAAGGCAGGATTTAAGTAGTGTGGTGGGGATGGGGTCCAGTACACAAGCAGTCGTCCTCATCTTACAAAGCAGGTTATTAACAAACGCAAATGTGACTGGTAAGAACTTAGAGAAGGAGCTGGATGGAGTGGGAAAACAGGGAGAGATATAAACAGATGATGTATTTATGTTAGTTGAATTATTTAGATCGTTAATTTTGTTATGGAAAAAGTGGAGGAATTCCTCACAGACTTCAGTAGAAGAGGTAGTTGGGCCAGATGCGGGTTCGAGTACTTTATTAACTACAGAGAACAAAACCCTTGGGTTATCATGGCCACTTTCTATTATTCTGCCGTAATGGGTGTTCTTGGCAGAAGTTAGTGCTTCTCTGTAAGCTCTTTGGTGGTCAGAGAAAGCCTGGATGTGCACGGTGAGGCCAGTCTTACGTGACATTCTCTCAAGGCGTTGGCCAGCTGCTTTCATAGATCGCAATTCTGAGTTATACCAAGGAGCTGAACGTTTAAAGTCACAGTTTTTGCCAAATTTGCACATTATCCCTGTGTCTGCACTGCTTTAGTTTCCTGATCAAATCCCAAAGGCCTATGCAACAACAGCACTAAACTGGACCTGTAAATGAGAGTGGCGGTGTGCCCTCTAACAGCCTGGCGTCCTGTCTGGTGATTGGTTGCTGCTTTGTACCATAAATCATCAATTAATTCATGGAGAGACATTGTTGATTCTCATTTATGTTTAATCCGTTTCTACCTTGTTCTTTGTGTGTTTTAACCAATTTACCTTTATATGCACCAGTTCTATACTGTATTTAGTAATTACTATACTCTACAGCAGGGGTGGGCAAAGTCATTCTTGGAGGGCCACAGTTGCTGCGGGTTTTTGTTCCAACCCAGTTGCTTAATTAGAAAACAATCCTTGCCAATAATTACATTTCATGGCTTATTAGTGCTTTAACTCTGCTACAGTGCATCCAGAAAGAATTCACAGCACATCACTTTTTCCACATTTTGTTATGTTACAGCCTTATTCCAAAATGGATTAAATTCATTTTTTTCCTCAGAATTCTGCACACAGCACCCCATAATGACAATGTGAAAAAAGTTTACTGGAGGTTTTTGCAAATTTATTAAAAATAAAAAAACTGAGAAATCACATGTACATAAGTATTCACAGCCTTTGCTCAATACTTTGCTGATGCACCTTTGGCAGCAATTACAGCCTTAAGTCTTTTTGAATATGATGCCACAAGCTTGGCACACCTATCCTTGGCCAGTTTCGCCCATTCCTCTTTGCAGCACCTCTCAAGCTCCATCAGGTTGGATGGGAAGTGTCGGTGCACAGCCATTTTAAGATCTCTCCAGAGATGTTCAATCGGATTCAAGTCTGGGCTCTGACTGGGCCACTCAAGGACATTCACAGAGTTGTCCTGAAGCCACTCCTTTGATATCCTGGCTGTGTGCTTAGGGTCGTTGTCCTGCTGAAAGATGAACCGTTGCCCCAGTCTGAGGTCAAGAGCGCTCTGGAGCAGGTTTTCATCCAGGATGTACATTACTGCAGTCATCTTTCCCTTTATCCTGACTAGTCTCCCAGTTCCTGCCGCTGAAAAACATCCCCACAGCATGATGCTGCCACCACCATGCTTCACTGTAGGGATGGTGCCAGGTTTCCTCCAAACGTGACGTCTGGCATTCACACCAAAGAGTTCAATCTTTGTCTCATCAGACCAGAGAATTTTCTCTCATGGTCTGAGAGTCCTTCAGGTGCCTTTTGGCAAACTCCAGGCGGGCTGCCATGTGCCTTTTACTAAGGAGTGGCTTCCGTCTGGCTTCTCTACCATACAGGCCTGATTGGTGGATTGCTGCAGAGATGGTTGTCCTTCTGGAAGGTTCTCCTCTCTCCACAGAGGACCTCTGGAGCTCTGACAGAGTGACCACCGGGTTCTTGGTCACCTCCCTGTCTAAGGCCCTTCTCCCCCGATCACTCAGTTTAGATGGCTGGCCAGCTCTAGGAAGAAGCCTGGTGGTTTCGAACTTCTTCCACTTAAGGATGATGGAGGCCACTGTGCTCATTGGGACCTTCAAAGTAGCAGAAATTTTTCTGTAACCTTCCCCAGATTTGTGCCTCGAGACAATCCTGTCTCGGAGGTCTACAGGCAATTCCTTTGACTTCATGCTTGGTTTGTGCTCTGACATAAACTGCAAACTGTGGGACCTTATATAGACAGGTGTGTGCCTTTCCAAATCATGTCCAATCAACTGAATTTACCACAGGTGGACTCCAATTAAGCTGCAGAAACATCTCAAGGATGATCAGGGGAAACAGGATGCACTTGAGCTCAATTTCGACCTTCTTGGCAAAGGCTGTGAATTCTTATGTACATGTGCTTTCTCAGTTTTTTTATTTTTAATAAATTTGCAAAAATCTCAAGTAAACTTTTTTCACGTTGTCATTATGGGGTGTTGTGTGTAGAATTCTGAGGAAAAAAATGAATTTAATCCATTTTGGAATAAGGCTGTAACATAACAAAATATGGAAAAAGTGATGCGCTGTGAATACTTTCCGGATGCACTGTATGTCAAGTCATTCTCATATCCTAGATTTTTTTCCATTCTAAGGATATCATCCAAATACAGTACTTTGAAATGTAAAATGGATGGGTAATTCTCAATCCTTCACTTTTTTCTCTTCTCTTTCCTTCCAAGTACTTAATTAAACCAAATAGTGCATGATAAATACACATAGGTGTAAAGGGTAACAAACAAAATGGATAACTGCTGGTTTCTTTTGTCATTTGCATCTTATTGCTAATAAGGAGCAATTAGAAACAGAGAATGTAGCTGTTTAAGACTTAAATAAGCAATAAGGGTTCAAAATCTTAATGAGGGAGACAGCTAAAATGAAGCAGAAGTGTTTCTAGAACAATAAGTGCTTCTTATTAAGCAATTGGGTTAGAACAAAAACCTGCAGCCACTGCGGCCCTCCAGGAATGACTTTGCCCACCTCTGCTCTACAGTGTACTTGTATTTTAATTGAGAATTGTTCACAGTGCTCTGATCCTGCACTCAGCAAAAAGTGCTATAAAAAAATAAGTTGTATTGTATTTTACTTTGTGCTTGATGCTCCAGTAACTATGCAACGAATGAACTGGGTACAGAAAGGGATGGATAGATGTATCTAAGAAAAAAAAGACTTTTTAAAGATAATAATGCTTTGAGGGTTTACAATAAGAAAGAACATATCCTTTAATGGTAATCAACAGACACACTCAACACAAGTAAAAATCATTTAAATTGAATGATACTTTCAGACGAGATGCAGAGGTTACAGCAACCCTGAAATCAGTTATTTGTATATTATGCCATATTATATAACAGTAAGCATATTAAAATATATTACATCAAGGATGGACTGAGTACTTGAAAAATAAGAATCTTGATGCGAAATTTAATAATAAACCAGTCACAATGACAATGCCATGTTGTTCACAATTTCATATTCTCTAAGTGATGCCCTACAACAGGAAATTTGATGTGCATTTGGTAAAAGAGCAAACAGCATGTGATTAGGAAAATAGGTCTTATTATACATGTGATAATGAGATTTAGCTCAGAATCTGTATGTCTACTTAAGTTTCTTTGCTATTAGAATTCTACTGCTTTTTGCTCATTGCGACCTTTGTGAGTAAATGCTGGAATATAAATAATGGAAATATTAATAAACATAATGCTATCTTTGTACCTTCCTCTGCTTTGTGCTATCACTATAGATATTATTTAAACTTCAGGCCCTTATTATACACAACCTAAATATTCAAACGAAAATTACCAAAACCTTCAGAGCTGCATTTTCTGTAAGGCTTCTATGTCTTCAGTTCAGTGGTCAGATGTACTGATGCGATGGGGGAACCACAGGCTGACCAGAAGACCCAACTGAAGACTAAGTTTTAAATCTTCTTTAATTCAAAGGGAAATGACATATAATTATATTTATTATTATATAGTTACAATTATATGTAAGTGACTGTTATTAAATAATTTAGGACTTAGCTTATGTTAATTGGCGACTCAAACTAACCCAGAATGGCTGTGTGTGGGTTTATGCGACAGTGTGACGCAGGCAGCCTGTCCAGGCTTGGTTCCCATCTTGCACTCATTGCTTCTGTGATTGGCTCTGATTCCCTGTGACTTCTAATTTTGACAAGAGGATTGTGAAAATGGAGCAATGGGAGATAATCACCACACAGACAACAACCAGGTAAAGAATTTTAACCCAAGATGTTGGATCCTTAAGGCAGCAGCACTAACCACTTTGCCAAAGCTAAAGCAATCAAGCTGCAAAACTAGGTGAAAGTTAAACCCAAAAGAAAACTAAAGAGAAAGTAACAAGCACAGGTTTTCAGCTGCAACTTAAATACAAGTGTGGACACATCTAACAATATCTTCATGTAATCTGGTGGAGCCTTTAATATGGCTCTGAATGTTGATGCATGTTAATAACTGACATCTTCAAGCTGTTCCATCAGCAAAGTCTTTGGTGGTCTCTGTGTGGCATGGAATAACATACTATTAAAGAAAATAATGCAAAATATGACTAGAAACCACAAAACAGTGGGATGACAACAAGTATATAATTTATGGCTTAAAACATAAAGCTGGATTTTCTCCATAGTCACCCACATGTCTTCAATGGTTGTAAACACTTCCAGTATAACGTTGAAAATTACTGCTAATGTTATGCATAACATTATAACTAAGATCAAGTTTGCCAGTTTGTCTTCTAAATGGGATCAAATTGCATTTCTTGAGGTTATGGTCCTATTGTGCACCAGATACACAAGCAGCCTAGCCAGATAAGCTAAAGCAGTAGTTATATAGACCCTGTGGCTGCCATTGCTGTTTACTTGGGTGCCGTCATTTTACTGTAATATTTCACACTGAGCACTTTAGCATTTACTGTAGGATTAAGCATTTTCATTAAACACGAATATTCCAAATTAATTTTTCATTATCTTAATCTTTAGGAATAAATATTACCTAGTTAAAATATATATATATATATATATACAGTATAATTTTCTGTTAATGGAGCATTAACCTTTTTTTCACCAGAACTACTTACTTCCAGATCAGTTTTTCTCATTTGATATCAATACAAAGTAAGTGGTGCTGTCTGTGTGGTGCTTGCACATCCCCCTTTGTAATTTTCCATAATCCCTTAAATGTTTATCTCTATTTATTGGTTTTGATTTAACTATACTGTACAATATTACTATATTTATCCTAATATATATATTCTATGTATTTTAGTCATTTTCTTCTGACCTGATACTACATATGTGGGATTAGATTTTGTAGGCTTTATCATATTTGAATCTGGGCAATTAGTCGACTATCACAGTCTCCCCTCATCTGTGTGCGTTTTCCTCCTACTACTGCAGGTTTCCTACCACATCCCAAAGATGTGCAGCAAACACAACACTGCAGCTAACCGCTTGGTCACCACACACCTACTGTAGTATGTGTAGTGTTTTAGTTGCTTTTTACCAAACATCTGGAAAAACTGGACGTTTGCTCGCTGTTCAAAAGTGATTTTTTTCGCTTAGCCAAATAACTAGACATTCTTGTTTCTACCTGATTAAACAACTTTTGAACATATACGAGTGTCTTGAATCTGTGTTGTAGCTTCACTGGAATCCTTTGTTATGTTTTTAGAATTGTTATTTAATGTTGTTTATGGTTTTTAATCTTATGACAGTGACCTCATAGCAGCATCATTTTGGATTGTTTGCTCCTGTAATTGCCGCTGTTTTCTGGTATTTTTGCATTGTTTGTGATTGCAATTCCCATTGCCAGTCATATGATGTAGAGGTCACTATATAAGATGGCAGCGTGCAGCAAACATTATCCTAGTATTGGGTATTGATCTACTGTATGTTGTTTTGACTACTTTCTTGCCTTGAGCTACTTTTATTTGTCTTTCAGTTTTCTTGGCTTTTTCTGGTATTCTATTGTTTCACCTGTCCCCGGACTATGTCTTTGCCTGTTCTGTAATGGTACTTTGCTGTTGCCTGGCACATTGAGTCTCTTATAAATCTGTTATGATTTTGTGTATTTTGTGCAATTTTACATCTAATTTTGCATATATTATTACTTTCTTTTTGATTCTAAGGCTTTGGTAAAGTAGTAACTTTATTATTGTTTTCTTGGCTTCCAATTGTTTGTCTCTTCATTTTTGTGGGGTTTGTTGTTAGCAATGGGCTACTATTGCCATCACTCAGAAAGTGATGTGTGCTGGTAGAAATGACTGTGACATGCTGCCATTGTTGACCAAGTTTATGGATAAAACACACATTTTTTGCATGTGTTAGTGCTCCTCATCATCTTAGATTCTAGAATTTTTGCTACACCTTCAACTTGAAGTTATTTTATGGATTGTAGTTTAGTGCATGAATTGTTGATCTTCCAGTTTTGACCCTTGTCTGCCCACTATGTTGCCTTTCTCAGTCAGTCCTTTTTTTCAGTCTTATTGACCTGCCATTATTTCACTTCTGGCAGAATAAAATCAGTACACCAGGTTACCAAATGCTTTGAATTAAACATACAGTAGAGCTGTTATATCTTGACATGTAACATACATGACATTTACTGCATATTGTATAAGAAATACTGTAAAAAAATGTGCGTGGTGGTTAAAAATACATCTCATTCAATTAGGTAGATAGATAGATAGATAAATAGATAGATAGATAGATAGATAGATAGATAGATAGATAGATAGATAGATAGATAGATAGATAGATAGATAGATAGATAGATAGATAGATAGATAGATAGATAGATAGATAGATAGATAGATAGATCATATTTTATTTGTCCTAAGGGGAAAATTTAGATGGACCATCTCAATGCTGTGTCTGTCACCTACTTGGCCCAATGGGGCAGACACAGCCTTTCCCTGCAGCACTTGGTGCAAGGCAGATATGAGCCATTTTTGAAACTCCCTTCTGAAATTCAAACATACATGTAATATGACTGTGCTTTTCAGGACAAAGATGGCCATTCAGTTTTTATACAAAAAAATTTCTTAATTAGTGGACAATTAACAATGATGGGCAAATAACAAAGCCATCAACAGTTCACAAGTCTGTTTGGTAACATTTTCAACTACGCTCACTGGCCACTTTATTAGGTACACCTCTACACCTGCTTGTTAATGCAAATATCTAATCAGCCAATCACACGGCAGCAATTCAATGCATTTAAGCACGTAGACATTGTCAAGATGACCTGCTGGAGTTCAAACCAAGTATCAGAATGGGGATGAAAGGGGATTTAAGTGACTTTGAACATGGCATGATTGTTGTTGCCAGAAGGGCTGGTCTGAGTATTTCTGAAATTGCTGATCTACTGGAATCTTCACACAAAACCATATCTAGGGTTTTCAGAGAATGGTCCAAAAAATGGAAAATATCCAGTGAGCGGCAGTTGTCTGAGCAAAAATTCCTTGTTGATGCCAGAGGTCAGAAGATAACAGCCAGACTGGTTTGAACTGATTGAAATGCAACCGTAACTCCAATGACCACTTGTTACAACTGAGGTATGCAGAAGAGCATCTCTGAACACACATGTCAAACCTTGAAGCAGATGGGATACAGCAGCAGGAGACCACACTGGGTGTCACTCCTGTCAGCTAAGAACAGGCAGTTTTCACAGGCTCACCAAAACTGGACAACAGAAGATTGGAAAAACATTGCCTGGTCTGATGAGTCTTGATTTCTGCTGCAATATTCAGATGAGTCAGAATTTGGCTTCAACAACACGAAAGCATGGATCCATCCTGCCTTGTATCAACGGTTCAGGCTGGTGGTGGTGGTGGTGGTGTAATAGTGTGGAGGATATTTTCTTGGCACACTTTGGGTGCCTTAGCACCAATTGAGCATTGTTTAAATGCCACAGCCTACGTGAGTATTGTTGCTGACCATGTCCATCCCTTTGTGACTGCAGTGTGCCTATCTTCTGATGGCTACTTCCAGCAGGATAATGCTCCATGACACAAAGCTCAGATCATCTGAAACTTGTGTCTTGAACATGACAATGAGTTCACTGTACCCAAATGGCCTCTACCGTCACCATATCTCAATCCAATAGAGCACCTTTGGGATGTGGTGGAACAGGAGAGTTGCATCATGGATGTGCAGCTGACAAATCTGCAGCAACTGTGTGATACTATTATGTCAATATGGACCAAAATCCCTGAGAAATTTTTCCAGCACCTTGTCGAATCTATGCCATGAATAATTATGGCAGTTCTGAAGGCAAAGTGGTGGCTCTGAGGATAGGGATGTGTTGGTAAATGGAAGGAATCCCATAAACGGCAGAAGTGACTCTACTCTATTGGGCCCTTAAGCAAGGCCCTTAACCTGCAATTGCATTGCCCTGGGTATGACGTTAATCTGCACCCAGCCCTGCAAGCTGGTCCTCAAATTTACAGGGAAACTTGGGGGCTGGTGGCAGGATTAGCACTCTAGCCACGTAAAAAAACTCACAATGTTCTACTCTGGTGCTGAGGTGTCACCCACTGCACTCGGGTCCCAATCTGGATGGTTCATTGTGTAGTGGGCACATGATCCCAAGCTCTCTCTCTCTCTCTGAAGGCAAAAGGGGGTCCAACCTGGGACTAACAAGATGTACTTAATAAAGTGGCCGGTAAGTGTAAGTATGTTTAAGTTATTAAATAGCTCTACAGAATATTTAGAAAAAAAATTATAAAGGGATTGAGGGGCAATTATCTTCAAATTAAAAAACATTTTATTTCTTGTTTTGTAAGTTCACACTAGTTTGAATTTCTGACAGAGAGCAATGACAACAGGGAGAAGAGAAAAATGTTCAATGAACCATAAACTGCATTAACTGGCTTCTAATTATTAAACAGATGTAACTGGTGTCCTTCCAAGTAGCTAACATTAATCCATGTAGCCATCATATTACAGGCTTACTATGTTACCTACAACACTTCATTCAGCAAATTATATTTCAGTGGTTTATTCTTTGAACTCATGGTTAGTGTCTGCCATATGTGTCTGACTATGAATAATTTTTATTATATTTATAATACAGAAATGTCCAAGTAAAACAAGACTTTTAGTTAATGATCTCAGAACTCTTAAAAGGTTGAGACAGACCATCAAACCAATACATCATCATATAATGTCAAAGATGTACAAAAGCCTAATGTACAACTCCAGCATAAAAGTTAAACATACCCAGCACAAGTGTAACAAAGGCTTGCTGCTAACAGAAAAAAATGAAATTAAAAACTACCCCATGATGCAAATACTGGAGTAAAGCAAACCTTTGGGTTACCACAGCTGTAGCATAAATAAAATGTCCAACAAATTGAAGGCGGCCTCCTTGGGTGGTCTAACAATTCACAGCAAAAATAGCCCCGGCAAGGGTCTTCAAGATAATTTTGTTGTCTGGCACAGCGCCGTGGTAGTTTGTAGCTACTTCACAGATCCAGTACACTGGGTTTAAAATCAGCCACTGTTTGCCAGGCATTTGCACATTCACCCCATGTCTCCTGACAATAAGTGACTTAGTTAGCTGGTGACTTTAAACTTGCAGTTTTGCTAAGAATTGGAAGTTTGAAAAATGAATGAATATTATAAGGTGCATGATATTGTGAGTTCTTGCTGTTACATTTTTTCTACTTCAAGCTAGCTCAAGCTGGTTTTATTAGTCATTTATGAAATATGAATGCGACTCAAATTTAGCTTTCTCTCATTTTTGTTCCTCGTCTTCCTCAAAGACCTCTAAAACGAGTTTTCTCTGATATTATAATTGTTAGTATGATGACTAGTATAACTTCCAAAAGTGAGTATGGTTTCCTCCAGCATTGCACCCACTCTTGGGCTCAAAGTCAGCCACACAGGTAAAAGGCTAAGACATTTACCACATATTTTCATCATCCCATGCATAAATAATCAGATGAAAAAACTGTTCCACATTGCTGTCACTGTACACTACATACTTGAGTATACATATTTCAGTTCCAAAAATACACCTAATTATACTTTAGGTAGTGTGGTGGTGTATTAAAATTTCCAAACCACAGCTTTGCTCGCTCACTGCCCACCTCTGCCTTTTTGTGTGACTCTGAGTAAGTCACTGAAGCTGCCTATGTATCAACTCTAAAAATATGTGTAAAAGGTTGAGATGTATGATTGCATAAATTGCCTTGGACAAACTTATCAGATGCATAATTATAAGAAATATGCAATCTTGTTGATATTATTAAATTTATGTTTTTACTTATTATTTTTAATCCAAAATGACTTATTATATAGTCACAAAAGGACTGTTGCAAGGCTGATAGTGAAAGTGATTTTCTTTTGATTTCCAGTAGCAGTAACTGAAGCGGTTACTTGTGCATACAGCAATTCTTTTGTGAGCCCACTTCTTCCATTACAGAGTGTTTCATCCCGTTATCAGATCACCTAAGACATACATCTAATATGAAAGTTATCAACTAACCTCTTAGGTTCTTTTCTTAATTGGGGAATAGGAAGAAAGGTCAAAACCCAGCTATGTGACTGTTGCCTGTATCTGTCTAATTCTCTGTATTGTACCCACATATTCAACCCTAAGGATGTCTATCAGCAGTCTGCTCGCTGATTGCTACTGCCTTTTATTTCCAAAACTTTACTTTAATCCAGTTACCACTAACAGAGGGTTTCACAAGTACATCCTCAAGTGTCCTTAAGGGTAAGGTAAGAAATGAACAATCTAAACTCCTCCGCAATACTAATAGCAGTTGGAGCAATGCATTGCCCAAAGCAGTGTCTTGAGCCCACTACTCTTCACCCTAATGTTGTGCCAAGTACAGCATGAACCATGTCATTAAGTCTGTGGACAACACAACAGTAATAGACCTCATCAGTGGTGGTGATGAACAAATTGCTTTTATGCAGGTGGTTAAACAACTCATCAACTGGTGTAAGAACAATAACTTGATTCAGATCACTATCAACTTTAGGAAGAACCATGCCATTCAACTTCCCTTCTCTATCAATGGATCTGCTGTGGAGCCAGTCAGGAGTGCAGAGTTCCTGGGAGTGAAGGTAACAAATGATCTCTCCCAGACCCAACACACCTCTGCCATATTCAAGAGAGGACAGAAGTGATTCCACTTCCTGCAGCACATAATGAGAGGTAACCCCCACCACTTCCTACAGAAGCAGCATGGAGAGTGTATTGCATTTCTGTCTGATATCCGAAATTTACTGCCTCAGACTGGATTTCCATGCAGAGAGTGGTGAGAGCTGCTGAGAACACTTTCCCTACATTGCTGAACTCTATAGCAAATGCTACATAAACATTCCAACCAACATTACAGTATCAAAAACCACACTCACCCCTAAAATAGGCTGTTTGCCCTTCTGTCCTCTGGCAAGTGGTACCAAAATACACGATGCACGTTTTATTCCACAAACCATTAGACTTAATGATCAGTCTTTTAATACAGTGCCATACAGTATATCATTTATCTATGCAACATCTGTTAATGCCTGTTAAATTAAATTTATGTGTTGGATTATGTTTTGTAAGGTGCTTCTATGTAAGGGAGTATGTATGCTGATGATTCCTCGTTATTGATTCTTGTCTATTCTCAAACATAACTGCGCTGGGACATGCAGTTTCATGCTGCTGTATGCTGTTGTGTGTGGTTTCGATTGACAAATAAAGTTAACCTAGAACAAGGAGACGGTTGCTTTTAATCTTTCAGTTAAAAAAAACATTTTCATTTGCATCAAAAAACAATTCTGAGGTAAAATGCATAGAATGCAGTAACAAGGAATAAGGAAAACAAGTGTTTAGGACCTCACAAACAGAAGAGATGCTCTTCTGACTGATGTCTCCTGTTTTATGTACCAAAGCAGAATGGAGGAAAAAGATGGCAGAGATTGTAGCTAAACTTGCCATACCTTATAACCATTGACACAGTGCTGGCTCCATGAGGCAGAACACTATTGGCTGTCAGATAAGGGGGGAGACATGACTGTGCTGGAAGGTCAGTATGTGATAACTAATGTGACATGCCCAGCAATTTTCAGTCATGTAAATTGATTACAATATGGACGCTTCCAAGGCAGCTCAGGCCCCTTCTTCAGGCAAGTTGATTACATTACACATTGTAATCTTTTCAGTTAGCCAATAAAAGTGTCATTTTGCTTGACTTCTCATTGCATCCGTAATGGCTAACCTGGTACAACACCCTACTACTACCGTCACATAAATTGAAATGGTCTGGAAATGAGATCAGCAACTTCAGTTGGCAAGTCTGAAACACCCAATGACTAGAAGTCACATAATGTGACATTGGCATTAAACTTCCAGGTTTAAGAGCTATCACTTGAAATTTGTCAGCTAAAAAGACCAAACTATCTCCCATACTCAGGGCCCTAAAACCAATGCTTGGAGCATCAGTAGGAGGAAACGAAAAGACCCCTGACAGGACACTAGGCCAGGGGTAGGCAACGTCGGTCCTGGTGAGCCGCAGTAGCTACAGGTTTTCATTCCAACCCAATTGCTTAATTAGAAACCAATCATTGCCAATCTCAGACCTTATTTAATTTTATGGCTTGTTAGTCTGTGCAATGTAAGGCTCTTATATCGTAGATTTTTTTCCTTTCCAAAGATATCATCCAAATGATATGAAGCCTAAAACAGATCATTTTCAGTCTGTCACATTTTTCTATTAAGTGTTTTATTAAATCAAACAGTGCATGATGAACACACACAGATGTAATTGGAAAAAAGCTAGCTGGAGAACTGCTGGCTGCTTTGTCTTTTACATCTTATTGCTAATAAGGAGCAATTAAAACACTGAATGCAGCAGTTTAAGATTGAAATAAGCAATTAAGGTTGGAGAACCTTAACAAGCGAGACCACTAAAATGAAGCATCAAAATGTCACTTAAGCAATATGTGCTTCATCAGCAATAATTGAGTTCTCGTTAAGGAACTGAGTTGGAACAAAAACCTGCACATACTGCGGCTCACCAGGACCGACATTGCCTACCCCTGCACTAGGCAATACCGGGGCATATTCATGCACAACCACTGCATACCTAGAAACACTCTCACCAGGCTAATTTAGAATCTCTGCTCCAAATCTCAGGCCTGGCATGGGCAGAACACATAGAAAGAGCGTGATCTGAAAATCAAACCTCAGATCCTAGGGCATTGATGCAGAAGTGCTGTCTTCTCATATAGTTTTCTAAACCACTATTACTTTTTGGGGCCATGGGCAGCAAATGCCTACCCCAGCAGTATAGAATGTATGCAGTGAGCCAGCTCTAGCCAATGTGCAAAGTGATCAGACTCATACAGTATTGTGCACAAGTCTTACTACTCAGATAAACAGCTTTAAAAACAACTTACTCTGGTTTGGCCTAAGATTTCTGCACAGTACTATGTGTTTTTGGGTTGTGGGAAGAAAACCAAAGTGCCTAAAAGAAAGACCACACAGAAATGTACAGAATACATCGTCTCTACATAAACCCAGCATGGACATTTGAACCCAGGACTCTCTAGCTATGAAGCAGCAACGTTATATAAAACATTAAGGATATGTTTAGCCCGCAAAAACACTTATTTTGGAAAATAACACCACTCCCAGGGAAGTCTTGCTTCCTCATATCATTTAATCTCAGATTTGATCCTCTTCCTGCTGTCAAGTTCATAAGCAAAACTGAATTGTCCCCAGAATCAGTGTGTGCTTGTGGCTATGCTTGTGTGTGCCCAGAGATGGAGTGGCATTGCATCTTGGATTGTTACCAATGACAATCAATCGGACAGGAACTTTTAATATAAAATTCTGGCAACTTTACTCTGAGTAGGTACTGTAACACTACGAATGGTCATATTTTATAAAGATGCTGGTTATTAACTGGTTTTCTGATTTTTAAGTCAAATTGGCCATCATGAACTGGATAATTTAATTTCATGATCATTGCAACCAAAAACTCCTAAGAGTGTAAGAGCAGAGCACCTTTTGTCCTTGTGCAATTCAACATTTTTAATGCCTCTTTTTGCATGCACCACTAATTAGGAACTTGTGACAAACTTTAGCTAAACCAGCACAATCTAGTAGCTGCAGTCCTGTTGGGACCAACAAAGAAGGTCAAAAAGGAAACTGCTGCTTTCCAGGGGCATATCTTGCGATTTCTTGTACTTGCCTTATTAGAGTGAAAATTAATCCTTTCCACTGCGTTATACTTAAAATCATAAATAATTTGGCTAAACATGGAATGTTTATCTCTCAACTAAAAAAAGAAGCAAGACTGCATGTGAGTGATTTTTTTTTCCTTTTATAGTATGTAGCAACATTGCTAAAAATAAACCATTAGTGGGCAAAATCGCTACAAGAAATTATACAGTTTCTTAATTACAAGCTGATATTTAATTAGACTAACTCTTTCTGCTCTACATCTTTAAACTTAAAACTCTACAACAGTGCATTACTTTACTTTTTCCAAAACAAGAACAAAGATGGGTTCTTGTTAGATAAGAAGGTGTGTCTGCACACATAACCACACTTTATTTCCTAAGATATTTCTGTAGCAGTTTGCTTGGTACTAAATATTTTTAAATCAACAGCTTTTTGGCGTGGTGATAGGGTGACTCAAATCTTCTGCCTCATAGCTCCAGTAGATTGGGTTCAAATGCTGGTTTAGGATGTGTCTGTTATTGCTATCTGTGCAGGATTTATCTCCATATCCCAATGCTTCAGCTGACTGACAATTCTAAGCTGGCAGATGGTGAGCTTCAAACCTCAGACACAACTTCGCAGACACAACCCCAAATTTAAATACTTATTAATTTGGATGTAGTACCTTTAAATTGACCCTCTTTATCAAATAACACAAGTACTCATACAATTATGTTTGGTCATCCTCTTCTTCATTCCTCTCCTACTGAGTTTTGTTCTTCCTTTACTCCCAACTCGAACTGACAGGAACTAGACGTGGTTGCCATGTCAGGGAAAATACCCTAAATTTTAAGTTGAAACAGGGGGGGACAAAAATATAACATGGGGGTGTTTCTTCCTATGAAAATAGTCTTTCGTGCTTTTCACATTCTCTTGATTAAACCATCATCCAACAATAACCAACATACTGAACAGCCACATGTCACTGCCTCGCCCACTCATCTCAAAGCTCACGTATAATTGGTTAGGGCTCAGAGTGTCTGGGGTTGATGGACCATCTGAGGATGGTATGCTTTATCCAGAGATCCAGCAAAGCACAAAAACGCAAATCTAGAGTTCTGTGAAGTTGTCAGCTTAGCTTGCAAGATTAGATTAAAATCTTTTGAATATATTTCAGTGAAACAATTCTCGTGTAATTCCCAAAGCATCAAGCTACAGGCAGAAATTCAGCAGAAAATGAACAGCAGAACCAGAGTTTATAGATAGTGTCATTACTATTTAAACTAGCATAGCAAAACGTCTGTCTATTAAAACGTACAATGCTAAGTCCGTTTTGATCACGTCGTGCATTTATCTCTGTTCAGCAGATATGCCTTACATCTATCTTTCTATGCAAGTCTTTTTGACTTTCTTCATCTGACATTTATGCCCACTTGTGGATGCCAGGTGACATTACACCTGGGCGGGAACCCAGGACTTTTTATCATTCTATACATATACTGTATACCGCATTTTATATATCTATATATTTATACTGTATATATACAGAGAGAGAGAGAGAGAGATGATTACCTTTGCTTTTCTAAAGTTTTCTGGCTTGTAAATGACCCTGTGATTACATATTTTATTTTGGGATAAACACTATTTTGAGCTGTTCCATTTTAAAATAAAACTCGGCACAGAACACTGTCTTTACATGTTTACAATGGAGCTTACATGTTATGAGATATTTGTATGCATTAAATTCATTAAACTTTAAAAATCATTAAAGAATACATTCAATGAACGTTTTCATTTGCAGTTTTCAGATTTTAGCATTCGTTAAACTGTTTATTAAGTTAAATATTTTTGCCTGTTTTTCAAAATAAAAGGTGTCCATTATTTATTCATGTTATAGCTCTGGCATTTTGTGCCAGACTGGATCCTTTTGCTCTTTACATGGCTCTTTTAGGTGGCTCACTATCCTTTAAAGGCACTTGATGCTATTCTGTGAGTGATGCTGCAGGTTTGCTTTTTTAATAGTTGCCTCTGCCACTGGTGATAGAATGCCAACTCACACTATGGGTACTCATTTCTGGGTGATGAAGCTTGTCAGTGCCCTTACATAGCTCTGCCTTCAAAGCTGCTTTCCCTAGCAACCACTTCCAATTTTTTGAAGCAATGCAAAACTCTGCAAAATGGTGGGGTGGTCTACACTACTGCTGTGGTTATGCAGATGGTGATAAAAGCATATACAGTAAGTAGGGGTCTTGAGCACTTTGCTGTTAGGTGGCACATCAGGGATGTTAAGTGCTGGGTTGTCATGCCGTGTTAGCAGAGGTGTTAAACACTGCACTTCTGTGCAGTGATTTGCCGATTACAAGTAAACTGTCAAGCCCTTTTGGTGGAGCTGCAGATGTTTCTTGGATGTTTTTCTTCACTGAACTGATTCCCCAGTCTGGATCTCTCCCCCCATGGCTTCTCTGTAACTCCTTTGTGACCTGACTCCACAGTTTTACGACTGGCCCAGCTTCGCACAGCTCACCTGTGGTCAGTGACAAGTTCTGCAGCGTCTGTGCATTGGTGGAGCTGCAGAGGTAGCCATCTCTCAGCTGCCTTCTCCTTGTGCCACTGCCATAAATGGCATTCCAGATGATGGATCTTAGCCTCGAGACTTCTGAGCAGCTTAACAGAAGAGCCAAGTAAGACTGTTTTATGTCTTCAGGGCACTTGGCCCGTTAACATCGAACATTGGGTTTTCTTTTGATCCTGCTTCTGACACCAATGTAGCGCTGGTGCTGAGTTCCAACATGGATCTTTTTGGTCTTTATATGACTCGCTAACCTTAAAATGACTGCTCACCATTGACGCACTAGATGGAATTCAATTTGTGACTTTGCAGGCTTGGCATTTTTATAGATGCCAATGCTGCTGGTGATGGAATGCCAGCTCATACTATGGGTACTTATCCCTGGCTAATGCAGCTTTTCAATACTGTTATAACATCTTTCATGTAGTGAAAAACATTGCATTGTTTTGTAGATGGAATGGAGGAATGAACATTGAAAGTCAGAATGGATTTTTCATCATAACAAATTCAAATATTTGAGTGCAGCTGTAGCTAGAGCCACATCACTAAGCAGCACTGACAATATTAGTTTACTTACACAACTGGTAAACCCTTTCTTTACAAAAGGTCAGCGTTTGGTTTTTGAAACAGTTTATTAAATGTATAAGTTACTAAACAATATTTAAACGATTTGTTTTTAGTTTTTCAGAATGAGGGAAAATTGGCTTGCTGATGGGGGATTTTGACGGTAGAAACTGGCAACTTGGCCCTGGATAGGGTAGCAGTCCACTGTAAGGCTCCCTCATACACACAAGGTACACACTGAGACTGGGTATGGGATACAATGCCATACACTTTAAAAGAAAGAAAGAAAGAAAGAAAGAAAGAAAGAAAGAAAGAAAGAAAGAAAGAAAGAAAGAAAGAAAAAGAAATGTAACTTCACGAGCTTAGTCATAATTAACTGAACAAGACGACGGAGTGCACACTCCTTAACACCTGCTCCACTGAATTGTTAAAGTATCCCGAACGCGTGCGCACTGGCAGATGTAGGCGATGAAATTCACTGACTTTCCCACCTGCACTTTGTTCTTTTGTCTGCTGGGCCCGTTCCGGCTTGCCATTTCCCACGTAAACCCACCGCACCTAAGGAGAACAGGCAAGATTAGACCAGTCTGCATACATACATTCACACATACACACACACCCACACACATAGAGGCACGCTCTCGCGCGCGCGCACCCGCTTATTTAACCGTTTGCCCGCCAGGTTCGGCTGTCGAGCGTGTGGTGGCGGCGGTTGCGGTTGCGGCTGCGCCTGCGTGCTTAAAGGGGTGCCCACTGGCGTCACGTGTGCGAACTCTTCTCAAGTTCTGGACGCAGAGGAACTGGACAAAAGGGCGAGCCGCATTAATAACTAACTGCAGCCGGCCGCTGAAATTCTATCACTTGAAGTCTCCTAATCCGCCTTCTATTTAAATCAATCAGCGGAACAATACACTGACTGTTGCCTGAGCGGAAGCGAATTTGTAATTGTACACGTTTCTTTCGCCTTAAAAGCGCGTTGCCATGTCCTCGTGACAGTTTCGGTTTAATTCCGGCCTCTTTTTATCCTTCCCAGTGTTTAGTGTTAAGGAAAGTTAACGTGAGCTCTTAATATGTCGACACAAAAGGAAAATCCCACATTCCGAAATCTTCCGCATTCAAGTCACATCCTTATGTGGAAGTCTTTCGTGTTTCTTTTTTCGGGAAGGACGTCATTGTTAATGAATGTCACCTTTTACTGCAGGTTAATGTGAATTTAACTGACTTTCATACTATAGTAGACCTTTAACACACACCGATAAGTAACCGGGTTAAGGATTTGAAAGGCTAGACTCGTACTTCAGTGTATGCTGTTTAAGTGTGACATGTGTTCGCATTATGTGTGACAAGGTGGCGCAGTAGTTTGTCTTACCTGGGTAAACAGACGTCAGCAGGGGGCTACACGAGTACGGACATGACGTCATAGGGAAAACTATGGATACTGAGGTTTAGCGTCAGTCATCACAAACTGAAGATTTCTCCGTTCGTGTGCTTTCACCTGAAAATAAAAAAACATTGTTGGCCACTTTGGAATAGGGGAAGTACCACAGTCTGCATAATAACCTACATTAATAATTTGTGACTAAAATAATTTTTTTCTTTAAATCTAAGGTTATTATTGTTTTCATTATACCTTTATCCAAGGCAGCTAAAATATTTGAGATAGTTGGTTACGTTTTCTTTCTTTACAATTGGATTACAGGTAGGTGAAATGACACAGTGTCAATAGCAAGATTTGAATTTACAATCTCAGGGTTTTTAATATAATGCTCTAACCAATGTGCCAAGGTGCCTGCTATTTATAAGTACTCGGTTTTCATTATATTATAGGTCCTCCCAAAATGTGACAGTTCTTACAGAAAAAGTTGTGCTGCATTTGGTGGACTGAGCCCTCCTATCTCTCTACCCACTATTTTGCACAATGAAAATGCAGCTTCCAGTGTGCATTTTTCAATGTGTACTATTCTAAGATGTGCATATTAGGTTATGTTTTGGCTTCATATTGATTGTGAGCATGAATGGGCCCAACTGGACCAGCCTTCTACAACCCTGAACTGGATAAGCATCCTTGTAAATGAAGAGATGGAAAATTAGTAGTTGGATTGTATGGACTAGTATCTGAGGTGTTGGTTTGCAATGCACAACACTGCCAGTTAAAGTCCTGCAAATGGCATATTGCAAGCAAGAAATTTCTTTCACCTGTCAGTACTCCCATAGAATATGCAAATATATGGAAGCATGTGCTGAATTATGAGGCTGTTATGCTTAAAAATGTGCAATAACAAGAATACATGTGAGTTATTTGTTTGTTGAAATAAAGTAACAGTCTGTTATAAATAATACTTTGTATCACTGGGTCAGTTTGAATTCAGATACATTTCATGCGAATGCAGGGTGTATTATACAGGGTGGTCCAGATCTAATTATGCAATTATGCAATTTTCATTATGCATAACTTATTAAGTTTATTACATAGAGAATTCACAAAAAATTATTTTTGTTGCCGATAGATGGCAGCACCTGCCCTGCATTCGTTTATTGCAAGATATTTCAAACAATTCTTTTGTCTTGCATTGTTTTCCTGCATTGCATTAAAAGTTGCATAGTTAGATCTGGACCACCCTATATATTACTCCAGTAAGTTCAACACATCCATTGTTTCACGATAGATAGATAGATAGATAGATAGATAGATAGATAGATAGATAGATAGATAGATAGATAGATAGATACTTTATTAATCCTGAAGGAAATTGCAGGGTTACAGCGGCAGACATATAAAGATGCTAATATACATGAAGCCACAGTAATCATATTAATTATGTTAACAAGGTACAAATACACATGTAGTGAGAATTATCTATAAGCAAATTAACAAAGTGTAGGTATTCACTAAGTATAAAGTGATTTGAATTGCAAGTACTTATACAGTAAGTTACAATTTTACAGTACTGAATATCAATCATTGTCACAGGATATTGCACAAGGTATCATTGTTTGTTATGTTCTCTGCAGGAACAGCTTAGTACAATTCAGCATACAGGGTACAATACCACCTCGGCCGAGGAGTGACCCTTTGATGGCTGATGGTTGAGGGTAGAAAAAACCTTACGTACTATTCCTTGGAGCAACATAGTTGTCTCAGTGTGTTACTAAAAATGCTGTTCCATGTAGCCAAAACTTCATACAGGGGGTGAGAGTCATTGTCCATGACAGTAAGTTATCATTCATTGATTGTTTTGTATAGTGCAATGAGCTCTATGCACCATTAAATGCTACTTTAGTGTGAGACTGTGTATTATGCTTTTAACAAAAAGCACTTATAAATCTTGTTAAATAAAGTGCCTTTTATAATTATTTTTTGTCAGTGTGTCTTGGTAATTAGATGTTAAAATGAGAGGGTGTATTGTGATATAAATATGTAAAGTGCATCCGGAAAGTATTCACAGCGCATCACTTTTTCCACATTTTGTTATGTTACAGCCTTATTCCAAAATGGATTAAATTCATTTTTTTCCTCAGAATTCTACACACAACACCCCATAATGACAACGTGAAAAAAGTTTACATGAGGTTTTTGCAAATTTATTAAAAATAAAAAAATTGAGAAAGCACATGTACATAAGTATTCACAGCCTTTGCGGTGAAGCTCGAAATTGAGCTCAGGTGCATCCTGTTTCCCCTGATCATCCTTGAGATGTTTCTGCAGCTTAATTGGAGTCAACCTGTAGTAAATTCAGTTGACTGGACATGATTTGGAAAGGCACACACCTGTCTATATAAGGTTCCACGGTTGACATTTCATGTCAGAGCACAAACCAAGCATGAAGTCAAAGGAATTGTCTGTAGACCTCCGAGACAGGATTGTCTCGAGGCACATATCTGGGGAAGGTTACAGAAAAATTTCTGCTGTGAAGGTCCCAATGAGCACAGTGGCTTCCATCATCCGTAAGTGGAAGAAGTTCGAAACCACCAGGACTCTTCCTAGAGCTGGCCGGCCATCTAAACTGAGCGATCAGGGGAGAAGGGCCTTAGTCAGGGAGGTAACCAAGAACCCTATGGTCACTCTGTCAGAGCTCCAGAGGTCCTCTGTGGAGAGAGGAGAACCTTCCAGAAGGACAACCATCTCTGCAGCAATCCACCAATCAGGCCTGTATGGTAGAGTGGCCAGACGGAACCCACTCCTTAGTAAAAGGCACATGGCAGCCCGCCTGGAGTTTGCCAAAAGGCACCTGAAGGATTCTCAGACCATGAGAAAGAAAATTCTCTGGTCTGATGAGACAAAGATTGAACTCTTTGGTGTGAATGCCAGGCGTCACGTTTGGAGGAAACCTGGCACAATCCCTACAGTGAAGCATGGTGGTGGCAGCATCATGCTGTGGGGATGTTTTTCAGCGGCAGGGACTGGGAGACTAGTCAGGATAAAGGGAAAGATGACTGCAGCAATGTACAGAGACATCCGGGATGAAAACCTGCTCCAGAGCGCTCTTGACCTCAGACTGGGGCAGCGGTTCATCTTTCAGCAGGACAACGACCCTAAGCACACAGCCAAGATATCAAAGGAGTGGCTTCAGGACAACTCTGTGAATGTCCCTGAGTGGCCCAGCCAGAGCCCAGACTTAAATCCAATTGAACATCTCTGGAGAGATCTTAAAATGGCTGTGCACCGACGCTTCCCATCCAACCTGATGGAGCTTGAGAGGTGCTGCAAAGAGGAATGGGCAAAACTGGCCAAGGATAGGTGTGCCAAGCTTGTGGCATCATATTCAACAAGACTTGAGACTGTAATTTCTGCCAAAGGTGCATCGACAAAGTATTGAGCAAAGGCTGTGAATACTTATGTACATGTGATTTCTCAGTTTTTTTATTTTTAATAAATTTGCAAAAACCTCAAGTAAACTTTTTTCATGTTGTCGTTATGGGGTGTTGTGTGCAGAATTCTGAGGAAAAAAATTAATTTAATCCATTTTGGAATAAGGCTGTAACATAACAAAATGTGGAAAAAGTGATGCGCTGTGAATACTTTCTAGATGCACTGTATATGTTTATGTTTATATCTACAGTATTAATGTATATACACATTGTGAAGGCTAGGGGGCACCACAGAGCCCCAAACCCAAGCTTGAGCACACAAACACAGTCCCGGGTTCAAATCAAAGAGTTGTTTATTACAAAATACCTTGTATAAACAATTAAACCCCATGTTTCTTCTTCTTCTTTCTCTCACCCTCCATCTCCACCGCACTGCTACTCCTCCAGTTGAGTGTTTCCTTTCTCCACTCCCAGCTCTGACTCACCTGGACAAGGCAGTGCGGTCTGTTTTATTGAGGACTGGGAATACTTCTGGTGATGTGACATAGCCAGTTCGAAGCAATTCCAGATTATGAGAAATCCAAGGAGATCCTCTCTTGGCACCGCCCTCTATCATCTGCTAGGGATCCCTACAGGGCTGCTCCCCCAGACTCCAACTTCCATGCAGCCCTGCAGATGTCCAAAGTGGGAATCTATACGAAGAACACTGTCACCTATTAAAGTGGGGGATGAATTGCTTCCTGCCATGGTCTCCTTCCAGTTCTTGTACTCTTCGGCCATCCAACCCAGGACGGGGATCTTAAGGCATTCTGACTAGGTATTGCCCCATTTAGTCCATCCTTCCATTATGCCATTCTGGCCAGATAAGGAGTCCACCTCCGTCCTGGGCAGGACGCCCAACAAACCTCTTGGGCATCTACAATACAACACATACATATACTTTATGTATTGTATGTACAGTAGAATGACAATTATCTGAAGTAACTGGGACCAAAGTCGGTTCAGTTACTCAGATAGCTTGGATAATCAAGCATACATGAGAATGTCCAGCTTATATTAAACAAAGTATAATTACATGTACAGTTAAAATACTATATGCAAGGTAATGTTCTAAAAAAATAATTGATTTAGGAAATTGTTTGTAAATGATAACCAAAACATTTTGAAGAAACTATAAATCACACTTTTTCAACTAAACAGGAATAAACACAAGTAATTTTACAGAAGAAGATTGGAAATATTTACATTGGGGCGAAGTCTCCCATCCTATTTAATAGCAATATCATCATAGAACTGCATTGAGACTGTCACACATACCAAACCATCGCATTTTCTAATCATTACCACTTACCTTTTTCATCTCATTTCCAGCCCTTTTGCCCATGTGCCAAAATACAAGGAAATTTATTCCGATGCATGGAGTGGAAAAGGGGTGCAGATGGAGAACATGTGCCAGCATGTGTTGTGGGGGTCCTTCTTCTGCTTAAATTTGATGGCCTGGCTTAGAACAGCTTACTGAGTTGTGGAAAGTGAGCACAGATGGTGTTAACTGTAACCTAAAATGAGTGGTGCAAGGTGGAACCAGCGGCATGAATGTGTAGGCAGGTAGAGTGTAAAGCAGATGAGCATAAGTGAAGTTGCATGGAAGGAGCCATAAATGATCAGTCAGCATTGGAATGGTACATTTCAGAATAACCCTAAGGGATTAGTATTCCTTGTTTTCACCTCAAACAACTTTAAAAACCTTACAAATAATTATCTTATTACGTTTTCATTTTGCAATTGTATGTTGGAGTATATGTGAAAAGAAACTTCAGTCTTTCACTTATTACTAGCTATAATGCATATATCTTTGAAAACACTATCAGAAATGAATACATTGAGCAGCAGGAGTAATATTTAATCATAACAACCATTACACTAAAAGTAGATACCATCATTTTTTTTTTGGGGGGGGGCAGCATTGAGGCAGATATTTGATGATTTTGAAGATTGACATTTGGATAATCAATGTTCTACTGTATGTTGTCCTAGATTAGTTGGCAATTATAGGTGAAAGCTAAATTCAGTCACAATGGAATTGAAGTCTTATAGTCATGTTCACTAAAGCTACCTGGCAGTTACTCACCCTTTTTTTACCCAGAACTTTGGCAAGTGCTTGTGTGTGAAGCTAGAACTTGATCTTCTCTGTATTGTCCCTGGAGATTTTTTGCTCTCTAACATTTCATTTCTGGCCACACTGTTACTCTCCTAGAGGGGTGGATGTTCCCCTAGCATCCTAACAATACATGCTTCAGTCCAGGCCCCCTTTCTTTTTCATACTCATACTACTTGCCCTTCCAAACAGTTTGGATGCATACAAGGCATACCATCGCCTGATGATGCTGTTTCTTCTGCATTGGCACATACAAGGCATACCACCGCCTGACAGCTCTATTTCTCCTGTACTGGCATGATGGTGTAAAACATCACTACCATTGCAAGCTTCCCTCTGTTTTCTAGGCCATACTCTTCCCTGACCTTGACCTGTGCCACCTTTTCTTGCTGATACATTCTTTGTCCACCACATCACCTATGTTAGTATGCAATACTTCATTACAAAAGTGCTGGCTGATGATTTTATATGTATAATAAAAATAAAATGTCTTATCTATGAAAGGAGCTTACACATATCTTCTATTATGGCTTGGCAAGATGTATGGCAAAAGCAAATATAACTACACAAGTATGGCCTTACCACAACATCAGATCAGGCTCTAATCCGGACAGTACAGTAGAAACAGATAGAGATGGAATGACTGCACATAATGTTAAGTATGGTTTTGCTTTAAATATGTTCCGTCTGAAAGCAACACATCACCATTTGAACTCCTACTGCTTCTTTGGTGTTTGTCTTGAGCAGGTTCATATATTCAGCTCTTGTTTCCATTGTATGTTACAGCCTAGGTCAGAAGAAGGAATGGAGACAGTGTAAAGATTCACACAGTCTTTCTCCTTTTTATTATTTTGATTCAACCATTTAGGATGAGTGTGACCATGAGCTGTTACTACTTGGAAATGTTCCTCATTACACACAGCTCACACAACCAAGCCTACAAGTGGTCTCTGTACCAGTTAGAATTTGTGGCTGCCAGCCTTCTTATTTGTTAAAAACAAGACAAGCAAGAAGGCACAGACAGATTTAAGCCAATTAATATATGAAGGAGGGACATGTTTTATTACCTGTCTTGCACTTGACCTATATTTATGTATGTATTTTGCCACAATCCTGGAGAATGTTATTTTAGGGCCATTGTATGCACCAATAATGTGTATGGATGGTATGACAACAAAGACTCTTGACAAAATATCACAGCTTGGCCGTTGCTCTCTACTCTGTAGTATCACTTATCCTCTTAAACTGTATACCTGCATAGCACCATAGCTGTAGCAGATTTTTTTTTTACTGTTACTGTACTATATATGTGTAAGTGTATCAAGAATATGTAGTTGCTGACATTGAAAATACTGTATGTATGGCAAGATATACAGATGATTACATATTTGCATGGCTGTTATACTACTGTCCACCACAATAGAGATGAAAACCATCCCAAAATAAAATGATGCTAAAATAAACTGGTCTTATCATGTTGACCTTGGGACAGTCTACAGGAGACCAATATTTTGACATCACATTCATCAACCAGACAAACAGCTAAATAAGTCTGATTTGTGTAAACTCAATAGTCTTTATGAAGTCTGGTGGTCAGTCGACATATCACAGCATATGTTGAACCTACTGATTGACAGTGGGATGAGGGTTTGTTTACAGAAAGGCTGTCATGCCAAGCGGCAAGATCATAGGGGTTGAAAAGAGCACCACAATGGCAGTAAATTGTGTGACCTACCATTGCAGCAACTAGGTATGAGCTTATCAACCTATACATAAATTAACTGCATGAATTACTGGGTAATCATAACCTGATGACTCATTGAAATGGGATTCAATTTAGCCATCCATTATGATATCTTCCATTGACTTTGTCTGGAATGGTGTGACATTTAGGCAGCCTAATCAGCTATATTATACAGTATTACCCATCAATCTGTTTTCTTCAGTCATTTATTTCATTACAGCTTGCATGAAAAGCACAACAAAACTAATTCTGAATGGGAGGCCAGTCATTGTAGTCACAAATTCAGTAATTTCTAACATATATATTAATATACAAAATTTAACATTCCACCATATACATAATAACTTCATGGATTCTTTGGAGTTTAGAAGCAGCCATTAACTTAATTGTTGCATGGTATGAAAGGCACCCAGACTCACACCTTGGCTGAAACTGAACCCAGTCTGCTGAAGTTGTACACGTTTTTGGTTGTTGTATGTTAGCCATCCAATAAACCAATTTTGGATGGAAAGCACCAGTGTATTACAGAACACATTCACACACACTCACCAGTACTCAGTAAACCATGAACCAATACAGAGTCATCATATGACGTGTGGAAAGAAAACCAAAAATCCCTGGAGAAAAATCCATGAACACCTGAACAGAAGGTGTAGACCCTACACTGATAGCAAATGAGCAGGGATTCAGACCCATTCTCCTTAAGATGTGAACCAGTAGTACTTACCACTTCACAATTGTTTTATTATATTATATTATATTATATTATATTATATTATATTATATTATATTATATTATATTATATTATATTATATTATACTAGCTGACTAGGAACGGAAAATGGTGAGAAAGGAATTCAGAAATCAAGAAGAAATAAATACTTCTTGAAAGACACAGTTGTGAATAGGTGTTTTGGTGGAGATGACAGATAATGAATCAAAAGATCTAACCCTAGAAAAAGCCACGTACAACTGACCATGGCTGAAGACTGGTTGTTGTAGATTGACGCAAATCTTTGCAAACGTTTGTCCTTGGGACTTGTTGATAGTCATGGAGACGGCGAGTCTGAGTGGAAATTGTGTGAGTTTAAATTTAAAAGGGAGATTGGTGTCGGAAGGAAGGAGAGAGATTCTGGGAATGAAAATTGTTTCAGAATTTTGCATAGCGATCAGTTTGCACTCAATAATATGCAGTAGATGAAACTGTAGTGTTTTGTGGAAGACAAGAATGACCGAGGACTGATGTGTTGGTGTTATCAGACATTATATGCTGCTGTGGAGACATGATCGGAATCGGTAGGAGGGCTTCATAGTGGCCATTGTCCAGTTGTCCTGAGTACAGAAAGTAAATGAAGAGAGTATTTCCAGAATTGTAAATGCAAGGCGGGATGTTGGGGTCGTGTTTGAAGTAAATGACAATGTTAGCATGGAGAATCTCGGAAAGAGCTTGAATTTCAGCTTCACCACCATAAACCCCAGATGTTGCCATGTATTGGTAGTACTCCTGACTTGTTGTGATAACTCGACTTGCGTTGGAAAGAACAACAGGAAGAACATCTCCAAATCTGTCCCAATGTGATGCAACGAAATCTACTGCCCTATGTCATAGTGAGAGTGCATTGCCTTCGTCAACTGTTTGTGTCAAGAAATAACCCACTGATTGGAACAGGCAGTTGCCGGATCCCGGAATAGAGATGACGTTGTACAAAAACCCATCGACAGAGAAGATACTGTCATTCATTTTATAACAAAGGCTTAGGAAACAACCGTCGCAGTATAACGAAAATATAAAGGAGCGAAACCAATAGCAAGGAGCGAAACCAATGCCAATGGTCGACAGAGTACCTTTCTGTAGCAGGCTACGGAAAAGACTCCCAGGCACACACATGGCTGAAGTGAAAGGTCACGCGGTCAGGCTAGATATAGGGCAGTGACGTGACACCAATGGGGTCATGAGAGAGGAGCAGGGAACGCGGTAGTTCGAAGGAGGAATAGGAATCGAGAAAAGTGGCGTGAGTGTGTATGGGAGGCCTCAGGCAGCGTGGAGAAGGGTTTGGAAGAGCAGGAATAGGAATCGAGAAATCCGTGTCGGCTGTGTGTGGGGGACCGGTTTTGAAGAGAAGCCGCAGACAGCGTAGGGAAGGGTTTGGAAGAGGACGAATAGCAATCGAGAAATGCTGTGTCGGCTGCGTGTGGACGGGACTGCTTTTGAATAAGAAGCAGGATGAACCAGAAGAGAAATATATTATATTATATTATATTATATTATATTATATTATATTATATTATATTATATTATAACTCCAGCTACTTGAATATTTTTTCCACATCCCAAAGGTTGATTGATGACTAAATAAGCCTTAAATGGGTGAATGTGCATATGTGGGTGTATGGGTGTCTGTGATGGACTGGCTCCCTGTCTAAAGTGGTTAGCAGCATTGAGCCTGATGTTGCTGGGACAGGCTCCAGTCCTGCAACCCTGAACTAGATTTAGTAGATTTCTTACTGAATGGGTAAATGGAGAGTGTATATAATAGCTTACATTTAGGCTAAGCAGCAGAATAAATATTTAAGTTTTAAAGGACAAATTTATGTAAACTTCTTTGCCATATTGTAATACAAGATATGATACGAGTATAATGATTGATTACAGGTAAACACGAACAGGATCCCACAAGGCTGCAAACTCCAACCACTGATTTGACCTGCTTGTGTTCAGATTTCATAAAATATGAAGAAAGTGTAAGGCATTGGTGGCAAAATGCTTCTCAGGTACAGAGAGTTTGTTTGCTCTTCTCATGTCTGCAAAACGTTTTCTGCAGATATTCTGATTTCCTCCATCTCCGTCTAAACTGGTACTGTGGGTGAACATGATGGACAGTCCACACTGGCTCAATATTACTCAGTACTGGACGAATCAGTTAAGAAAAAGAATACATGGATAAAGAAATTTATTAATCTAATAGAAAGAATATGAAATGTGCTACATAAAACAATAGACTAATGTCTATAAAGGCAGTATTATGTTGCTTGTTATTTTGACACTAATCGTATCGATGTGATATTAGAGTTGACATATGAGTGGATGTGTACTTTATACAGTATAGCGCTTTGGTTGGCAGACAGGGGTAATGACAAAGGCAACTCATTTAAAAGTTCCAAGTAGGTGCGACCTTTTTGCTCCTGTAATATAAAAGTTTTGCTAAAATCAATTGTTTTTAGGAGTTCGCCAGGAAAAGTGGTATGCTAAAGTCCAATCGATTACGTAACGGTTCTTGATTGCCATGTGTGTAAGCTACGGTCACCATTTTCACTAAGGACGAGGGCGTAGTGTAAACGAAGTGTCTCTTTTTTACTGTGATAATCGTCTCTTGCTGCAGAAAACGGTATTAACTTTCCATCCGCGTCACTGCCAACAAGCTGCCGACAAGCACCGCCATCAGGCAGCAGAAATACGGGCTTCATTGTGACGATCGCATTAACGGAAGAAGTAGAGAAGACCGAAGCTGCGCGGGGGGAGCTACGATAAGCGTTGGAGCGACATGTGTCTCTCACACACATCCCTACCCCTCCATTCTTTTTAACAGCCACTTAGGAAGTGTAAAAAAAGAGGCAGAGATAGAGAGAGCGCTTTCCAACCAAGCAGAACTTTCCGTACAGAGTTTCAAAATGCTAATGTATTCTGACACCCGGTTATTACGATTAGATTTGGGCGGAGTCGTGGGCTCCGAAAGAGAAATTTACGTGATCTCTTCTGCGCGTGTGATTTGCTCCCTGAGATCCGCCCTCAGCCTAGGTAACTTATTAAAAAGGAGGTGGGCGGGGCAACGGTGATAGGGGATATATTGTGTTGGATACATTACACAGCCGCTCGTCTAACTCGGTCCTTTTGAGAAGTAGACGTGCCTTAGTACGGTTTCGCCTCTATTTCTGCCAAAAATAAAAGGAACTAAACAGCCCCTCCTTTTTCCCTACTAATCCAGCTGAAATAATGGCACGAGGGAGTAACGAAAATGAGGGAGGATGGAAGAAGTTTATTTGGGATTCGGAAAAAAAGGCATTTCTAGGGCGAACGGGAAGCAGTTGGTGTAAGTATCGAGTTTGGCGAAACAATAAAAACGCTTTCTGTCTGTATAACTCGTAGTTTACTTAACATGGAGCTTACTGGAAATCGGAAAGGGCGTGTTTGGATTGGGCTGGAGTCTGGGGTTTCCTTGAACACGAGGCACCTGTTTGATTTTGACCTTAAGTCGTCGGGTTGAAAATCGCTATTTAGAAACGCGCGATGTCTGTTGCTTTCCCGTCAAGTATCATCCTAGTCAGTGGAGGAAAAGGATGCGGGCAACAGCAAGATGTCGCTGCACGAGTTTCATTTGAATGACAGAAGTAGAATTGCAGTTTTGGTTTTTGATCTGGAAAACGACGGTAGAGGCAGAGTAATTTGGGGAGATGAAGAAAGATAACGCGCCACTTATAGTAACTGTTTTCGGTACAATCATATATAATGTCTGTTAAGTGGGCGAAAATGCCTCTCAAAGACGTTGCCGTCAAGGTCAGTTGAAAACAATTGATGGAGTTAATTTCACGGTGTTCGGTGACAAGTACTTACAGACTCGACGACAAAAGAGGGATTTTTCAAGGACGTTTAGTAGCACTGAGTTAAAAGCGAAACCGAAGACCACCCTTCTGAAAGCGTCCTCTCCGTGGATTTAGAGGTGACACGATCAAAGTTCTTGTCGCATAAATTACCTCGAGTCCATGCCAGTGGAAAATGTCCAGAAAACGAATTTGACCGGCTGTTATGAAACAAAGGGTTAAAAATGCATCACAGCCCAAGGTTGCTCAAGGTGATGTGCCTTCACTCGCGAACTCGCGTGATCGGGGGTGGCACACGGTCGTTTCTTTTAAAAGATGTGCGACAGTATTTCAAACAAAAATAATATTTGGTGGTCTTGTTTAGGTACAGTTCTCGCCGAATATTGGCAAAGATAAGTCTTTGGAAGGTGATACAAAGGCCGGGGTTGGGGGCCGTGGTGGCCATGTATTCTGAGAAATCAATGAGGGTGTTGGTTTCCTAGCAACTTTCTACTATATATTTACCCACAAACCTTGGAAGTGTGTGGGCAAGTCGCACGATACTCCAGTCTTTCCGTGCTTTTCTTAGAATTCTTGCAAAGTTTTCATCATTTGATATATGCGTGTGGTATTTAGTCATCAGACAGGAAGAGCGACACAAAGTTGAAGTTTTTTTTTTGGGGGGGGGGGGGGGTGATCCTCTGCTTCCGCATCTCTCGGCTGACAATTAAACTAACGTCTGGGCTTTAGAAAGAATCGAGCCAACTTTTAAAAGAAGCATGGTTCACACAAAAGACGAAATCTGTTTTAGCTCCACTCTGATCCCGGTGTCTCCGCCATGCGACAAGTGGTTCCTTGGTGTAGTGCCGACTTGAATGATCTTATGCATTATTTATAAGACGACGAGACATCCCTTATACCGTGCAGCGACGGAGCCACCTGCTGTCTGCGACACGGGCACCGCGGGGACTTGTCACCCCCGGCTCGCGTTTAAGCCGAAAACCGGCCATCCATCCGCTTAGATGCGATTGGCGTTTAATTAATACATACACAGATAAACTCAGAGAATCGGCGAATACAGTGGTTTAACTGAATGAATGTTTTAATTGATTTCCGTCAGCATATTTAACTGCTAGTAAACCAGCAGCTGAAGATTTTTGTTTAGGTCTGACGGTGAACTTTTACCGTTGATCAGTTTGGTGTGTTTAAAATGCGTTCCGTCTTTCAGATACAGTAGCAAGTCTGTATTTGCATCTGTATATGCATATTGATCTTTTGCATAAATTTAAATATTTACCAAACTGAAAAATATAATTATTGAAGTGATGGGAAAAGTCGCCGCATTGTTGCACACTGTGTTGTGACTGTGCAGGTTAGCTGATCGTTTGGCTGGAATGAAAAAGCAATGTGAGATTAGATTCGTCATGCCCTACAGAAAACCTCCATACATAATGCCTTCTTTATATTCCCCAGTTCACATCATCATATGCCTCTCTCCTTCTGCTTTCCTTTTTGCCATGCTCAGCTGATGAACTTCCTCTTTAATTTCCCTTTCGTCATATCCTTCATGTACCTCTTGCCCTGCATTTTCCTAGTTGTCTTGGTAGATTCTGTTACAGAACAGTTCTAGCAGCCCCAGTGCTTCTCATTTTCTACTTAACTCATATTCTCCTCCAAGTTGGAAAGAAAAACGTAGCTTAATTCCAGTCCCATGGCTGTTAAAATGATGCTTTAAAGAAAATAAATATTGGCAACATTAGTTGTGTTACAGATGTGAATCCTTCCTTTTTTTAACTAACTGTTTCCAAAGACAAAAAGTCAAAAGCAGTATTACGCCTAGCCTGACCAGCAGTCCTTCAAACTTAAAAGTAGCAGGCAGGCAGTTTTTGCAGTTTCATTAAGTATGAACAGTGCTATCTGAGAACAGTGTCAGCTTTATCAGAGGTGATTATAGTGGCAGGAAGCAGCAGGACAGAATCAAAATCAAATTGACATATTGAATTGCACCTTGTGCATATTGTTCAAGGGGTATTAACAGTTGTACGCAGCAAAGAACGTCTTAACAAATAGAGTTCCAGGATGGAAAAAAGAAATCAACCTCTCAGAATGTTAAACATGCTGAGCACCTTATTGCATTGCTATATGTAGGTATTTCATTAGATATATTTAATCCTGAAATTAAGATTAATTTAACCAGAGACTTTGGACAGTCCTATACCCAATCTGTTAATAAATATTAAAGTTTTTATTTTAAATTAAGTAGTTTAAATACACTATGGTTGTGTGTCAATTTTAGAACAGCCTTTTTATTACTATGTGGATAGTTTGAAAATTTGCCCATCTTTATTTTCATTGTTTTTTAAGACTTAATTCTTTTCATCAATACAATAGAATAAGAGTAATGAATAATGGCTTGAAAAAAGGTGGCCAACATGTAGGAAATCCATGGAGGCTTCTGCAGAAGACTGCCTGCCTACTCCACCTGTTCTATGGTTACAGAAGTGGAGCACCAGGGGAATGGCAAGGTGTGGTTTTAATAAACCTGTTGAATTCAGATCACAAAGAAGTGTTACTTAACTTGCTAAAATACTGTAGGTTAGAACATGTTCTTTACAAATATTGCATGCTTTTTGATCCCAGTATATACAAAATTAGTAAAATTTTGCACAGTGTCATATATTATAACTTCTGTTATGCTAATAAATCTCCGGATGACCTTGAAGGTGAAGACTGTGTTAGTTGCAGTCTCCTTGCCCCTGTGCCGTAAGAATGGCTAAAAAGGCCTTCTAGGTTTCTATTAGAGATGCTGCTATGCTATTTATAAAAAAAAAAAAAAATGTAATATACCATTGTCAGACCCTCTTATTTCAGTTGAGGGACTGACACCTATCTTAGCAGCACTGGGTGCAAGGTGGGGACCAGCCATGAGTGGGACACCAGGGCATCACCAAGCTCTCCCAGGCACTCACTTTTGTCACTTTTACCATGAAATTCTTATACAGTACTTGCACATATGATCAAAGTACAACACATGGTGACTCTTCGACAGTGTGACCATCCGGTATTATTAGTCAAGCAGTAGTAATGTTGCAAAGAGGAAAATGTGAATTGGTTAATCTGTGATATTTGTAGATAAGCAAAAAATACGGTGACTAAGGATTCTGTTGTATGTTCTAGTAAAACAAGTAGCTTACTGTAAAATATTGCGGTGTAACTTGATACGAGGAATTGGTTATGTCCTTCTCATAATAACCCTCTATCTCCCTTTCCCACAGTTAAAATATTTCTTTTCTACTTGATCTTCTACGGATGTCTGGCTGGCATTTTCATTGGAACTATACAGGCCCTTCTTCTGACCATTAGCAGCTACAGACCAACTTATCAAGACAGAGTTGCACCTCCAGGTGAGACAACATAAATACAACTTTTATGATTAGCACTAGAACAGGCGTGGTCTTGGAGTTCAAAACTATATCTTAATCAGAGGGAGAAGGACTTTACTAATATGCAGGAAAGTATATTAAAGTGTTTGGTTTTGGCTCAATACTGAAAATTATTGCAGTATTTAATAGGTAAAGTTGGTTGGGGTGGGACTTGAGTTGCTTTTAAATTATATATGTAATTTTTAATCTCAAAGTTCAGTGTTAGTTTTTTAATAAATAGGTTTGCACATTCTAGCCTAAATGTGGTGTGCAAGTTAGCTCTTTGTAAAGGGTGGGGGGGTGTGCGTAAACAGTGTTCCCATTCTGCCACTAACCTCCTTTGTAAGCAGATTATAAAACTGAAAGCAAAGTAGCAGAAACTCGTGACTTGTGTAAATTTGTTCCATTGATGTCATTTGCCGGCTTACTCGGGTTGAATTTGTCAAAAGAATAAATTATTACTGTGTTGCCATTTTTCACAAAAAAAACTCTTAAAGTGGTGAGGGGCTGTATCTTGTCTTTCAGGTACATTTTGGAGGCCTGGTAGCTGGAGAGCACCAAGCATACAAAACATAAGATCCTACCACTTTTAATGCTGATACCCCATTTTAAGGTGGAAGGGGGTGGATTGATGCCTGTCATTACTGTCATTCCCCTTTTCCCAAGTAAAAACAGCAGTCAGTTAGGTGTCCTTGATTTAAGGTGTACACAAGATAATGTTAGTGCAAACCCTGTCTGCCACTGTAGCAGTGGGTGTAATGGAAAAGCTCGGCCATGTGGCTGTTAAGGCAGTGGCACGCAGAGAGCCCTGCTGTTCTCGCATACAGCACACGTCAAGGTCATCCGTTACATTATGAAGTTCACTTCCTCCCCCGAAGGCCTCTTTTTTTTTTTTTTTTTTTTTTTTTTTATTTGTGCTGCTGACAGAGCAGAGCTGTTCAGTCCTGGCATTCAGTAGGGCCTCTTGTTTAAAAAAAAAATGGCAGCTTAAATTAAAGTTAGATAGATAAATTGCTTTTAAGGTTAACTGATATCAAGTTTTCATCCTTGTTTTGTTTTGTAGAGTGATTTACGGTTTTTGTATTCATTATTGTAGATTCTCAATTACCTCCATTTTAGACCTTGAAAAACAACAGTGTAGCTTTTCCAAAACTATAAAAATGTAAAACATTCTCTCCATTTATTTTGTAATTGTATTTTTTATATACAGTATATGAAAATAGGCAAACTTGTCATCAACTCTTCCTGTGCTGCATGTTTGATGAAGTGGCAGTGTGGATTTGTGTTTTTTAGTTTGCTTTTAAAGCATTGTCCATTACTAGGAAAAGGATTAATCATTTGTTGGCAGATGGGGTGCAGCCTTTTCACTGCATGGTGTTGCCTTTATTAATCTTGTAATGTTGAGCTGCTCGGTAAATTAGCTTACATTAAGTATCTATTGCTTCAGTTTCTTTTGCCAGACGCCATGGGGCAAAGGTTTGAGGCACTGCCAACGGCCGTTCCCTTCTTCACAGCCACACCAACTTACGAGAGTTTGTTTTTAATGGGGCTGGCTGGTGGGCGGTAAGCAAAAGTAGTCTGCCTGCCATTTCCTGTCACATACACACAGACATACAACTGCCTGGTCTGTCGCCTGCATCTGTACTGTGTACGGTGAAATAGATTTTAGTAGAACACATCAAAGTGCAGTTTCACTTTTTTCTTTTTTTTTTTATTAAACTTGTATTCTCACTACATATAGAGTATGGTAGACTTGGCATGAGCCACAGCTTTACATATTTATTGTTTCTTCATGCACTCTGTTTTAAACATTCACTTTCCTTTTACTGTACTTTTGTCTATCTGTTGAAAAGACTTCAGTTTTTTTGCCAGTGATCTAAGCTGGCGGTCAATTTGAGTGTTCTATAAAAAGCAGAACTTTTGACAGTTTTCTATCATTTTTAAGATACATAACTGTCTTGTTACCCATGGGATTCAAAAGCAGAATGAATCCCCGTCGGCTAAGAAACATTTTTCTTTGGCATGGCAACACTTCCTCATGTTGTAGTTAAAAAGGCTTGCGTGACGGCAAGTGACAGGCAATTGTTCTTCAGAAAGAATTAAAAAGTTGCAGCATTTCTCCTATTTAGCATGATTCTTAGGCACTTTACAGATTTGAATATTGCTTAAGTTATAACCCAGGCAGGTTCAATAACATGTTTAGGGTCACATGGTTGGTCAGTCAATAGTAAGAGCTGACATTCAGTTCTATCCAAGATCACAGTACTTGTAGATTCATACCAAGTGACCACTTGTCACTGGATATATATTAAACGTCTTGGCAGTGTCTTCCCTAATTGTATAGAAGATCAATTAGTTTGTCAAATCTCTGATGTGCAAATACTTGAAAAGTTTTGATTGATAGATGCATTTGTTTGGGATCGTGTTTTGCAGTGATCATGACACTTTCACAGTGCTTAGGAAATGGTGGAAACGAGTATGGTTTTAGTTCAAGTGCAGGTAAATTGGTGGTCCTTCGTATTTCACCATGACCCTGCTGAAATGGTTAAAGACTACTCAGGCAGAGGCTATGTCGACACTGTAAATTTTCCTTTAAAAGCACGGACATTAGTCTGTTTTTTGCCTTTTGTCCATATAATCCTCTAATGTTTTTAACCCCTAAAAATGAAAACAATCTAGAGCCATATACTTCTGAAAATGCTGGCTTGGAATTTCAATATGAATGAGAGAAAACATGATTTGTTCAAACTTATTACGTAGCCCTTGTCAAATTGGATCCTGCTCATTACAATGTCCCATTTCCTGATTGGCTACCCTTCACAGAAGAAAACCACATTCCAACATGGCGGACATAGAAGAGTTGTTTTCCAAGTTTTCCTTGGAGCTTGTTGTGTTGCTTACCTGTATGCATCTAAATTGGATTTTATACAGTTTTAATACGTATATGTGGGCAAACTGCAAATTTACTGGTTGCTACAGTTTTGCAATAAATCCCATAGTTGGCAATGTTAAGGAACCATCATTTCGAGCTTTATCCCACCAATAAGGTCAAATGAGTCCAGTGTAGGCTAATGTATATGTGTTGTTGGTAGACTAATGTATATGTGTTGCTGGTTGTTTTAGGATGGATGTAGATACTTGCTTAAACAATATGAAAACACTATTGTGGGCAGATGATTTTTTGTTTAAATATGCCATTTTTAAAATTAAACTGTAGTAGTGTGGACAGATCCAGAGAATTGTGGTTTGTATAATTATGTTTAAAATAAAAATGTTTGGTCTAAAAATTGTACGAAGATTAAATGTGGATCTAGGAAATAATCCAAGGTCAAGTTGCACCCATTTCACCCATCCAGTTTAACCAGGGTGGCATCTTCCAGAAAGCATTATGTTGTAGAGGCCAAACTATTCATCAAGTCTTCAATGTAAGGAACTGCATATTAAATACTTTTCACTAATTATCTTGCACAGCATTTTTTTTTTCTTCAAAAGACAGGTTTTTTTTTTTTTTATTAGCGAGGTATTCCGTCTCCCACTTTTGATTATTTTGATATTTCATTGTGCTTGTTCCTACCTTTTTGATTGCCACATTTAATAAATGAATTTTGGTCATCTCCATTTTCTTCCTTTTACTTTTAAACGGCTCTTAATAATGTGCATCATTTAAGCAGACAGTTGTAACACATGAGTTACTAGTTTTAAAAAGTGCTATGGTTTAGAGCTTCAAAACTTAGAGCCTGTAGTTTTGATGATTATTGCCCCAAATCCATGCCTGCCTAATAATAAAAAAAAAAAATACTAAAAAGTGCATTCTCAAAGTTGAGAGTTTTATGAAGTGTACACAGCATGATAAATTGTTTATTGTGTGACTACCAAAAATTAGTGACTGTAATATACACTGCTCAAAGAAAATTAAGGGAACACTTAATCATCAGCAATGCTGCTGCCTCGCAGTTAGGAGACCCGGGTTTACTTCCCGGGTCCTTCCTGCATGGAGTTTGCATGTTCTCCCCGTGTCTGCGTGGGTTTCCTCCAGGTGCTCCAGTTTCCTCCCACAGTCCAAAGACATGCATATTAGGTGCATTGGCGATTCTAAATTGTCCCTAGTGTATGCTTGGTATATGTGTTTGTGTATGTGTGTGCCCTGCCCGGGGTTTGTTTCCTGCCTTGCACCCTGTGTTGGCTGGGATTGGCTCCTGCAGACCCCCGTGACCCTGTAGCTAGGATATAGCGGGTTGGATGATGGATGGATTAATCATAAGTCTTAAACACCAAGTCAGTTAAGCTTCAAGGATACTATTCTGTTCAATTAGGAAGCATAATAAATTGTGAATGAACTTCACCTGCTTTGGGGCAAATGAAAGTGACAACAGGTGCACTAGAGAGTGTGGTTGAAATTTAACATCTTGTTAAAGAAACATCCTCTAATAGGACAGTTCAGTAATCAGGCAGGAGAAAAGCTGTTCATTGTATCTTTTAATGACTCCTCGGCAAAATGCCTTGGAGGGAGCATTCTTCAGAAGCTGTCCTTTGCAGCATGATCAAAATGGTCAGAAAAACAAAAGATTGAGGTTCATTTTATAAACTGTGGAATTTACATACAGTGGCAATCAATGCATACATTTTACTCTGGTTGGTTCATTGGTTTACACCCAAATGATTTATATAAAAGTCTATTACATTCTGGTTCTTATACATTTTGAGATGAGCTACCACCCTTGAAATTTCTGTGCATATAACAATTGTCCATTCTAGTTTATAGGACATCTGCTGATTTCTTAGTCATCCTTCAGTACATTTTGTATATTACGTCGACCTTTCTTCTGGTACATTCTTTATTTACTTGACCATCTCAGTAGTTTTTTCCTAAACCAGTTCTTATATTTCAGTGTACATTTTGTTGTTCACTTGATCTTTATCTTGTTTATGACATTTATTAACCCTTTATGCTATTAAGATGAATGCTGTGTTTCCCTAAAATTATTCTTCCACCAGAGGCAACAGCAAAACAATCCTCAAAAAGGGAATGGTTTTGCAGGTGATGGCCACTGACAAATGCTCTCTCCTTATACCGCCTCACTCATTCTTCTCTAGTTTTGATAATGCCTTTGACATTACTGGTAGAATGAGATGGTACCTGCAACTGATTCAGATTGCAAAGGGAGTCCACCTCCTACAGGATGGCACATCTATTCGTGCCATCACAAGAAGGTTTCCTGTGTCTCCCAGTATGGTCTCGGGACCAGGGTAGAGATACCAGGAAATAGGCCATTACACAAGGACTGCTGGACAGAACTGGACTGGTATGTGCTCCTTTGTGTGAGGAGGAACAGGAGGAGAACTGTTGGAACTGTACAAAATGATGTCTAGCTGGATACTGGTGTGTATTTTTCTGACCAAACTGTCAGATTCTATGAGAGTGGCATGAGGGCCCAACCTCCTTTAGTAGGACTGGTACTCTCAGCCCATCACCATGCAGCTCGGTTGGCATTCGCCTGAGAATAACACAATTGGCAGCTCCACCATTTGCTCCCCTTTCTCTTCAAAGATGAGAGCAGGTTCATACTGAGCACATGTGACAGATGTGAAAGAGTCTGGAGCTGCCATGGTGAGTGTTATGCAGCCTGCAACATCATCCAGCATGACCGGTTTTCGGTGGGCCAGTGATGGTCAGGGGAGGCAGATCCTTGGAAGGTCGCACAGACCTCCATGTGCTAGGCAATGTACCCTGACAGCTTTTAGGTACTGGGATGAAATCTTCAGAGCCATTGTTAGACCTAACAGTGGTGCAGTGGACCATGTATTCTTCCTGGTGCAGCACAATGCCCAGCCTCATGTGGCCAGACTGTGTAGACAGGTACTGGATGATGAAGACATTGATGCCATTGACTGACCCACACATTCCCTAGACGAGAATCCAATTGAGAACCTCTGGGGCTTTACATATTGGTGCATCCGACACCGGCAAGTAGTGCCACAGACTGTCCAGGAGTCCACTGATGCTCTGAATCAGGTCTGGGAGGTGATCCCCAGGGCACCATCTGGGAGCATGCCCAAACACTGTCAGGAGTGCATACAGGCATGTGAGGGCCATCCACCTTACTGTGTCGCAGCATAAGTTGCCTTGATGAAATTCATGCAAGTTGGATCAGCCTGTGGTTTCAATTTTTGAGTTCAATTTTCAGTGTGATGTTGAATCTAGCCCACAGTGGGTTGGTGATGTTGGTTTCCATTAACCATTGTTGTATCATTAACCATTGTTGTATCATTTTGTTCTCCATGATTTACACAGTATTTTTCAGTACGGATTTTACCGTTGAATATTTCATTCATTGAGATCAGATGTGTGAATTGTTCCCTTAATTTTATTGAGCAGTGTAATACTATTCTTGAACAGTAATTTGAAAATGAAAATGTTTGACGACTGTTGAAAAACGTTAGCTTTTACAAAGAACTTTAAAACTGTTAACCCTCGTATACATGGGACTTTTACCAAGCACTATTACATACCAAGGGTCAGTAGAGGTCTAACATAAATTACAAACAAAGAACTTGGAATGTGCATGTAAAAATACTGACACTTTACATTTTAGGCGAATACATGATTATAATAAAATTTGAAAATGTTTTAGCATATTTTTGGTATGAAATTGTTGCAGATGAAATAAATTAGCTATACCTGGGGAACTGCATAAACACTGTATCATATGACCTATGACCCTGTGAGTGATCAGAAGCATATGATGTGAGTCTACTTTTGGTTTTCTTTCTTAAAGGTGGAAACGTATGGTATCTTGGGTAAACAAAAGAGGCATCTATAGTATGAGACAAACTGCATAAATGTTTTTTCTTTCAGAATAAAAGGTGTCTTACAATGTAGAAAATATATTGAAATATACTATATAACTAAGCACTATTTTAGTTGCTCTTTTTAGGGCTATTTAAAGGGATGACAAAATTTGTTCTGAAGTCTCTCCCTTTCACTTTATATTAGTACTTCAAAATTTTCTTTACAAGAATAGGCCATTCACAGCTCATCAAAATCCTTTTAGATAACTTGTGTGTGTGTGTGACATATAAGACAGGAATCTTGGTTACTTTTATTATATTGCATTTAAGGGAGAAATATTTTCAGTAAAACAGACTGCCTTCACCAAGACTAATATTAGTCTGATGTTTTGTGCTGGCTAGAAACCACTATGTCGTGTTTTGTTGTGGTTACGTGTTGTATGTGATCTCTCAAAGTGCAATTGATCTTTATCAGTCATGCTACACTTTACATGTGCCTGGTGAAAGGGATGCTTTTATGGGCTCTTAGCCCAGCTTGTGACACAGTTTTCTTCCTCATTCTGTCTATTAACATCTCAAGGACACTGACAAGTTAAGTGGGCTCTTCGTGCAATGGCAAAGTAATAGGGCTAGGCTGGCATTGCAGCCATTTTCCGCTTCAGGCACCATAGCCTACGGGGTCATTCTTGTCCCGGTCTCTAGTTCTAGGCCCTAAAATGAAACCAGCATGCCCAGAAAGTGGATGGATGGGATACCATAGTGTATTAACGCTCTCAATAGAGCAGAATCTGAATGGCCATATTTTGGTTACAACTGTTTTATAATGCAGTTTTTGGCTTGTGTTGTTTACAGAGCTGGGCTTGTTACGCCAAAGGCAGATTGAATTATTTATGTTTAGTCTGTCTCATAAAAAATGTCCCTGCTACCTTCTTTCCTGAAGACTTTTCCAATAAATGCTAATTTGTTTCAGATATTAGGGGAGGGGGGTTTCTATGTAACTTGAGTTGTGTTTGGAAAGTCTTGTGACCGAGGAACATGCTTCAGGAGCTCTCCTCCTATTTATTGTCTTTGTGCTCTTATAAAACATTTTGCCTGCAGCATATTGCTGGCAGCCAGTCACATGAGTAGTGTTCTTGTGTTCACTGTAAACTAAACGTGTAAAATTCCTCACACTCTTGTTCTGAATGGTAAATAGTTTCACCTGCTTGCAGGTCTTTTTCTTGGCTTTGGAATAGACTGTGATCCTAGGAGAATGTTTGTTTTTTCTTTTATATTTAAAATGTGCTTCCATATGCTTTGACTGTTGCCCCAAGTATGTGAACCTCTACTGCACTAGATGATCGACATGCCGCCTTTTATGCAGTTGGAGTCATGGGATGGTGTTCATTGATGTCCTACAGAAGTCTAATCTTTAACTGCACTTTCCTCTGATCTTTTCAAGGTGGGGCTACAAGCACTAGATGCCATATGGCTATTTTGTCTGTAGGTTAACTGGCCTATGCTTCCAGATTAAATGCTGAAATGAACTCCTCCATTTGAAGGAGTTCTTGCAGTGTCTTTTCTGATGGGTCATCTTTTTATCAGTTTAACAGATACTCAAATAATAGCATGTCTAAGATGATTATAAGCCATTCCATTTATTCCTACAGCAGGTAAGCCTTTCTACTACATTGAACAATCAATCCATCCATTTTCCAGTCTCCTCATCCAGTTCCAGCCTGTCATGGCATAGTTTGGGACCAGGCCATCATATGTCACATTCTCAAATTTCGGATCAAATTAGTCACCAACTACTGTGCCACAACCATTCTGTCCGAACTCAGGTATCATATTGTATCTAACCATTTTAAGTTTTATAAATAAAAAATTAAACAGGATACTCCAGCTAAAACTAGCTGTGTTCTCTAAACTGGGAGGAAAGGATTACCAGGTGGTTGGAGCTGCAGATCCTTCAGTTTAGGAGTGTTGGGTAATCAAACGTTTTATTTTATTATTTTTTTAATACGTTGGAGAAATGCAGAGCTACTATGCAGGCTTTGAGCTTAGATACATGTTATTCTTTAGCTCTTTCAGTCTGCTTGCAATTGATTTAAAATTTTGCAGAGATGGAACATGTAAATTTACTCTTGTTTTGCATGCTTCAAACCAAATTGTTTGTTTTGCTTTCAAGCTGATTTTTTTTTTCTTCCCATATTCACTCCCCAGTTGGAGATAATAGTATACTTTCTCAAAATCATACTTGTACTAGGGTGTTGTATCGTGTTAGACATTATGGATGCAATGAGAACTCAAGCAAAATGATACCTTTTATTGGCGAACTAAAAAGATTACAATCTGCTCAGGCCCCTTCTTCAGGCACGATGTAAGGGGCTTGAACATATTGTAATCTTTTAGTTAGTCAGTAAAAGGTATCATTTTGCTTGAAGTATCAAAATAATATTAAAATGTAATAATGCTAATGTTTTTTTAAAACTAGGATTTTTTTTTTTGAGTAATCCAGCTGAATTTGAATACCAGTTCTGTCTTGCTTTTAGTACTTTGTGGTTGATTCTTGTTTTTTCTGCTCAGATGCAAGAGAAACTTTTTTTGTCCGCTACCAGTGTAACATCAGGGTGAGCAGAAAAAAATGGGAAAACTGCACAAACTATAGCAAAAAGGCTTTGCAGATGTCCACATGATTTAACATAGCTGGTAGTATAACAGGAGCAATACTGAATTATATAATTTTCTAGTCGGGTTTCATTGTTGAAGTTTGCTTCATACAAGGGGATATTTTTTTCTGTCAGATGGTAATGCACAGTAATTAAACATCCTCTTCTGATGGTCTTGTATTATTAATCCTTGGATCAGTATGGAAAATGGAAAAGCCCTTCATTAAAGAATTTGATAATTAGACCTGTTTCAGGCATAGTCTATATGAGGGCACAGTTGCTTACACAGAGTCACTTTAGAGGTGTTGGTCAGTCCAACCCATGCATACAATTGCATCTTTGGGTTCTCGAAGGAAAGCTCATACAGGCATTCACTGTGAACCGGCTGAGATTTTAACCCAGTTGTGCAGCAGTGCTGACTACTGTTCTTATGTGCTGCCCAACTTCTAACATTCTTGCATGAATGTGTTTCTCATAGGTGACACACAAATCTCCCGCTTTTTAAAAATCTGACCTAAGTATAGCTATGCTCCAGAATTTTGGGCACTCTCTTCTTAATTAGTATTTCTGTGCCTTTTTTTGATATTTCTGAACGGGAATCTGTTTTGATATTTTTAACTTAAACTTTTTTTTTCCTTAATACCTCCACAATATGCCACACTTTCCTACTGTCAGATATTAGTTGACACAAGATGATGTTAATCTTTCCAGGCACTTTCTGCCTTGCAGTATTAAATTTTTTTGGCATAATTTGTACTCTTAGTTGAACAGAGTACATTTCTTTTAACAGTAAGACTATGCCAACATCAAAAGCCTCACAGGGTGTGTTCTTGGCACACTTCATGCCAAAGGGCAAATGTGCCAGGACAGAGTGAACTATATTTCACAACACATCCTTTGTGTAATTATTGTGCCCTTAGGTTTCACATTATGATGGATCACTCCATAAATTTTGTGATGTCTTTAACACGTACACTCATTGGGCAAGGAGGGGTAGCAACTGAAACTCTGAAATCCTTTTCATCCAACATTACAGAAGGGAACCACACAATTAAGTTGAAAAACACTTAAATTATTAATAGTCAACCATACTAGTATGCCAACAAAGCCAGTCAAATATTGCCACTCTGTTCCCCCTTTTTATTTTGTAGCTTAACAGGGCCATTAGAATTCTTAAAGCAAGTCTATAAAACTTGAAATTGAATTCCTAGTTGACATTACCATAATGGATCCTTCATCTCCAGGCATTTTCTAAGAAAGGGAGATCTCTGACTTTTGAACACACAAATCGTTTTGAGTATTATTGGGCATCACTTAGTCTAAAAGCATTAATGCTCAAGTTTGAGATCACTAGTAAAAAGAATCAGATCTACCAAATATCAGTGGGTTTCAATTTTCATGCATTTCTATTCAAGGTAATGAGATGGAAATTGAAAAAGTGAAGTACAGATGAATGATTAGCGCTGGAATGGCAGATGCTTAAAATGCTTTCTGTAGTTAACACCTTTCCATGGTCTGGATACATTACAGGAGGTGATGATCTGAATCTCTTAAAAGTGAAGTCCTTGTATACTAAGCAGACCAAGTAAAATTGAGGATGCTGAAATGGAAAGCTTATTGAGAGGAAAGAAGTGCACCTGACTCTTGGAGGCACTAAAGTGTTAGTTGCTTTGTAGTAAAGGGGTAGGGAGGAAAGCTCAGCTGGGCTGGGGCTGATGGGATTGAGCGTTTTAAGATGCGGTAGTGTGAGAGTTAGTCAACGGGCAACAAACGTGACCTTTGTCACAACACAGTTGGAGAGATGCTGGATGTTCTTTGAAAATGGATGTCAGTAATGGAGCTTGGTTTGTACTTTTAGCAAAATGCTCTTGTATTCCTTTCTGTATTGAATAACATTCCAAGGTCTGGATATATCGCATCTGTTTACACACATATATTTTTACAATTGGAACATGTCCAGGTAAAATGATCCTAGTGGAGGTCACTCAGTGCCTGTGAGTAGTAGCCTACATCCACCCTTATTACCAAGAGACTTTAATGCCTGCCAAGTAGAGGAAATCTCATTCTTAGGTGACTCCGTGAACGACACAGGCAGTGCAGATGTCGCTGTTGTAACTATTATGAGACATACAGTAAATTGTGTAATTTGTTCTCAGTTCTGATTTGCATTTGAGGAAAAGTGATGATGATGATAGTTGTTTCCATTTTGGAACACCTTGAAGTCCTCAAAGACTGTTGCATGTACTTGGTGGCACAGAAATTGTGGAGTACATGGTAATCTGTTGTGATAATTATTGCATCAGTTTATGGGGACTTTTTTTTCCCCCTCCTTCTTATAATCCGCAGTGTCAGCAAACAGCCTCTGGGAAATTGACTGAAGTTCTCTTGGTTTTGGTGCATTGCCTAACACCACTTTTTTCACGAACTACTGAATTGTGAGAGTTCCTGTAAAATGTACAATTAGATATTGCTGCACAAATCCCCTGCATGTCAACTTGATGAAGTGTTTATGAATACTCAACAGCTCCACAACTGAAATAGACCATTCCATCAAATACAGTATGTCTTGTTTTCAGCATTCACACTTGTACAGACAATTGACCCAACAAACCTGCTCAGGAAGTTCCTGCAAGCTTCTACCGACAACATTGTTGCCTGTAAAATTAAAATGGGTCTCTTGTAATGTGTGTTGCTGTTGTTCTGTATGCCACCCTGAACATCGCCACAATTACACTGAAAGGTTCTTGTGGTTATGAAAGCCGAATTAAAATTGAAATTATTTATCATGTGCTTTGGGAGTAGGGATTCTCGAACAGCAGCTATTTGTTGCTAACAGGGGGTTAGCCAATGGAGCGAGAAGGCAGTGGAGACACCCTATTTTTAAGAGTTGTGCTGCTACTTGAACTCGAGGTACATAGCACTAGCAACCCTTTGAAAAAAGTCTTATAGTTGCCTAGAGAACATTTATTGCTTCCAGTGCCCTAAAAGCAATGCGGTGGAGACAAGTGGGGTCGGGTTTCCAAACCTTTTGTTATGGACTGTCGATGCCTTTAAGGTGCCTGGGGGCATGTGTGACACCACCTGGCTAGATGCTGGAACCTCTTAAATTAATTCCTGGAACACAGACCTTGCAGGAGCCAAAAATTAACAAGCATTCAACACGGGCACTTTTTTTTTTTTTTTTAATAATGTTGAAATTATGATATTACTAAGCATAAAGAGAGAAAGTGACAGTATAATCATATGATTTTTGTGAGGTTATCAACAGTAAATGTGTAAGTAACAGTTAACAATAACTTACTATATTAGAATTTAACTATCAAATAATAACAGTTAGCTGAATCATTTAACACTAGAATTACCAGAGCCTATGAAAAAACTCGTAGATCCGGCCCACCTTAAATCGCTTCTTAAAACCTTTCTCACCTCTCCGCCAGCGTCTTTTGTCATCTAAATGTAGTGATAAAGACAAGCTGCCAGCAGCCGGCTATTCCATCCCCCCAACGACTTAGAACGTAAACAAGCTTTTCCCAGCTAATGCCTTGATTGATTATCTGGGAGTGAAGTGGAGTTTTAGAGTAGAAATAATAAGATTGTTATTTGGAACACACGCATTTCATATGTGTTGCATTTCTACAGTAATCTGTGTAAACACATTGTTAAAACAGAAACGGTTTACAATATTCTAGTAGCAAATGACAAAATGTAGGCATAAACTATATAATGTATGAAGCCTGAAGTCCAAATATCAAAGAAACACTTTCACAAAAGGTACAAAAAAAAGCCACCGCCAAAAAAACCCGTCTTAGTGTGAGACATTGACATGACTTAACTATCACTGCTTCCGTGGCGTAACAGTATCAGTCGCTGACTGGGAATCAGAAGATCATGAGTTCGATCCTGCACAACTCCCATTTGAGAAGTGTTCTTATTTTCACTATTTTAGAATAAAATGATACATTTGATTTCAGTCTAACAGCCGGTGTAATTTATGATATTTGTAAAGGTTAGCTTTATTTTTTTAAAATTCACTTTTCATTGTCTCAGTCGCGTTCAGGATCCATCCCTACCGCCCCCCACCTGACACTGCTCTTTTTACATAGACGCGCTATAGTTCTGCAGTGCATCACGATACATACGACCGCGTGTTTTTTTCCCCCAGTATTGCCAGTCCCCACGTGTTGCTGTATGCGGTTTCTTTTGTACTCCAGGACATGCAAAGGAAAGCATAGTAAAGAACAGTAACTTCAGCGCTATATGCAATCATCAGACACTCCCCATCTGATGCTGTTTTCACATAAAGACGCGCTAAAGCTCTGCAGTGTACTTGTGACTGCATTGTCGTACCAATGCTTGCGAACTGAAGTGTCTGCATGCACTTTTCGTGGCATTATACGTGTATTTTTTGAGCATGCCCATGTAGCTCAAACACAGGAACATATGTTGATGTAAAAGTATAACAAAACAAGTGCACTTTTATTCAAGACTATAACCGAAGAAAAAAGAAAGCAAGTTACAGTAGGTGGAATGCTAAGAACTGCTGATTTCCATTCTGTGCTATATAACTGTTAACATTTGAATCTGATGATTGCATATAGCGCTGTCTGATTTAGTGTGCGCAAGAACATGCAGGTGGCCAGTTGCTGAGTGCTACAACGCACATTTTAAAAAAAGAAAGAGACAAATATATGTGACGTTTTGAAGAAATCATTTATGACGCGAATAGTACCAATCAGAAAACATCGTCGAAGTAATGCAATATTATTTGAAAACGAACAGCGTCAGGTTGGGTGTGAAGTTATACTGGCGCTGTTTGAGTCAGATCAGAAGCTGAATAAGCTGAAAAAGCTCCTGTTCTGACTCTAAGTAAAAAAGCATGAATTAATCAACAGAAATAACCGCGATTGACATTTTAAAGTTAACGATTTACAGTGCATACCAATTTATAAATTCAATGTCCGTTTGAGGAAAAAAAAACACTTTTTTCAAAGCTGGGAATCGAACTCCCGTCTCTGTGGCACAGTAAGGCAGTGGTGCTCCAAGTCAGCAAACCGTCCTTATAACTTATTTTTTCAAGATCCATAACACACAGACAGACAGAGCACTTTGTAATACAGAGACAGACAGGCAGAGATATACAAACAAACAGGGAAGGCACATGTACTGAAAGAAAAAAAAAATCAACATGTGCGTTGTTTCTGCAGCACTGAATAAGCTCACCCGCTCTAACATCACCCCTCACCCGATCTGGCTCTCTAAGTAACAGCGCAAGTACAGACACAAATCAAGTGCATGTGTGTACTGTATAATATTAACAAAAAGAACAGCTTACTACTGAAAACGGCAAATATAGGAGTGAGTGGGGATCGAACCAGGACTCTTGATTACACTTGGTTTGCGTCTGTACTTGCGCTGTTACTTAGAGAGCCAGATCGGGGGAGGGGTGATGTTAGAGCGGGTGAGCTCATTCAGTGCTGCAGAAACAACGCACATGTTGATTTTTTTTTCTTTCAGTACATGTGCCTTCCCTGTTTGTTTGTATATCTCTGCCTGTCTGTCTCTGTATTACGCAGTGCTCTGTCTGTCTGTGTGTTATGGATCTTGAAAAAAATAAGTTATAAGGACAGTTGTTCATGTTAATTGCAGTCTCAATTGTTAAAAAAATATTTTAAAAGGAGCATCCCACATGAAAATATAACGATCTCATTAACTGACAGTGCATACCAATTTACAAATTTTATGTCCGTTTGAGGTTAAAAAGAAAAAAAAGAAGTAACACTTTATCCCCAGCGGGGAATTGAACTAATGTTTGTGAGACAGAGAAAAGCTACTCGGTCTGAGAGGCAAATCTTAGCGCGCTACGCCACGGAAGCTGTTATATGGTGTGTGAAGCTTTTGTGGAAGTGTTTATTTGATCTTAGGAACTCGGGCTTTACACATTCTATAGTTTATGCCTACATTTTGTAACATTTATTACTAAAATATGATAAAGTTTCTGTTTTAGCAATGTGTTTACACAGATTACTGTAGAAACGGAACACTCATGAAATGCATGTATTCCAAATAGCGATCTATTATTTCTATTCTAAAACTCCAGCAGTTCAGTCACTCCCAGGTAATCAAACAACGTTCTGCGACGGTGGGGGATGGAATAGCCGGCTGCTCGCTGCTCCTCATAATCGGCACATTTAGAAGACAAAAGAGAGGTGAGAACGGTTTTAAGGTGGGCCGGATCTACGAGTTTTTTCGTAGACTCTGGTAATTCTAGTGTTAATAACCCAGGATACTCTTGTAGCCTGCCAAGTCAAACCAGGTAGACATGCCATTGTGTAAAGATGTGAGCTGTTTAAGAAGTAATAAGCCATTCACATTTGCTGGACAGCCCATTAGAGTGGGGGAAACAGACTGATTTGGTGAAATCAACCAAAGAGGGTTGGCAAGGCAATAAAGGCCAGGGATGTCTAACCATGTGAGAGTTGGGTCACAGAGGATTGTCAAAGCTGGGAAAATGGCACCAGCCCTACAGATGGCAGACCACGGAACCAGGTTACCTCTTGAAGGAGGCCAACTGGGAGCCTCCAGTCTATTAGGCCACATAGTTCCACTCTCAACCTATTTAAGGCTCTACAGCTGTTTAATGAAAGTGAACTAAAGGCTTGGAGTGGAACAAACACCAAGGGGCTATCTTGTAGCACAATTCAAAGATCCTTGGGCTTGACTGGAAGTGATCGCTTTTGGGGGCTTTAAGTTTGCTTGGGGCAGAATGAAGGTGGATTTTAAATATGGGAAGAGAACTGGAGCAAAGTATCACTGGCAGTAGAAACTGGAGTAGATAAAGTGCTTGCTATGGTGGCTTTTGTGAAGCCACTCTACCAGATAAACTGGGGATTGTACGACCTGTGCAATCTGGCTCAGGGTTTAATTTGTGTTAGGGTTTACTTGTTTGTGTTTTGTAGGTGGTCACCTTTTCCTGAATTGACTTGGCTAGGTACACTTGACAGGTTAACTGGCACAATTTTAGGCCAGATTCAATGCTTCCCACAATTGAAAGGTGTCCCTAAATGATTCTTTCCAGATTATCCTGTAATGTATGGCACATACTGATTAACCTTAACCTTCACAATTTACATCTTAAAGTTATAAATATGGTAAATATAAAATATTTAACACCTCTAGTATGGTGGTGGGCTACAAGTTTGTTTGTTCTTTTTAATATATGCAACATAACATGTGAAAGACCGAGAGCCAATAAAAATTAGTGAAAGAACTTAAGCAAATATAGTAGTGAATGGGGGGCTCTTTATCATGTTTCTTCTCTTGTTTTGCACAAAGCAATGCACAATCACAGTAAGTTGAATAAGACTGTAACCTGCCTTGTATGTTTTGAACTTTCGTTTGTTGTTTTGTGTGATTTTCTTGATCTCATTTTTGGAGAGTCTTAATTCTCCAACTTGGGAGTATAAATCTGCTAATATTCTAGGGTGTGTGCTCCAAAAAATGAAAACAGAATAGAGGGTAAAACAATTAAAGTCTGTCATTATGGAGTCTCTCTCATTGTGCAAAAGTACAACACCACCATTTATACACTTTTTATTTACACGTAAACAAATGCTACTTTAATTTTATAAATAATTTTTGTAGGGTTTTAAATAAGTCACACTAACTGGTGTAAATTTCATCACTTACTCTCCCTGTTTTTGTGTGTTTTTAAGATTACATATGTCGCATGGTGTTTGTATGAGATTTGAATGGCTAGCATATGGTTTTTGATGAAAGAAGTTAACAGAGGTCCAATTTCTGTTCCAGGTTTAACGCACACCCCAAAGACTATAAAGACTGAAATCTCGTTTACCTTGAACAGTGAAGGCAGCTACAAGGCCTTTATTGAATCCATAGACAACTTCCTTAAGCAGTATGATGATGACAAGCAAACTGACAAAATGAAATTTGAGGACTGCAAAGGTAAGCTTCAAGTGGTGGTCATCTTTACTCTTGCTATTCAGGGGTCTTGCAATCTAGCCATTATTTTAGCCCATTCCGTATGTAATATTGCAGATTGTTTTGCCCAGTTATGACAAATTGAAGTTGTGTAAGCTTAAATTCTGGACTTTCCATAGTAAAGGTCTATTCTTCTCAATGGGAGTATTAGAATGTTGGCCGTCTACATTTAGCTATGATATGAAGGGTCTTTGAAATAGATTATCTCTAGTCCTGGGCTTAAAATGTTGATAAATAAAAATGGCTCATTTTGTTTTACTTAAACTTTGGGGGAGGGAGGTAACAAAGAGTCAGATGGCTGAAGCTTTCAAATATCCCTAACAAGAAGTGGTACCTTGAATGCCCACTTCTGTAAGATTCTATATGACTACTCTGCCTTAACGATGCAGATATTGGGTAGCGTGTAAGGTGGTGGCCTGTTCTGCATTTAGTCCTGGAAAAAATCAAATCATGTCATTCTTAGAATTAAGTGAGTGCCTAGTGTGCTCTGAAAGACTCTATAAAAAGTAAAATAATTGTGCCAGAGAAGCAGAGTGCTTAGACTCAAAACTTTAAAGCTGCCTTTCATTCCATTTGGATTTTGTTTTTATTTGTATAAATTGTACCCCTTTAGTTTGACTCCATATTTGGTGCTGTGGGTTGACTATAACCTACAGTGCACTGGTGCCAACCTCCAGGCTTTACCAGGCCTTTTCCATATTCTGCTGGAAATCATTTGCTTAAAATGAATGAATAAATAAATGAAGGTGACAGTGTTCCACATTAGCAGGAGTTGTGTAATATGGACATTTTAGCCAAGTTAAAAACTGATCTAATATTTGTACCAAGCATATAACGTCTTTTTGTAGTTCACCAGCTCTTTGCCTACTTAGTACAAAACTTGACAGAATATCTTATGCCTAAAGGACATGGGTGGGTGCTTAGTTACGTGGATTAATGAATTGTATATGCAAGATCTCCACTGTACAAACTATTTCATATGAGCAGGCCATTGTGCAGTTTCTTGTTGAGGTGCATACCTTGGGACAGTTTTCCCTTATGGTCATGGCTACATTTTGCAGTATGATTAGTAAGGATGATGCACCTCAGACACAGCCACATGACAAGAATTTACAAGCATTACTGAAGGGAGGAGTGAGCCCACACCCTAAAACTAGAGTAGCAAGTGTCATAAGAACCTGCTTAAATGCATGCAAAGCAAATTATTCAAGTAACAAGTGTTAGTGAACTATTGAGCTCTGAGCTTCCCGATCATGAACTTTAAAAAAGCTACTGTTCTATTTTTCTTTATTCCAGTAAGTGTTAATACTGTTGTATAAAGTTTCTTAAAATCACCCTACTCCATCTGAGCAATTTATTGGTAGAATGAAAAATGTTTAACAAAACAAAAATTGATTTGACGATTCAACATGGCATTCTTCATTGTCAAAACAGCATCTTTCTTTTCACTTCTTCTGTCTAGCTGGGTACATCCTGCCTAAGAGACTGATATGTGTCTTAATGCCACAAGTATATGGATACATTTATCAGTGTATACAAGTTAGACTTGCAAGGCTAGCTGTTTGAAAACTGCATGAATGGCTGTATACACATTTGAGGGTAGCTCGTTTACTTAAGGCAGGTGTTTTTGCCATATGTGGCCATTTTTACTTCTTATTCCTGGCCACGTCAATGAGAAAAAATGAAAAGCATTTTCCACATCAAAAGTGGCAATGATAGATTGAGCATCTAGCTCTGTGAAGAGGATTACATGTTTTCTCTCTTATGTATTTTATGTACCCCAGTTTTTGACACCCATTGCATGCCCAAGGAGCTCTCTCTGAATTGCCTTCCCCAAGATTTCCATTCCCCTCATAAAGTTTTTGTTGGGAGTTTAAGAAGACTAGAAAATAGCGTCAAGGCTGGGGAACTTAAAAAAACAAAAACAAAAAAAAAACAAAAAAAAAAAAAACGGAGCCTCTTAAAGCCCGTTGGGACATTCCTTTCGTGATTTTGGGCTATACAAGAGATAAATTGCTGTTGTGCATGGGCACCCTGTGTGTCTGAACACAATAGGACAGATTAAAAGATGCAATAGTGCACTCCTTTGAAATGTTTCTATGTTGTATTTAACGTAGAGGCTTTGAGTTTCTCCTCTCTCATCTCTTAACTTTCATTGTGACTTGACCTTAAAATGCATGCACAGGCATGTGTAACACTTGGCCACTGATCATCAAAATGCACTTTCACATAAGACGAAACATTTTTGCATTTTTCATGCTGTCCTCCCATGTACGTGGAAATGTTTGTTCCTCACCCCCATAAAATTAGTAAATGATGTAGATTGGTCTTTTCATTCACAATACATAAAATTCCTAGGATGGAAAAACCTGGAAAACTCCCTTGCTACATGTCCAGTTCTCTATTTATTTATGGGTTGCAGTGACCAGACCAATGTTTGGTATACTCCAATCCATAAATTATGGTGGTTGTGCCAAAAGGGTAGTTGACAACAACAGTGCCTGCCAAAGCCTTTCATTTGTACCAGTGAAGCTATTTGACAGGCTTTAAATATATTTGAACCATGGGTTTTATGGTATGATAATTGTTTAGATTTTTTTTTGTTCTAGTCCTGAAATGTATTGTGGATAACTACTTCCTTAAAATGGCAAATCTTACCAAATATTCTGCAGAAAAATTTGACTTTCTACAATAGTTGATTAGAAGCAAAATGGCTTAAGACTGCTTATAAATGTAGATTTGTTTGAAGGAGTCGAGAAAATTAATTCAAGAGCACCGGGAATATAGTTGGATTGCCTTTTTTGTGTTGTAGCTGGAAATTCTTAAACCAGAGCTTCATATAGAAGTTGAAGTAAACTCCACACTTGAAAAATCCAAATTCAGAGCACCAACCGTTCTGTTTTCGGTTGGTAACTTGACTATTCAGACCGTGTTTACCACTCAACTTGGTCTGATCTGCTTTCCCATTTCTCTTGCCATCACTCTTGATGATCAGCAAGTTGTGAAGCCGTCATCAGCCAGCGTGATACACTTGTTATTGTGTTCGACTGTACATTTAATGTAAGAAGTTCAACTATAAAATCCTTCAAGGCTGCTGTCTCATCCCAAGTGGGCTGTTTCAAATCTTTTATTACATGAGGGTTTGTCTACCCTTTGTCGTTCATTTGTGGCCTGCCTACTAGAGGCCTCAGTATGTGAAACTTGAGCCACAGAGTGGAATAATGGACTTCCTAAGCTTCAAAAAAAGTTTTAAAAAGTGCTGGGTTAGACCTAGTATTTGGTCTCAACCTAACATAGTTCTCAACGTGAGCCCTTGGGTTTGTTGTAGTGGGTGCTGTGGGAATGTAAATTTTTTTTCTTTGTTCTTTATTTCGCCTTATACAATTTCTTATATTAGGAATTTGTTAGTTTTCGCATACCCCTTGGGGTCAGAGCGCAAGGTCAGCCATTGTACAGCGCCCCTGGAGCAATTACAGGTTAAGGGTCTTGCTCAAGGGCCCAGCAGAGTAGGATCTCTTTTGGCAGTGACGGGGATTCGAACCGGCAACCTTCTGGATACCAGTGCAGATCCTTAGCCTCAGAGCCGCCACTCTGCCCCAAACTTATTTTCATAAGTTGCATAACGTTCTCCTAATGAGCAGTTTTCAAAATAAAATGCTCATATGTTTTCATACACAACCAAAACACGCTGATCACTATTCAGTTTACCATTTACTTAACAACGCCATTCTTTACATCTCCTTTCATTAGTACTTGAAAGACTTTATTTAGCCTTTGCTTGCAGAGCTTTGTTGCACCTCAGGCAGTGATGACTTTCAGCCAGTCGGGCCAAGAGTAAACAAAGCATCTCCAGTCTTTTTCAACCAGTGCAGCCAATCGGGAGAAGCAGTTTCAGCTGAGGCTTCTTTCTTTTTCATTTTCCCTTTTTCATTTTTCTCCTAGTAATTTAAAAAGGAGAAGTAATGAACATGCATAATGTTTCAAAGCCAAAGGTAAATGCAGCAGTTCAGGCTTCCTTGGTTTCAACCTGATTTATTACTTACTATTTGTAGCAAAATATTTGTGTAAACAAAACAAATCACACTTTTTATGTGCATAAAATACATTATACTTCTGCATATTGTATAGAATATTGGTAATAAACCAATGGACTTTTTAAATATAAAAATCACACTGTTTGCACATCGTACTAAATTGTTCAAGTGAAACCATCTTCTAACCCCACCCCTGACAATGTTGGTATGAATGTTTACCTTCAGTATTGTTTGCCAGTTATTTTGTTATTGAAATAGGATAAATGACAAATGAGGATTCTGCAGTCAGAGTACAGAAAACCTGCTGATTTATATATTTGTATGCGTTCATTGATGGATTTGTGAGGCTGCAGCTTTTCCAATATTTTAAGCAATGCATAAAATGTCTTCCATTAATGTACCTATGATACACGATAAGCTAACTTGTCTACATTCACTAGCATTGGTCCAGTCACAATACCTCCCTTTTTTAAAATCTCGTAGAATAACATTTGCTAGATTTCACTCTTCACAATGCTTCCTTAATATCCACTGGGACTGTTTACATTTCTTTTCTGAAACTTTTCATCCACTACAAGATTGAGCTGTGAATAGTGGTTGGAGGCTTATTGTATTGTTTTTCATAAGACAGACTCTTGAGGATAAAGTGGATCATATCCCTAATCAGTAAAGTGTACTTTGTAAAGGTTATCCAACTACCGAAGGACATTAGAGTAAAACAGTGTGCCGTCAGAAGCTACATTATGTTGTCTCCCTACTATTAAATCCTCCTTATTCAATTTCACTAAATACAAGCCCAGGCTGATAACATGAATAATTTACAGTTAACGCAGAAAAGCTAACACTATAACATTTAAATAAACACATAAAGGCAGTTAAAGCAGTCTTATACTGTTATGCTTTAGTTAAGTTGCTTGCAGACATCCAGGTGTCTTCTACTCAAATATGCCGAACATGTCTCAAGTGTGCTAGTGATAAGCTCTGGTGGTTTGAATTTCAGAGTGATGCAGATTTTCTGTTTGCAGCTTCACCAAATCGAAGTCCTTGCTAACATTATGGCAGTAAACAAAATACATGATAACCCAGTACGTGGCACTTGCACCTTTTTAGCATGTCATGTCACTTGCTGTTTTGTGTTTATGCAAGAGAAGGAGACATAAGCAGCTTCTCTTTAATGGGAGCTTTTGAACAGGATCTTGTGTAATAAAGTGCACCAAATAAGTGCTTCCCAGAATCCTCTGCTTTTTTTCTGAATGTTTCAATCTACTGGAGCATGCCTATAGATTTAAATCTGTTTTTTTTTTTTTTGTTCTTTATTTCGCCTTATATAATTTCTTGTATTAGGAATTTGTTAGTTTTCGCATACCCCATGGGGTCAGAGCGCAGGGTCAGCCATTGTACAGCGCCCCTGGAGCAATTACAGGTTAAGGGTCTTGCTCAAGGGCCCAGCAGAGTAGGATCTCTTTTGGCAGTGACGGGGATTCAAACCGGCAACCTTCTGGGGCCTCATGTATAACCGGTGCGTACGCACAGAAATGTTGCGTACGAACCTTTCCATGCTCAAATCGCGATGTATAATACCTAAACTTGGCGTAAAGCCACGCACATTTCCACGGTAACTCATACCTTGGCGTACACAATTTCTCCGCTCGGTTTTGCAGACTGGCGGCACCCAGCGTCAAAGCAGTGCTACTGTTCCTGCGTGGACACCCTTTCTTTCTTAGCTCCACATTCCTGACGCGGCTTTATAAATACACTGAAACTAACTGCATATTGTTTATTAGTGTAACACATCTGATTGTAATTAACCTGCAGCAATATAATGGTACAGGGAATAGCCATAGTATTCCAAATACCATAACTGCTTTAGCATTGTAACTCTCACTGCATCTTCTTCTTCTTTCAGCTGCTCCCGTTAAGGGTTGCCACAGCAGATCATCTTTTTCCATACAACTCTCACTGTACCACTTGGAGTATTTATATCACTGTATCTGAGTGAGGAGTCACAGCAGCAGCTGATCGGAAAGAGAAATATCGGTATACAGCATGAAGCAGACGCTGCCTGAGCCAAGGCAAAAAACACTTTAGAGACTTCCCAGTACGGACTTCGCGGTTTAGAAAAGGTTTCATCCCAAGAACTCTAAACGCACTAAATCAGTCCATCAAGTTCTCCTTGTAGAACTGTTTACTTATAAGTACAATTACCTCACTGTAAACTTGTATTACAGTTATAATATTGCACAACCTGCGCCACTTTATAAAGCGCGTATTTACATATGATGACGGTATTCATTTTTAAGATGAAATGCAGCAAAATATGTTGATTATATTATACAGATAAAACTTTAACTTCATTTAAATAATCTGTATTGTTAATAATTAAACATGTGAGGACACAGTGCCGCAGCGCTAGCTAGTTCAGGGATTGTTCCTGCATTGCGTTGTATTCTTGCTGGTGCTGACGCGACACTGGAATGCTAGACGGATAGAATAAGTAAACATGTACTACGAAGATATTTCAATGTTCCTTAAAAGTTTTGAAGATTCTGCGTTTTAAGCTTACAGATGGCTTCATGTCTATATAGCTGATTGTGTGGCGATTGGGTTTTTGGAGAAAGAAAAGTAAGGACAGGAATTGGAGGTTAGTACGTTTGAAAGAGACAGTACTTCTGTAATAAATTATTTCATTGAAGGTCGCGCATGGCACAGCAAGCCTCTTGCGTGAGATATGAACAATCACTGCGCCACCGTGTTCCCATGTTTAATAACATGCTTTCATTCCTATCATCATGAAAAAGATATCACGTATACATCTCAGTATTTTAATTATTCAGAGAGCTATAATATCACGAATGTAATGGATTATGTGTCCTGTTGGAGAAAGAGAAAGCCCGTTTAAGAAGCAGGTAGTGATTCACACATGTAGAGCACATAGAAGATCAAATACAGAACAAAGCATTTAATGTGCTACTTTAGTTACAATGGGATTTGAGAAACTAGTAAATTAAACGATTTTAAGATGAAGTTTATGATGTTCTTCTTTAATGGCAAAATAAACTACGTGATTAAAGTGGAAATTTCGAGATTAAAGTTGACATTTCATGCTTTTTTCCCCACTGTGTGCCTATTTTTTTTGTCTGTACCCTAATAAGTTTTCATATGACACTCAGACGGTGGGCTACGACTCGCCTTTTAACGGCGACTTTGATATGTGATTTCTTTTTTATTTCGGGCACTGTTCGACTTTGTGAATTTGAGCCTTCGAGTTTCTCCGACACTCTGTCACTCGATCATCTTCCTTTTGTTGATTATACCACTGTTTAAACCAACAAATAGTACGTTTTTCCTTTGCCTCCACTTGGTATTCACTGAAATTCTTGTATTTCCCCCCGTGCTTTTCCCATTGTCTTTTCACAGAAGGCTATTTATATTGATTTGCATATTCAAAGAGGCGTGATTCTGGGAAGAGTTGGGGCGGGACAGAAGGCGCATGCACGTGCGTTACTTTTCACGCTGATCGGGATTTATGTGGTGGAAGAACGTGAAAGTATGCGTGCGCACAGATTCCTGCATCTGGATTTTTCTGTGCGTACGCACAATCCCGCTTTTGTGCTTACGCCATGTTATAGTGTGAGTTCTACGCACGGCGTTATACATGAGGCCCCTGGATACCAGCACAGATCCTTAGCCTCAGAGCCACCACTCCGCCCCAAGTTAAATCTGTTTGTAAGCCAGTTGATGCATCTTGTATTAAAATTTGTTAGATTTACATTTGCTGGTTGGTCATTTGGTACAGCACTTGTAAATGGGGAGGAAAAAATGTAAACAGACTTTGTTTGCTGAGCTTAACACCATCACGTCTTTTTTCCAGGTGGATGTATGGCATGTGTGCTTTACGGATGAACAGTATGTTGAGTAAAATTTGCCATTTATCTCCTCCCCACTTTCTTCTCTATGTAATCTGTTGTATCCTTCGAAGTGGCACCTTGATGTTAAGGACCAAAAGGGCAGAGTTCACAAGTAACTGATTGGCTGTAACCAGTAGGTACTGACAGCCACTCTAAGGATGAACAGCAGACTCTGTTTTTGTTTCTTGTCACCCATAATGTTTGTGCTCAGTTTTGGAATGCAGGATGTGCTCCTATCAACTGTGAATCTAAAAATAAACTGAAAAGGGTCAACAGAAGACTGAAAGCCAGAGTTGATAAAACTAAAGCATTCTGCCTTACTGCCACCCCTCCATAATTTACTGGCATGACTGCATGTTGTGATCCATTTATTAGGCTTTGTCTAGTAAGCTATCAGAGTGTATTGCCTTCTTGTTGAGGGTTGAGGTGGTCTTACCTACATTGGAGGTCAGTTTTCATGAAATGTATCCTCTGTACTCTTGACTGTTTTACCGTTGTTACCCCACATTTTTTTATGATTTTAATTGTCAATGTTTGGTTTTCTCCATATTTGTATCGGGAGCTTTTCCTTGCCCCATGACTGATAAGCAATGGTTTTAATTTACCATTCCTTTTAATTTTGCTGTTAGCAGATATTTGAATTGTTTGGTTTATGGTGTACCTAAGATGTTACTCCCAACAACAAGTCTGTAAGAAATTAAGAGCTCAGCATAAGCCCACATACCAGGGTAAAAAGTCCTTTATCGTGCCTTTCGCCATGTGGACTGGATTGTGTGAAGTTGTCAAGGTAAAACAACAAAAGCACAAACTGCTTCTGGCAAGTGCCACTGACTGATCTACAAACTCAAAATTATTTTTAAGGAACACAATTTCCTAATGACCTTTCTCCTTTTGTCTACAGACCAGCCAAGTGGATACATAGAGAGGGGACAATACGATAACTCCGCAGGGGAGAAAAAGGCCTGCACCTTCAACCGTAGATGGCTAGGAAACTGCTCAGGTTTGGATGACCCAAGCTATGGATACTCTTCGGGAAAGCCATGCTTCATTGTCAAGTTAAACAGAATTTTGGGATATAAGCCAGAGGTAATTTTTTAAAAGCATTTGGGGGGGAAAAAAAAAAAAAAAACCTTTATAAACACTGTTGGTTAGAGATGAATCTTCAAGTTAAGATTTTGGCTTTTTGTTTTCCTGTCACCAGAGGATGTGATCTGGTTTAAAATATGCACCTCTTCAGTGTCTTAGGTGCTGAGGCACACAAGTGCAGGGTCTCTCAATGTTTTTTTCCCCCTTTCTGCCAGTGTGGTGTATTGTCATTATATACACTTTTAGTGCACATGGAAAGTAAAGCGATTACATTTTGCTTTATTCCCTGCAGCCACCCAAGAACAATGAAACTATTCCACTAGAGGCCCAGGACAGAGTACAGCCTAATGTGATCCCAATTCACTGCGCTGCCAAGGTAAGTGGCCTGCTCATTTCCTGTGCTCAGTTATCATTTGGGTTTTGTTTTCCTGTGAAGAGCTCAAAGATGAAGTATAATGCCCACAAGAGACATTACTTTGCATATGGAGAAATGGTTTTATTGTGACCGTGGAAAACTTCCTACCATATAATTGGCTGACATACAGTAGTTATCCAAAACAAGTTACCAAATTGGGATACAGTACAATTACTTGTTCACATCCTTTCTAATTGGAGTCTGACTGTCACACGGTGAATGGGAGGTGGGAATTTGAACTAGTTGAACTAATGGTGCCTTAGCCACTACACAGCCGTCTTAAGGAAGTTGAAAGTCTTGTAGGCTACAGAAAAGTTAGATTTAGGCTTAGTCCACACTGATATAAGGAAATTTGAAAATGACAAAAGCAGTTCTTTCCTATTGGGCATGTGCTACTTGTCAGCTGAGAGCAATGTCTGTGTAAATCAAAAGGAGAACAAAAATCACCTGGGAAAACCCACCGCCTAACTGGCCTTTGCCTGAACAGACAATGTTCAACTGCTTTTAAAGGTTACAAATCAGTACAAGGTGTAGCCAAAGTTGTGGTAAATATCAATTGGGAGTTCTGCTAAAATGAGTACACTGAAATATTAAAAATGCAGTACAGGTCAGTGTGGTGATGCATGTTAGGGGTCCTTAGAATTGTGCAAGTTAAATAAATAAAAACAGTGCTGCTTAGGCTCCATGGGTGTAGATATAGCAAATGGCAAGCTGTGTGGCCCCAGGAAATTGGCTGGTCACGTTTGTATGTGAAGGCGGGGACAGATCCTGTAAAGAGAAAGCGGAAGTGAAATTGAGCAAGAGTAAAGAAAATGAAGAAAAAAGTCAGGATCAAGGATGAGTTGGTGCTGCAGTGAAGAAAGCTTGGCAGTCAGAGGTGGTGGCTTTGGGAAGCATATGTGGAGCAGTTGTGGTCTGGTGGGGTAGGGTCGTGTCTGCCAAGTATCCTAGGAGCAAGAGTGACCAACCATTTCAAGTGGTACCATGGACGCCTAGTGACAATGGTGGAAGAGGGGAGCAGGTCTTGCCAGGGCCCTTGTAGATGCTTGGAGATCATGATGGGGACACAAACCAGTTAAGGGATGACTGTGCTTGTTGGATTGAGGTCTGCTAGCTGAGCAGACCTCTTAAGGGTGTGTAGCAGGGACATAGAATAAGGCAGCACTGAAACTCCAGATCCTTTTAATGGACAGATCCTGACTGATTTTAACCTGTTTATTGGAGTGTTTATTTATTGACTGATTTTTAAACCTCCATGGAGCACAGTTTCATAGATTAGTTATTTGAAAAACTGCACTGCACTTCATTTTTCAACACTGAACTTTTTGCTGTGAATAAAAACACACACTGCACTTTTGCACCTACCTCTTGTTTCAATGTGTCCTCATTCACCTTTGTTCATGACTATGGATATCTGGGTACAAGAATATTATGACAGCTCTGGGCAATCCAGACATCACAGTCTTGGGGCAGTGCAGTTGGAAACTGTCCCTATCATAAAGTTGAGAACATGAAAGGCATCACCAAAAAATGAAATCACTGCCTGATCACATGACAACCATACAGTGGCATTTTCGAAAAGATCCACCTGGCAACACTGAAATGTGAGACCATGTTGTGGTTTTTTTTTTTTTTTTTTTTTAAGATGTATCAGTTCTAGGATGTAAGGCAAAAACGATTTTTTTTTTCCAGATTTATCTGTATTAATGTGGACTAAGCTTTAGAAGGAATCAATGAATGTACTAGTTTGTGAATATTTGGGGTTAAGGTTGGTGGCTGAACATTACATTCTTGACATTCCAGTGTACGTTTTGATACCAGTGTGTGGCAAACAATCAATATACATTGTATTGAATTCTAATAATGTATCTGGTGGTGTGCTGAATAGCCTTAGTGAAGGAGCTCCACTGCAACAACTGACCTTCTACTATGGCCTCCCAGTGCATTAAAGCCAATGAATTTTTTGTAATGAAGCTTCTGAAACACAACTTTTCTTGTATTTGTAGAGAGAAGAAGAGGTTTCCAAAATAGGACAGATCAACTACTATGGCATGGGCGGCCTAGGAGGATTCCCGCTCCAGTACTACCCTTACTATGGCAAGCTGCTGCAACCACAGTACCTCCAGCCCCTGGTGGCAATTCAGTTCACTAATCTCACTTTGGACATTGATCTGCGCATTGAGTGCAAGGCTTACGGCGAGAACATTAACTACAGTGATAAAGATCGCTTCCAGGGACGATTTGATGTGAAATTTCAATTGAAATCTCGATGATCATAAGAGTCTAATCTTCCCTTCCAACTTACCACCCCCTCATTCTATATGAAAAAAGAAAAAAAAAGAAAAGAAAAAAACACACAAAATAGTCTTGAACAAACTGTCATACATATGGGACCGACACTTACTCGACATGCTTTACACTAGCTTTTCTGCATAACCTAGGGTTAGAATGTAAATTAAAGAGTAGCAATAGCAGTATTTATTCTACTGTAAATGATGAGAATATTTGAGCCATGGGACATGTTCATTACTGTAAATTTATAATTCCACTACTGATGCGTAGCAAGCAGTGTTTCCTGTCCCCCTAAAGTATTGCTGCCGTGTGGTTTATATATATTTTTTTGAAGTGTACAATACTGTAGTTGCATAAAATGGTCCTTTCCGAGCCATGTTGTAATTTGCGTATTTTCTAATGTGCTCAAGCTTTAGCGGTCCAAGGTGTATATAGAATTATATACTTAACTAGCATGATATGCCCTGATCGGTTCAGGACTACGTGCAAGAGACTGCACTCCGTAGAGATCTTTTGCCTTTTCTGTCTAAATTGTTGATTGTGGGATAAGGAAATTTTTTTTTTTGTTTTGTTTTGTTTTTAATTTTCACATTTTCTGGAGTATGATGTAGAAACTGTGTGTGAGAATGGAGCCAGACTGATGTGTGGGGATTTTTTTTTTTTTTTTTTCTTTCAAACAATGTTTTTGTCTATTTTATTCTGAAAACATCACTCGGTGATGTGAATTTATAAAGAATGTTTTACCATTTTCATGGTGGAAGAATTTTATATTTATGCAGTTGTTGTACAATTTTATTTTTCTGCAAGAAAGTGTAATGTATAAATAAAATAATACCAAAGTCACTGGTTGAAAATTTTAGTATCTCTTCAAAGCTGAAGCAATGCAGTACCCTCCCCTCCCCGCCCATGCTGTAGGATGTCATTTTATTGGTGTTAAAGTGCAAAACTCAATGTTTAACATCTGTAAACCTGTCAGGGGTCCCAACACTCCTGTCGATCATTTATTTAAAAAGGTTAAAATATCAAGAAAATAAAAAGGAAAAATTACAAGTTGGTTTGACATTATGTCCTTATTTATTTGTTCCATCTGTAAAGAAATTGTATAAAGTGCACAAACAAAATCCAGCAGTTGTATTGGAGTTGGATCATGCCAGATGTCTTCATCCATCCAGAATCTTGAAAAAGTATTGAACCTGTAGAAGGGGCGAAAGTAATGGAGAAGGCTTAGCCATTTTCAAGCAAGCAGTCATTTTTCGGCTTCTAGTCTTTTGAGGTAAAAGATTGTGAAGAATTTTCATGTTCAGTAACTATGCACTCTTCACTTTTACTTGTGCTGCTTGTATCAGAATTGAATCCCTAGATTATATGGTTAAACCTGCAGTTGTTTCAAAAATAACTTCATTGTAGCAGTTGTCAAAAGAATCCTTTGTTACTTTGAAACCGTATGATTCCTAAGCCGTGGAGGGATAAACACAAAGGTTGAGGCCTGCCTGCTCCGAGTTAAAGGCTGTCTTTATTCAATATCTGCAGCACTCTTTTTCGGGGACACTAATGCGAGGGTTAGGGAGCTTGGGTCACAAGTCTCTTTGTGGAACCGGAGTTCAACTGCAAACTCTCTCTACAGATTTACACTTTAAAACGCTGAAGTAACATCTTGAAACATTTAATTCTGTAGCTTCAGGATGGTGGTGACCAAAGGTAATGCTGGAATTACTCTGTTACAGTTATCATGGACATAGTAGACAAATGAAAGTGCTGGCTTTGAAGAAATGTTAGTTTAGCAGCTGCCGATAGTTGTACATATTTGACTTTCTTAGGCTCCCATCAGTCCCTTCTCCACATCAGAACCTGAAACACAGTATGAACACCCAAAACTGCCAAAGAATGGTCTAACTACAGGGAGCTTCACTGCACCAAATGGCACAAGTAAAATTTAATTTTGTAAAATTCAGTTATCTTGGCATTGAAGACCAAGGTAAAGGATTCATTTTGGTTTGGACAAAATTGAGAAGTGATCAGTAAATGGAAAATGAAGCTGAAATTTTTTTTTTTCCTGAAATTTCTTTTATCTACTAGCAGGAGTTAATGTTAATGTTGGATGAATGTGTAAAGAACCGGAGTTACTTTTCCCACAGTGCACATTAAAGAAGTGAGAACATAATGCAATGTATTTAAACTGAAAGCCTGCTTATTTGTCAGCATGTGTGAAATACACTATATATCTTTATTCTATGGGAGTCTTTGTAAACTCTTCCTGTGTAATCATGAGGCCCAGACGTGCCTGATGATTTTAGGTTGAAATTCCACAAACAAATCACTGCTCTGCCCTTTTGAATTCTTTTGAATGTGAAATAGTTGCTTTGTCAGGAAAATGTCTGGCCTGAGAACAAGGCTTTGTTAATTAAAGAAGGTGGGGGAGGTTTCAAAAGTGGAACCCCCATGTGAATTAAAGTGTACCATGTCATGGGTTGGCTCCCACGCTAGAACATAAATATTGTAGCAACCTCCTCTCTGGAATGCTTTTTGTGCTTTTATTTATTTTTTTTTGTTTTAGTCAACAATGAAATGTGGTGGGTAACTGGCACAACATCAAAATATCGATTTATGTCGAGCCTTTGATTTATTTCTGTTGAAGTAGAATGAAGTTGTACGTGATAAATACTAATTTAATTAAATTCATTGTTGTTAGGCATGCTTCCACTTATGAGACAAGCATGCTATATAAGAATTACAAATGAGCAATAATACGCAACCTGTTCAGTCCCCTCCACAATTATTGGCACCCCTTGTAAAAAAGGTTATAAAAAAAATAATCTCCTTTTGGTGAACTCCCTTAATGCAACCCTTAACTGAAGTAAACTTATTCTGAGGAAAAAATAATTCCTCATCAAGAAAGAATCTATGATTATTGGCACCTCTGCATTTCATACTTTGAGAAACCTTTGCTTTACTAATAGAACAGCATGAGTCTTCTATAACATCTTAAAAGGTTGGAGAATATAGAGCACGAATCTCTCCAGACCACTCAGGGTCCCAAGTCCTCTTGTGTGCACTCTCTTCTTCAGCTTACCTCACGTTTTCAGTGGGGTTTACATCTTGGCATTGAGATGGCCATGGCAGAAGCCGGATTTTGTGTTCCTTTAACTATTTTTTGTGTTGATTTGGACATAGATTTTGGATCATTGTCCTGCACGACGATCCAATGACAACCCAGTTTTTTTGCTTCTTGCCAGCACCAGTCCAAATTTGAACTTAAAATCTAATGGGGCTTTATAAACTGCTAAAAAAATTAAAGGAACACTTTGAAAACACATCAGATCTCAATGGAAAAAAAATTATGCTGGATATCTAAAATTAAAGGAACACTTTGAAAACACATCAGATGTCAATGGAAAAAAAATTATGCTGGATATCTATACTGATATGGACTGGGTAATGTGTTAGGAACAAAAGGATGCCACATCGTTTGATGGAAATGAATTCAAAGACACCCCGAAAATCAAAGTGAAAAAAATATGACCGGCTAGTCCATTTTACTGAAATTTAATTGCAGCAACTTGAAATCGTACTCAGTAGTATGTATAGCCCCCATGTGCTTGTATGCATGCCTGACAACGTCGGGGCATGCTCCTAATGAGACCACGGATGGTGTCCTGGGGGATCTCCTTCCAGATCTGGACCAGGGCATCACTGAGCTCCTGGACAGTTTGAGGAGCAACCTGGTGGCGTCCGATGGACCGAAACATAATGTTCTATTGGATTTAGGTCAGGCGAGTGTGGGGGCCAGTCAATGGTATCAATTCCTTCATCCTCCAGGAACTGCCTGCAATGAGGCCGGCATTGTCATGCACCAGGAGGAATCCAGGACAGACAGGACCAGTATAGGGTCTGATAGTGGGCCCAAGGATTTCATCCCGATACCTAATGGCAGTCAAGGTGCTGTTGTCTAGCCTGTAGAGGTCTTGTGCATCCCTCCATGGATATGCCTCCCCAGACCATCACTGACCCACCACCAAATCGGTCATGCTGAATGATGTTACAGGCAGCATAACGTTCTCCACAGTTTCTCCTGACCCTTTCACATCTGTCACATGTGCTCAGGGTGAACCTGCTCTCATCTGTGAAAAGCACAGGACGCCAGTGGTGGACCTGCCAATTCTGATATTCTATGGAAAATGCCAGTTGAGATCCATGGTGCTGGGCACTAAGCACAGGGTCCACTAGAGCAGGGGTCCCCAACCCCCGGTCCGCGGCCCACTACTGGTCCGCAGCCATCTGACAGCCGGGCCGCGAGAGAACTGCCGGCAACGGCAACTCACTCAGACTTTTCAGAACGCTTGGCGGGCGGGGCTTTGCAGCGGTGCAGAGTAAGGAGAGAGACCGAGGTGAGAAACTATTACAACAAAGTATTTTTATGGTCCCGACAGTTTCCCCATATGACATGAGTCTATAGAAATCACGTTACTACGAAGTACATTCAACAGATGCTTTCATTACAACGAAGTGAGCTTGAAATGCTTGAACGAATCATCCACAGAGCAGTTAGATCTGTGGTCGCAGCTCAGTTGTGCACGTTTGCACAACGATCCCCAAACAGAAACATTGTAAAAAAATCTCTTCGAACTTTCCTCGTACTGTTTTTTTTTTTTTTTTGCTGTCTTTGTTGTCTGTGGTTTTCATTGATTCCTTTTGCTTATTGCTTGTCAACATTTCAAAAACATCCATTGGAATTTAACTCATTGTCACCCTCCTATAGAAACGGCAGACACGAAAAAAGGATTGCAGTGTTAATGTTTGTGATGTGCAATCTGTTGGATTGGCAAATGTAAAGCATATGTCTTTGTTATATGCAAAAAAAGAAGAAAAATCTCAGATTGCAAACGTATGCGAACTGCTTAATAACTTTAATAATAATAGAAATGTTATGTAAATTGTGTATAAAACTGCCCCCCCCCCCCAACCAATCCCCCCAGCGCCCCCCGACCGGTCCGTGGAAAAATTTGCATTTAATAAAGTGGTCCTTGCTGTCAAAAAGGTTGGGGACCACTGTACTAGAGGACGTTGGGCCCTTAGGTCACCCTCATGAAGTCTGTTTCTGATTGTTTGGTCAGAGACATTCACACCAGTGGCCTGCTGGAGGTCATTTTGTAGGGCTCTGGCAGTGCTCATCCTGTTCCTCCTTGCCCAAAGGAGCAGATACCGGTCCTGCTGATGGGTTGAGGACCTTCTATAGCCCTGTCCAGTTCTCCTAGAGTAACTGCCTGTCTCCTGGAATCTCCTCCATGCCCTTGAGACTGTGCTGGGAGATGCAGCAAACCTTCTGGCAATGGCACATATTGATGTGCAATCCTGGAGAAGTTGGACTACCTGTGCAACCTCTATAGGGTCCAAGTATTGCCTCATTCTACCAGTAGTGACACTGACCATAGCCAAATGCAAAACTTGTGAAAAAACATTCAGTAAAGATGAGGAGGGAAAAATGTCAGTGGCCTCCATCTGTTAAACCATTCCTCTTTTGGGGGTCGTCTCATTGTTGCCCCTCTAGTACACCTGTTGTTAATTTCATTAACACCAAAGCAGCTGAAACTGATTAACAACCCCCTCTGCTACTTAACTAACCAGATCAATATCCCAGAAGTTTCATTGACTTGATGCTATATTCTGATTAAAAAGTGATCCTTTAATTTTTTGAGCAGTATACATAAAATTTACATAAGCTCAGAAACATGCATAAACACTGCTGCCCCGCAATAAGGAGACCAGGGTTCATGTCATGGGTCCCCCCTGCATGAATTTTGCATGTTCTCCCCTTGTCTGTGTATTTCCTCTCACAGTCCAAAGACATGCAAGCTGGTTGGCCTGGCGATACTAAATTGGCCTGTGTGTGTGTGATGGACTGGCACCCTGTCCAGGGTTTGTTCCTGCCTTGCACCCTATGCTGCTTGAAATAGGCTCCAGCACCCACTATGTCCCTGTTCAGGAGAAAACGGGTTAGAAAATGACTGACTGATTGATATACATAAGCCATTTCTTGCACAAAAGTCAAGATTGATAAAACACAAACTAGGTGTGGAAATTGGCTTAAAATTAAGGAAAGTTTCGACCATCCGTAAATCCTACATAGACTTTTTTAGTGCTGGTATTTTAGTGGTTTAGGTAGCAGGACAATGAGGTGAACAGACATTTTTTTTTGCATATTTCAGTGGCACGTCAGTCACATTCTGATTTCCGTCAATCCATCCATCCTTTTATCCATGTGCGAAACCTGTAACAGAACAGGTATCACATGATGTCTGCGTCATGGTCTTTGTAATGTAGGCTCCAATTCAGCACACAGCTCTAAGAGGATGGCTGTAGAATGTCTAAAATGGCTTAAAAGTCAGTCATCACCACGAAAAAAGCCACAAATACCTTGAATGATAAGTTTATCTAATCTATTCTAATCAAATCTAAATGACAAATGTGTTTTTAAGTTTCCCTATGTATTTTAATTGTGGCAAAATAAGCACTTTCTTGTTTTAAAAAGATAGAAAATGTACACATGACAAAGTATTTGGAAGCAACTTAGCTGAAAGTTTGACTGTTTTCTGTTATTTACTTCATCAAAGAGAAATACATCAAATTTAAAAAAAAAAAAAATTACAATGGGGGTATGTGTGACGTGTGATGCAGATTTGCTAAGAGCGACATGTTTATTGCACCGCTCCAAATCACTATAATGCTGACTATACCGACAGTCTGTTTTGCCAACAGGAACATTTTTTCGGGCATGTAAAACAGGTTGAAATAACCTCTTTTAAAGCGAAATCTGAAACAGTGAACCAACCTGGAAATGAAATTGTGCAGAGTATTTCTCTGTCAGTTTTAATGATTGGCAACATGCAAGTGAGAGTTGCTTTGTGCAGGACAGAAAAAATGCTTCAGTTACATTTTGTTCATCAGAATTCCTAGTGGTGCAAATAACTGTGGCACATGTGGTTTTGTTAAAAATAATTATTATTCCTGAAAAGAATGATGATGGATTACTTTTAATCAATAGATTTACTTCAATTAAAGGCTGGGATCTGTCATGTTTTCAATGTAAGTTTAATTATGTTATTTCACCAAAATGTGCACTTTTTTAATAGCCCTTTTACTCATCTTTCCCAGGGGTGCCAATAATAGCAGAAGGGACTACACAAATACAAAGAGAGCAGTTTTACAGCAAGTTCTGAACTGTCTAAAGACAGCTAATATTAGTTACTTACAGCATTTAAAAGGTGGAAACAATTGTGAATATTGAAGTAAAATCCCACATCTATATTAAATATTTAAATAGGAAGCTGGATGTTGGCTGAGTCTATCATGCAGAACATGTGGGTGCAGCCTTATTCTACTTCCAAGTTTAATATTAACATAACATTTATTGATAATCTGTATTAAAAAAAGAAAAATGGAATCCATTGTTGATTCTGTAACAAATGAAAACCACTGAAATGTATGCACAAGGCCAAAGTCTCATATTGTCACAGGTGTCACATGCTGCACAGTTAAGACTGTCATTCAATATAAAACAGGTTTGTTGTTAAAATTTTGATATCCAGGGTACCTAAAATGGATGTCAGAATTGGATCAAAAATAACCCATAAGTCATAGTATTGGATTAGCATATGATGGCACCTGTATACTGTCACCTCTTTATTTAGTATTTCTGCAGTCTTATTTACATTTAATGTTTAATTAATTTCAATTTTCAAGTTATGCTTTTTATACCCATTAATATTGTCACTGGAAAATGGTGATTTGTTGCATATTGATTAGCATAAGCAAGTAAGAATTTCACTGTGTCTTGTACATGCGACAGTAAATGACCCTATACAGCAACTCTGAACAAGTGTCATAGGCTTTATAAAGTCATTGATGCAAAAGTTAAAATTCTTGTGCTACAGAAATACCGATCACTACATGCGAAACTTGGATGGTATAACAAAGTGCCATGAAGATAAAACCCGCTAGTGTGAACTGAGGCTGTTTTAAGCAAAACTGACTAGAATTACTGAGGCCAATTGCAACAGAGAAAAAATGTAGAGAGTGAGTTCTTTGGAACGAATCATGGGGGCAAAATTTAGATTAGACACTGAATTTCTGAGGGACATTGGGACATTTTGGTAGGATGAACAGAACATATTATAGGGCATGTGCCAGAGGACCACCTGAACACCTAACCACTGGGACGGTGACAGGATGGCTGTGGAAGGCACATGAGATCAGTCACAAGGGGAAATGCAAGAAGTTATTAGATGAGGAGAAAAGGAAGGATACTGACTAAGTGAAGGAGAAAAAGAATGACAATGGGAGGCAGAATGTGATGTACGTGAATCCTCTGCTACACACTGAGGTTTCATGAGTACACAGAGGGTGATCTCTCATCAGATTAATGACGAGTGTATATTTACCTCCAAAATTCCATCCTCTGGTAGATCCGTACAGTGAACTGCATTCTTGAGCTTGTTTTTCCCAAAGATGGCTCTCAGAGTTTGAGGACGCAAGTGACGGGCTATTTCCTGTTAAAAGAAACAAAGCATAAGGGAGTAAATGCATCTTCGATTAATTTTCTTAAAACATTTTTTGTTAATATTATGCAGAGTGACTGAGATTTGGTAGCACTGAGAGCAAGACATTAAATAACAATGGATGGAAGCACCAGGGCACAACACACACTGACACTAGACAAAGTCACCAGTAAAGCTGACCTGCCTTTCCTGAAGATTGCTGGATGAGACCAATGGCAATAGGTAGAGAACATACAAACAACTCAAGGACCAACAAAACCATATAACTGAACTTTATCTAACACATTGAAGATGTTCCATGTTTATCCACAATGCAGCTAAACTAAAAACATTTTGCAAATGACTACTATCCACTTTAAAACCCATTTAATCCAATTCAGAGTCATATGGGTCTGGGGCCTAGTGAATGATGTCATTCAAATCAAATCCACCTTTTAAAACGGCTTTGCAATGTTCTGTTTAGTAAGGATTCAAAGTGTTTCCATGGCACCAGGCTCCACCATGACTGCACAGAAAGTCACGGCTGTGCCTTCACAATGAGCTTAAAGTCAGTTGGTACACTAAAATTTCACAAAATATTTTGTGAACGAAAGATCGGCCAGTCCACATTACAGATGTACCTTATGGCACACTCAACCACACTGTGACATTTCCTTCAGATACATGGTAAGGATTTTCATGACTGAGTACATGTCTTAATTACTCTAACCACATTACATTATTGATTTTTTGCTTCAGCTTTTGCTCACTTCTATTTTACTTTGCTGCAAGCATTTGTAGATTAAAGTAGACACCCCTTCCCCGCCAACTGATGAAAGAAGAAAGGTTTTCACTATTGAAAACAAAGTGACCATTGCAGATTGTACAGTTGTTAACCACTGCATTTATGTAACAGACATCCAGGGTTTTGTTAATCAAGATAATAATGTAAATAATGCAAATATCTCCATCTTGGACTGTCACCAGTCACACACAAAGAAACAGGTTAAAAATGTACCACATCCAAAAATAATATTTCTTTGTATGTTACTTGCCCCATGTACTTTATAGAGATTGCTAAGAAAAATTTGTAATCACGTTTTCTGGGAGAATAGATGGAAAAACATTTCTGCTAGAATGGGAGTCAATGGAGACCAACGTTAGACCACAGCAAACAATGTAAAAACATCCATGAAAAAAATCACACATTGCTCATTTTACATAATCCACATGTCAAGCGATCTAATCATATCCTCACAACATGCAAACAAATTAATTTTTTGCTAATATGGGTAATCAATATATCTGGAAAATCAGAGTAGTGCACATGGAGGAAACACTTTCACATGGAAATGACATTTTGAACTGAAGACAGGACTCTTGACCAAAGAATAAGGACAAATAGAACATATTAATTATGAGATATTCCAGCTTCCTCTAACAGTTTAGGGAAATGAGTGATGCTAAACTAGCCTCATGAGAATAAGTGTGTGTCCAGGATTTCCTCCATCTAATTCCTTAACAACCCCTACTTTTAAAATTTGGAGAAAGCAGAATCAAAATGTACAAAGAAATGAATGATCAGGGAAGCATTTTACTTTTGCTTTTTTTTTTTTTAAGACTAATTAACTAGCCATCCTTTCGCCTATGTATTAGTGAAACAGGACAGTGAGGAGGGCCCGCCCATCTCTCTACTCTGACGTCACTTTTCCCCCTCCCCTTGGCCTGCAGCCTCTGTCTCGGATTAGCGCGAATATATTGCTCCTGCAAGCAAACTATGATTGTCAGCGCAATGAGAGAAGTCACAAAATCAACTGGAATGTTCAAGCAAATTATAGAAAAAAAATTCTAAATCTGTTAAGCAGTTCTCTCGTTCACTAAGTAAGCAGAGTTAAGGTTATGCCCTGAGGCAGACACATGAGTGAGGAGGGCCCTGCCCCTTTTCCCCGCAGCCCAATGCATCTCTCTTGGATTTGCGCTATTAAATCGGTACCGCAAGCAAACTATGACACTCAGCGTGATGAGAAAGTCGTAAAATCAACGGAACGATCAAGCAAATTATAGAAAAAACCCGATATAAATGTGTTAAGTAGTTCTCTAGTGAAAAGTGGACAGACATACAAACGGGTCTAAAAAACTATAAAAAATGTTCGTGCTTGGACCTTGAAATTTTTAAAACCGTTTCTTAGCAAGCACCTATGGGCCAAGGATAACCTATATTCCAAATTTCAAGTCCCAAGTCCTCATGGTTCGGCACATTTCGTGATGAGTGAGTCAGTGGTATATTTATATATATATATAGATATACAAAAATAAATGAACTTGACTTAATGTGATGAGGATGATAGTGGACTTTAATGAGTGCGGAAAGGGCATACAGTTTACAACTACATTTTTGAAATCTTAGTGGCTTCCTGACCCACACACATTTAAGCTTTTCTCTCAAACATGCTAATTTCCAAATTACGGTATTATGATTCAGCTACAGACCCAAAAGTGTGGTAGAGTTAAGGGATTAACTCTTGGTGCAGTAATTGAATGGACAGAGGACCTTTATTAATGACTGTGTTGCTGGCCATCAGTGACGAGGATTTTGAGTGAGGGTTCTGGGCACCTGTTTGCTTCATGTTTGCAGCAGACACTCAAGCATGAGATTTAATTTTCAGTTTCCATACTATTAAATTTGATGCTTTCTTTGAGCTGTTCACAAAGCACAGTTGTGCAAGGACCTTGCTCATATTTTCTACCTTTGGCCCATCCTTAGAAGCTATTTGTGTGAACTAAAGTGTAGGATGATATATATATATATATATATATATATATATATATATATATATATATATATATATATACATATACACACACACACACACACACACAGGTATGCTGGTTACTACAAATGCATGATATACAAAAACTCAATACCCCCTCTATTGTACATATAACTTTATTTTCCTTACATAACACATCTAATACGATAAAAGAGCAAATAAAGGAATTTCACTTTACTTACACAAAGTACCAAATGGACCTGAATAGCCAGAGTTCACGTCAATGCACATTACTACAACTTAAATGCTATGCGTAAACACTCTAACGTAAAGGCAGACCCAACACACTGTGTTATGGAACACCATCATTGTATGATTCTACAAAATGTAAACCATTTCTGTTGCCACAATTGCTCTGTACTTCAGAGTATTGTATTAGTGGATTAGTTCAGAATATTACATAATCCAAGAACATTCCTTTGAAAATATAGAAAATATGCCTACTACGTTCTCAAGAAAAAAAAAAATGGTTTAACTTGATCAGTGGTCTCCACTCTCATCACGTCCCCTGTTGCTAACTGCCTGCAGCCAAAACAGTGACAGTGCATCTATCAGACACCAAAGAACAGGCCCATTCTTTCCCACTATTTTTCTTATCCTTTGTCATTTGTCCCCTTCATAAATTCTACCCTCACCCTGTCAAGTATTCTTTTTTCAATGTCAATATTACCATAAATTTGGCTTCTTAGTTATGTATTTATTACAGGAAGACTTTCACAACATCCACACTCCCCCGACCTCACAATTATGATGCAGCTTCCAAGTTAAGGACTCCTGACTTAGGACCTCCACTTGATCAGTTCTGTTTTGGACTCTGTTTTGTAAACATCTCAACCTTTTTCAAACCTTTTGCAGCCAGGAACATATTATACGGGTGGCTGCCCCAAACCTTTGTGACTGTCTGGAGTCAATTTTGTTACAATATATATACTATATACACATATACTGCATATTATATATATATATATATATATATATATATATATATATATATATATATATATATATATATATATATATAGTATATATATGCTTACTTTCCTGAAAAAGCATGCGACTAAAAATGCTACCAGCTACAAAAGTAATGAAGTCATTTGTTCCATTCTGCACATTAATTTAAATCTTTAATTTGATGTTTATTTATTAAAAAAATTATGTAGAGCAAACATGCACTTACGCATGGTTTCCTGAGATACAAAGTTCTAACTAACACTAATGTGTTTAAAATTATGAATGATCTAATGATAACTTCTGTGGCCATAATGAGAGGTTACCTGGAAACCATTTTGTGAGACACAGGAAACTGTTATGTCACTAATGGGTCTAACTGTCAGTGTCTGAGTGCACAGCCCATGATGCAGGAACATCATTTTGTCTGCAGTTTATTTTGTCAACAAGACTGTTGTTTGTACTCATTTCATTAGTCTTTGTCACTGCATTTTTTACAATCCGGCAAGTTTCTAAAACAGTGAACAGTGTCACTACAAAATGACCATCTTATTCTAATGAAATCTCTAATTTTTCCTTCCTTTCCTTAACTTTTTTACCTTTTACATCTATTCTCAGCTATTCACACAATTTTGCTATAGATGTCTAATGAAGCTGGTTCAACCCCAATGAACCCTTCCCTTCAGGGGCCTCGTGACTGAATGACAGTAGTCTATGGAGCGTCTGTATGGGGATATCACAATGATTACCTAAAGAATCTGCTTATTTAGCATCTGAGGAAAAGACTAATGAAACATAATAGTACACAATCCGAAAAATGAGTGATTAGCATTAATCTTTAAATACCCACCAGTCACAGACACAACTCTGGAACATCTTATTTTACTTCATCCTATGCAGTTTGGGACTTGTTCTTATGAAGTTATAGACACATTGTGAATATGCAGACAATAAAATGTGACCACTGACCTCCTCAAATTGCTTATTTTCTGCAGGAATGCTGAAAACTTAAGTTTTTGTCTTCCTCTTCTGTAATGTCATTTGACTGTATCTCAATTCTTACATTAACAAGAATTTACACTTTCATGAGTTTGCTTAAGAGCGTACATAAGATGTTAGATAAATGACAGGAGACAATTCAGTCTATCAATCTAGCTAGCTAATAGCCTCAGGTTCACATTCAGATACTTTTAAAAAGTTGTGAAAGTTTCTGCTTCAAACATATGACTTTTCAGATTTCCAATACCCTGTGTGTAGAAGTAGTTCCTGGATTCCATCTTGAATGCACTTCCCCTTAATTCCCAAATACATGTTTCCCCATTTAATTTAAAGAATTCTGATGATCACCTTTAACAAAGTGCTGGATTAGGCCCCCATGTAACCATCTTTTTTCAAGACTAAAGAGGTTTATTTATTTTAATCTGGCAGACCACGACACCCTTTAGTCCAATAACTTACCTGGTTGCTCAAAAGATACTGTTTTTTTTACAGCATAGTACAACTGCACATAGTACTTCAAAAGTGGTCCCTCTCTCGAAAGCATGGTGCAGTCTGAACATAATCCCCACAATTTACATTTAACAATTTATCTACTGTAACCTGACATTTTATTTGCCATTTTAACTACTTCTTTGCAATGTCTGGCTGAAGAGAATGCTTCATCACCATAAACTTCTACATTTTTTCAGTGTCATTCATCTTGCATTATTAATCAATGTTCTTACCACCCTGATTTACCACCTTGGACTTGTTTATAACTAAGCATCAATATTAATTTCTGTTTTATTTATACAAATATTTTATTATACTGTACCACTGACATATCCAAGAATAATTTTTTTGTTGTTTGGGGTAAAATAAATTAAATGAATCATAATTCCATCAGTGATCATTCAGTTGGAATAGTCATAAAATCTATTGCGGGGAGGTTCAAACTTGAAATCCCCCAAGCTTGTAGTATTTTTAGAAGAATGTGTAAGTGTTCTGGGTCATTACTCATTGACAAATAATTTGTAATAAACTCAGCTGAAAAAAATGCTACCAGGAATACAGTTAAGAAGTAAACTTTGAAAAATATTAATAACGACATGCAACATATACCTTATTTCACATCTTGTTCTGCTTACGATGTGAAAGCACAACAGTTCAGTTCATCTTTTTAACTCCCCACCTTCCCTCTTTGTATCAATTTGTTTCCTGAACCTTTCCATGGCCCATCATTGCTTAAAATGTTATTGTTCTCAGAGGAAAGAGGTTTAGTTTAACTTTCAGCACATTTTTTATTCAGTTTAAGTTGGTGTCTGCAGTGCTTCTTTTTTGAGCTTTAGTCAAACATTGCCTCATTAGTCAGTGGAGCGCTTTGGATCTGGCCCAACAGCCCACTTTCCTGTAAGCCTTCAAGTATCAGCTTCCGCAGAATTCTTTACAAACCTGTTTTCTGCTACCAACTTCCCTGTATAACGGATTATAAAAATCTTACAAAGGTCTTACACCTAACACAAGATCAACATGAAAAATGAAACATCTGGATATATCGGTGTGTGTGTTTGGAAAGTGCAAAGGCAAGTTTCCACTTCCCTGCATAATGTGCTACAAACAGACATTGTTGGTCTATAGCCCAAATGCATCAAAACTGGATCACCATAAAAGAAATTCAGAAAAAAGGTCTAAGAAGTAAGAGTTATCTACAGCATAATGGTATGATAACATTAGTGTTGGTGTTGTTGCTTCACCGCCCCAGGACATTGAGTTCAAAATCCTAGCTTGCCCACTGAGTGTGTGGAGTTTGCACATTCCCTTCATGTCTGTGTGGATTTTTTTCTGGGTATTCAACATGTTCTCTCAAACACATTAGGTTACCTAGCAGTGCCACACTGGCCCTATGCAGTACATGTGAGTGTTGGGTAGCCATGCGAGTATGTCCTCCAATAAAACAGTATTGTTTTCTGCAATAAGGTCAGTGCTTGTAGTATAGCTCCTAAAATCACTTAACAGAATAAGCATGTCCTGAAAATTGAAAGATAACCACAGAATACTTATTATTATTGTCTTGTTTAATTTCCTTCATTCTTTTCCTAAACTATGTAAATCCATCCATCTATCCATCCATTATCCAACCCACTATATCAGGGTCACGGGGGTCTGCTGGTGCCAATCCCAGCCAACACAGAGTGCAAGGCAGGAAACAAACCCAGGGCAGGGCACCAGCCCACTGCAGCTATGTAATTCCAATTTTGATTTTTTAAACATTTACCAAGATCTAAATGTTTTCTTTTGATGTATAACAGATGAATAAAACATTATTTTCTTTGGCTGGTTATTCAAATCTGCCTGTTTCACATGTGTTTGGAGCTGACAATCAATAATAGCTCTAGTGGCTACTGTAAAATAATGCAACCTCCATCTCCAACTTGTCAGTTTCATGTTATGTCTTTTTTACTATCATATTATGTCACTGCTATATAATATCTTTGTTGTTGTTTCATCCACTTCCTGTATATCCCGTTATGGTAGGGTTTCCTAGAATTTCAAAAAACAAAGGGTAAAACAGCTGATGATTTCACTGATTAGACTTAATTTGCACTTCATTTTTATAAAGAATCAGCAAAGAAATAAAAATAACTTACTTTTCATTATATAAATACTCTTGTGCTCTTTTAGGTACCTAAGGTGTTAAATGTTAGCCAATGTAAATGTATTCTGTTAAATAGAAAAATGGAACCTTTGCATGGATGTTTTTTTCTCGTCAATTTTTATCTTTAGTTTGCTACTCTACATGTTTGATGAGTTCTTCAATTGAATTAATTCAACTGACAACCTTGTAGCATACATGTGCACAGTTCAGAAGCATTATATGCTTGAAACTAAACATAAACATAGCACAAAACAGCATTCATTTTCTAAACATTTTTTGTCCAATGTATGTCTCTTTTGGGAACTCAACCTGGCATCACTGGTTGCGAGAAACATGCAAACCCTGGCCAGGGTTCCAGTTCACTGCAGAAAACACTCATTTGCTTATACATGGCCAAGTTTCTCATTTCTTTGTTAGTGCTTCCTCTGTTACCCTACTGGTTCTCAGACTTACTAAAGGCCATGCAATACAAGCATACAAATACAGACATCCATTCAGTCATTACTGAACATGGGGTATCCAATCTTGGCTCACAGTAGCCCAAGCTGGCAGCATGAAACTCAATGCTAGAACCATTTCTGGACATGTTTTAGTCACCAGCCAGAATAAACTGCATGTCTCTGGAATGTGAGAGGAGAACCGGGAAAAATACAGTAACATAGGGAAAAGTGCAAACTACAAACAGACAGCAACCAGGCCAAGACATGATCCCTATCTCCTCAAGCCTTGAGGCAGCAGTTTTAATAATGCTGCATCATTATGAAGAAAATAATAACTATCAATTACACATTTCCAAATACCAAGCTGATCATAAAGAAGAAAGTGGATAGATTATTCAATTTTAAAAATACTGTCAGTCTACAACATTCTAGGATCTATTCAAACATAAAAGCCTACCCAGCCATCCACTTTTAAAGCTGATTATCTAGACCAGGGTTGCAGGAAAAATAAAACACTCTTCTCAAATTTCCAAATCATCTTAGAACCAAAAGACTGTTTTCATCAAGTAAGGTCAAGGAAAACATATCACATACATAAACACTTGAAGGATCAACACAGCTATAACCCAGACAACATCTTACAAATTATACAGTTCATGCTTGGTGGTTTTTCAAACAGACGTAAACAAACCCTGACAACTATTCATAGTTGCCAGTGCACAAAGTTTCTACTCACTGACATGTTTTCTAGTCCCCCTACCTCCCCCACCCCATGTTTAGGCCACTGTACTTATGTAGCTCTGCAAAGTTAGTGATTAAGGAAGCAAGCAAGAAAAATCCACAAAATACCAGTTGTCTATGATTGCTGATAGAGTGAAAGTCCTTGAGAAATGTCTGCTTAAGATAAAGCCAGAATAATACGGTTTGTCTATTTCAATTTTTTCATTTATATACAGTATCTCAAACCAGGAGGCATCCCTTTTCCCTGTGTTTCTGGTTAAAAAGTGCTTGGCTAAAGGCTTGAATGGAAACAAAGTATTTCATAGCCATATATGAAACACAAAAAGATGAACAAAGAAGCTGTGTGCTTCTTTTCTCTTGTAGTTTATCAGTCCAATGGGCTGCAACTTCACAAATCAAATTTAATTCTAACTAATAAGTGGTCTTTCCTAATTAGAAATAGAATACAAATCTTAGAAGTAATATTATAGATCAGTTTTTTTTTTTGCACAAACATTTTACAAATACTGCTAATTGCATTTAAGGGAACAGTGAAACAACTGAATGACTGCCAGGAAAGTGAACATGTGGAAAAGGAGTGCTCAAAATGCAACCCACACTGCCCACTGAATAAGTAATGCAGGTTTTTTAATTTTAATCTTTTTTATGTACATGTAAATGATTTTCTATTTTCAGTTTTGCAAGAGGTGTATAGCTAGGTTTGCTACACTTTATGATAGCATTGTTTGTTTGATTATACTCAAAAAGTAATGAAGCATTTGCAACACTCCTTAGTTTTCTACATGACCTCCACCAACTTCAATACTCTCGCACCACTGAGAAATAAAAGCATGTACACCCCCCGCCCCCTTCTTGTGCCAGTCTGAATCCTGCACTCGTAACTGCTTTTTCACTTCTTCAAAAACTGTAAGCCCATCTTAAAACCTGCAATTTGTGAAACCCAATGACTAACAGCGCTTTTGTCAACAGCACTTTCTACACTACTTGTGAATGTTTATTACTGATTCCTTTTCCGCCAAAAGAAATTCAATAACGGTCTGTCTTTATGAAGTTAGTTTTATTTAGTTTTGTGCTAGAACAGTGCAATATTTTGAATGTTTTGTTACTTATATAGAATTTAAAAGGTTTTTGCACAGGGATACAAAACTGGGAAATACAAATCAAGCAACAAACATGTTCAATGATAACTGCAGTGTTAATTACAGCCTAGGAATGCCAGACTGTAACAAAGTGAGTAGTTTTTGTTAAAATGTTGGCTTTCCATAAATGTTAAGAGTGCCAAAAAAAATAGAGCCAGCCATATAAATGTAATGAATTATTATTATTATTATCTTGATACAATGTACAAATTCCTTCCCCACAGCCAATCAAAGGGTTATTTGTTGGCAAAACCGACCAAATCTACAACCATTTATCCATTCTCTGAACCTCTTCAATAGAGATGCAGGGACATTGAATAGATTATATAAAAACAATCAATTCTGTATGTGCTTTGTTCAAGATAGGATCCCAGAAGCACCAGGTGCCAGGCAGGAACTAACCGCAGATCAGGTATAAGTTCATCACAGGACACACTCATTCACACACTGGGTCACTTGCATACATGATAAGCCATACAATTAAATAACATTTTACATTAACAATAAGAGCTGGCTTCTGATTATGAAGGTGGTTAGAGCAAAAATGACATTTGAGACCACTGATTTAGCTGGCTACAGCTGTATCTCATTACTGAATCTTACTATTGTTTAGCTGCTGGTTAAAGAAAAAAGAATGAAGCATTTCAAATCATAAGAAGCAAGTCATTTAAAATTAAGGTTGAAGAAGTAATTTCAATTAACAGCAGTAATTGGTTACTAATTAAGAAAGAAGCTGGAACGAAAATCTCTGCTGCAGTGGCCCTTCAGGATATGATTTTAACACATCTGATCTATGTGAATTGTTATTTAAACCACAAATTTTAGCTCCTATTATGTCTATCATATAAGGTGTTGTATAAAGGAAATTTTATTTAGATATATGGTACTTTAGTAAAAGGTACTTTCATTTTTAACATTTGGTGTTTATTTTTTAAATTTGGTAATTGGTGTGCAAGAGAGAAAATATGCGGTGCATTGTGTAGGATGTTGGGGTGTCTAGTTGAGCCACTGTTTAGGTAAGGACAACTTTGTGTTTCTTTCCATTTGTTCAGAGCCTAACTGGCATAAGTTTCAGCTTTTTGGCCTTTTATTGCTCCTAACCATGTTTTTTCTGTTAATGACAGAATCAGAAATAAGAAACGTTTTGACATCACATAAATACCCATTTCCTTTGCCTTTGCACATCATGTGAAATAGTAATAAACTTGTATTAAGGTTTTGACTGTTGATGAGTTGTTTTCTCAACAAGTCTGTAATTACATGAGATAATTGTAAACTGAATGAAGTAAGCACTTTGTTGAGGACTCCAAATAAACATCCAAATACTCATTTACCTAAACAGTCTACGAAGGCTTACATATATGTTTTTGAAACTGTAATGTTTAGATATACTAGGGGGCTTTGCACCCTGCTTGCTTCGCTCACCAACCCCCTCACCCAAACCCAAACCCTGGCCTGCGCTACACAGCTGCCACTCAACATCTCTGCTGCTCGCGTTGTGAAGAGGGGGGCTGAACGCATCCCAAGGAGACGTGGTCGCTCCTCCGAAACCCCCTCTTAAACGGTGATACAATGGGAATCAAATACAGTTTTTTTTTTTTTTACCTCCGCTTTGCTTGATCAGCTGCTGGCTTGCATCTGCATCTGCATGGCACACTTCTGTCATATTACCTATGTACGATCTACAAGTCTCCAAGTTACACTTTAAATCCAAATAATATATTCCATCTCTTTTTGCTGTTCCATTATTTCACTGAGTAATAATTTCCGTTTGTTTGCCCTAATGCGATCTTTACTATCCTTTTTTGAGACTTTCGAATTTTCGTACTTCCATTATCTCTAACCTGCTCTGCATGTGTACTGCACCAATGTTTTTGAATTCTTTATGACATTCTACTTTGTCTTTTATTTCTGGCCTCGGGAGTGGTTAAATCTCTTGGCACAAAGACTCATCTCAGGGAATGTGAAAGTGTCTCTCTGGGAAAATCATGTCTCGACTCCTTCCTTCCAAGATTTTTTTTAATAATACAGTTACACAGCCATAGAGTAATAATAATAATAATTAATTACATTTAGAAAGCACTTTTCTTGCTACTCAAAGTGCTTAGACAGTGGGGAACCAATTTAACCACCGCCAATGTGTAGTGCCCCACCTGGATGATGCGACAGCAGCCATTATTGCGCCAGTACACTCACCAGACATTAGGTATTAGATAGTGAAGGTGTGTGAGAGAGAGAGAGAGAGACAATTAGAAACGGGATGATTAGGGAGTCATGATGGGCAATTTATCCAGGACATCAGGATAAACCCTACTCTTTTCGAAAGATGCCCAGGGATCTTTAATAACCATACAGAGTCAGGACCTCTGTTGTACATCTTATCTGAAGGATGGCACCATCTTTACAGCACAGTGTCCCTATCACTGCACTGGAACACTGGGATCCACACACAGACCACAGGGCAAGCACTCACTGCTAGCCTCACCAACACCTCTTTCAGCAGCAATCCAAGGTTTTCATGCTTAGCGTCAGGTGGATGACTTATTCTGAAGCACAGGTGGTATAGCTCCAGAAATATACATACATATGTAACAAAAAAAAATAAAAGAATGTAGATTGTATGCTAATAAACAGTGGCGGCTCGTGTATAGGCACTGTGGAACTGCAGCACCCCCTATTTCCACTTGATATTATCGATAACATTTAATATAATGAGTCCTTTTTTCTTTAATTCTTTCTTTATACTTGTACAATATATAATCCTTAAGCTTAATGTCAGTAGCCATCCCCAAGTTTATGAAAAGATACAAAAATCTTTGTATGGAACTGTGCGCTTCACAGTTCCAGCGGCGTGGTGTTTGGCTGTTGTGCGCATGCGCACATAGGAAGCAGCACGAGAGGCTGCGGGGGAGAGAGAGCACTGTTGCTCCCGCAGTGCCGACCCTGGCGTGCTGGTGGAAGGTAGTGTTTTTTTTACTCCGCGTGTGTTGTGCTTAAAAACCGTGTACCATATTCTTGAATGTGATAAAGTGTAGAATTAGATTATTATCCTGCTTCCAGCTATTCTATTTGATTCATTTTTTTTTTTTTCGGTTTCTGAATAAATTTTCTTTTTATACATGTTTGTTTCCTTTTACACAATTTTAAAACAAAGGCTAAAAATTTTCTGGAGCAGCACCCCCACTAATTTTAGGTACGAGCCGCCACTGCTAATAAATATACTCTTTTGGTGGAATTACTGCTCACATGTTCCAAAACACAGAAGCTACTCAAGACAGTAAATGCTTCCTAATGGAAAGTTTGAGTCATCTAAGGACAGTGTGATTGTTGTAGATATTTGTCATAGCAACAACCAGCCCTAATCACAAACAACTCACATCACAACTAAGACAATAAGATCATGTAAAATACAAGTAGGTCACCAGCAGGAAGAATAGCAGTGGTCTAAGTAAATATACAGGGGAATGCCTTCTAGAGATTACTGTTGCTTGTTTGCATGCATGCTACACTATCATCAGTACGGAATTTTGCTTAAGGGAAGAGGGATTAGCATGTATTTATACTTGTTTTAAACATTGTTTTTACTTCAGTTGGAGGTTCAGTTTTCTATAAACGTGTTGCATTTTTAATGCCTTAATTATAAAATAAATAATTTAATTGAATAATAAATATGACTGATAGGGTTGTTATACCTTAAAGACGTCCAAATCAAGCATTATGTGCCTTATATAACCACTCATCCACCCAATGTCAAAATTGTGTAATCGAATTTAAAGCACCAGAGGCCATCTCAGTAATATTTGGCTCAAGGCTGGTATCAATAGTACTAAACCAGGGGTGGCGAACTCCAGGCCTCGAGTGCCGCAGTGGCTACAGGTTTTCATTCTTACCATCTTCTTAATTAGTGACTAGTTTTTGCAGCTGATTACTTCTTTTAATTAACTTGACTCAGGCCCCATAGTTGTTTCTTTATCTTTAATTAGCAGCCAAACAATAATGAGACACAAAACAAGCCACCACATGACCAGGGGGGTATTTTCCGTACGTCGCTTAAATCATCCGAGATCAGATGCCTGATCTTGGATGAGTTAATGCCGGTGAAACTCATCCGGCATAAGTTGGTTTTTCAAACGCAGCCGAGTAGTAGATTAGTCTAGCTGGATCTAATCATCCGAGATGAATGAAGTGAAAAGCCCATATACAGTATATTGAGTCTAGAAAACATGATCAGCAAGTCTTTGATAGGCTGCAACAAAATGATGAAAGAACGGGCACATTTTTTTCATATAAGCTGTGTGTGTGTGTGTGTGTGTAGGTGGGTGTTAGTTAGTTAGTTAGTTAGTTAGTTAGTTAGTTAGTTAGTTAGTTACTCGAAGGATTTCAAGATTTAATATGCACAAGGGGGCGGCACGGTGGCGCAGTGGGTAGCGCTGCTGCCTCGCAGTTGAGAGATCTGGGGACCTGGGTTCGATTCCCGGGTCCTCCCTGCGTGGAGTTTGCATGTTCTCCCCGTGTCTGCGTGGGTTTCCTCCGGGCGCTCCGGTTTCCTCCCACAGTCCAAAGACATGCAGGTTAGGTGGATTGGCGATTCTAAATTGGCCCTAGTGTGTGCTTGGTGTGTGGGTGTGTTTGTGTGTGTCCTGCGGTGGGTTGGCACCCTGCCCAGGATTGGTTCCCTGCCTTGTGCCCTGTGTTGGCTGGGATTGGCTCCAGCAGACCCCCGTGACCCTGTGTTCGGATTGAGCGGGTTGGAAAATGGATGGATGGAATATGCACAAGGGGTAACACTGCAAAAGCAGCCCAAACCAGAAAAGACAGCTGGCAAAAAGTGGCCGACAAATTAAACGCGTGTGCAATGTACTTACTGAAAGCAGCGTTTCATTTCCTATGTGTCAGATTAATTATTATTTAATATGTCATAATTCCAGATCAAACGTGAGCACAAGGAGAACACGGAACAGATTAAAGTGAAGTACAAGAATATACTTCAAACTGGTTAAAATTGGTATATACCTATTTAAAGAATTGTTGACATAAAGAATCATATATAATGTAAAGAACATTAATTTTAAAGCTAATAAGAAGGCAAACAAGCAAAAAACAGGTGGAGGTCCATGCAGTCCAGACCTAACCCCTGCAGAAGAGTTGGCTCTCCAGCAAAATGCCCATCACCCTGTTTCTGAGGGCATTCCAGTGGGAAGCTCCTCCTCAGAAACAATGGCAGGATGCACTGGTCACTTCATTTCAGGTAAAGGATGGTCATTGCATATATTTGTCCTCAATGTGTGCCATATGTATGTTCCATATAGCCCTCTTTTTTCTAGTTTTGTTGGGTCAGTTGCAGGGAATGTCATATCCCTAGAACCTGTGTCTGACCAACGAGATATTGACAAAGGTCAAATATTTGATGAAGACACTGTGTCTGATTATTCATCAGGAGAAGAGGTACATTTTCCAAATCAAACTCCACTCTGATCAGTCCCATGTGCCCCAATCACATTTGGAAATCCTGGGTAATGAGAATGTTAGGCTGATTGTGAGATTCTTCATGGAACTGCAGGTGTTTTTGCCTGTGTATTACCTACCTGCAATGGCATGAAACGCCTCTTTTATTGTCTGCACACGCAGGTGTCCAGGAAACACTATGAAAACCCGAAGGAAATATTTCAGAGCCAAACAGACTTTATGAATTGCCTGGCAAACTGCACTTTTAGATAGATTTTCCACATCGCCTACAGTATATAAAAAAAGTGCCACTTGCAAAAAACCTCAAAGCAATGCATACTGTCTATGTGGCTGTGAGAGCTCGACTTCGCCTAGGTTGACACTGAATATAAGGTCCTAAAAAATTTTTGAGGTACAATATTCCCCCTCGGCTAAAGCGGTATCTTTCGAAAAGAATTTCCTCCATGAGCAATAAAGGATCTTGCCGATCGCACAAAACTAAGAAATTCTCTTCTTATGAATTGCGTACCGATATAAATTGGTCGCTCATTCATGAACGGCGAAGTCATGACTGAATGAACTCCACACACGGACACTGATTAAGTGTGTGAGCTAATCCTTGTTTACATCAAACAAACCTGCTCCGAGCAGGTTTGAGGATTTGGATGTGTTGCTATGACAACACATCCAGCAACAGTTTAGAAAAACCGACAGATCCAGGATCATGCCAAATCGTCAACAATTACATCCGGCTAAACGAGTAATCCACGTACGAAAAATACCCTCCAGCTCCCCTGTGCCCATTACACAATATCTGAAATTAAAGAGTGGTGATGGTCTTGGTAAGGTTGATCTCTCAGGTCACCAAAACATTTTGACGGTGCTCTTAGAAATAACAGAAAAACAACAGTTTTCGAAATGTGTGCTGTGGCAAAATGAGAGCAACAACAAGCCATGGAATTAAATAACAGGCTTAATTAACAGCAACAATTGGCTTCTCATTAAGAAAGTGATTGGAGTGAAATTGGTTGGAATTTGAAGCCCCAGTTTAGCTGGTCATCTGTTACCTCATTTCACATCTCATTTTTGCTTGGCTGTCATTTAATGAAGAAAGGAATCAATTCAGAGGGCTGAACTTTTCTAACAGGGCTATTGAAGTGATGGGGAAAAAGTTAATTAGCAGTGAAAACTGGTCACTGATTAGGAAAAGGGCTAGAATGAAAACCTGTAGCCACTGCGGAACTCCAGGCCTGGAGTTTGCCACGCCTGTACTAGACAGAATGCTTGTGGAATTTATAGTAATACCGCTTTATAGTAAGGAGATTGTGGGTTCGATTCATGGATCCTCCCTGTGTGGACAGTGCTTTGAGTAGTGAGAAAAGCGCTATATAAATGTAAAGAATTATTATTATTATTAATAGCTGTTTTCTTGGTATCAATAACATTAATGGAAAAAGTCTGAATTAGTGTAAGCCACCCTAAGGGTGTCCATAAGAAATGCAGTGATTTACTTCATGAGGTAGAAGTGCATAATAAACAAGAATAGCTGCATCAAATACCTGAAATATTAAAATGTGTACTGTATTTAAATGTTTACCGTCTAAATATTCTCAACTGTAATAGAAATTTGCCCTTTTTGCCACTCTGATACAGGCCCATAGAGGGTTACATCAATAGTAAAGGGTTAAAAATCAAAAATAACATTAGATTTGTAATCAATGACCTTGGAATATTCTAAATGATGCCCAACATGTTTCAAATTTGTGATTTTTAACCATCTGGGAGTGGCACTTAGACCACAGATAAATATCAAAAATACTATCACATTCATATTCATTATTAGCAACCTTGAAATAGCATAAATGACATTCCACATGTTTATAACACTGATCCACAAGTTTTATGAAAAAGAGTAAGTTTGACACCCCATATTCCATTAAGAGAACCCCTTAGCTCAGTTGAATGTGACATGCACAGCTTTAAGACTTTCTGATGATATGTGCTGAAGAAAACTATTGGTTTACACTTTATCATAACGGTGTAATTTCCTACACAAAACTTGGTCAAAAAATGTGTGTTTCAGATCTAGAAGGCCAAAATTTGGGGGGAAAAGCTTGAGGTCTTACATAACTAGACATCAAGGCAAGTGTAACAATACTTCATATATGTGGGTTTTCTCATATCAGTGAGTCAGGAAGGGCAAGACAAAAAATTAAAAATATTAAAGTGATTTAAAAATGTTCTTAAGTAAAACAAAATAAATATAATAGCACAATGACATTTTATTCTATTTACTCCTAAGCAATCCATACCTGACTACAATAAGTTATATAACATCTCTTACAACATGCTCTACAAACTGCACTCAGTACAGGTCTCACTAAGGCACTGTAAGGGGGATATATGAAATGCAGCAGCCATTTAGTTGACCTATGCACTATACTACAGAGTGGGTCAAAGATATGAGGAGCTAGTCAGGGATGCTACTGTTATGAAGGTACCTTTCATATTTTTTTCCTTATAGACAGGTTTAGTCTTTCTGACTAAGTCTAATGGGAACACTAACATTTCCAAAACTGAATTTCTTTTTTTCCTTAGAGCACTATCCACATGCTTTGTGGACCACAGCAGGTAAATATTTCTCAGACCTTTACTTTTGTCTTTTTCACGTTAATTTTATTGAAACAGATACTATATTGTGCACATAATCCTGAAAATGAGATCAACTTAACTGGTCACCTATTGCCTAATTTTGGTTGCTGGTAAAGGAAAAAAATTAAAGGTTTCTTAGTCTTTAAAAAGCAAGCCAATTGAATTTAAGCAAAAGGTACATTCTACCAATTACAAGCAATTGGTGACTAAATAAGACAGTGTAGAAACAAAAAACTTCAACCATTCCAACCCTCCAGGATCCGAGTTTGACACTCCTTATTTCTATAATGGAAAAACAAATTAACCAGGGCCAAAAGTTCCTAAAAAAGGCTTACAATTAACAGATTTAAAAGGAATAAACAGAATACACAGACATTTTTGATTGGCAGTATGGTGACCCATATATAGGGACGAGGAGGAGGAGGATGTCTTAAAATTCATATCTTACCAGTGATTAACACTGCTACCTCATGGCTCAAGAGACCAGGCCTTAGCATAGCATGCTCTTTGTGGAGGGAGCATGATCTTTCCTTGTTTATGTGTTTTTCCCCCACATCCCAAAGAAGTAGGTAAATTGACTGGCTAGACTGAAACTAACAAAGAATGAGTAAACATGTGTGCTGCTTGCAAGTTCAGAGTTGTTTCCTGCATTGTGTGCAATGCAACAGTACAATATGATAACATGTTTATAGTCACTCTTACAATAGGACTGTAATCATTATCATCCTCCTTCTTTTAAGTTAGTTTACCACTCAAAAAATGTCAATCTAGTACATAAAAACAAAAACTATTTCAAGATACTGTGTTAAAATTAACTATTAGGCACATGGAGAGGCATGACAATCAAACAAATCAATTAAATACATTTAATGGAGTCATGTTATCCAAAATACTGCTCAGTGAACTGAGTGCCAAGTATTTTTCTCATGTTATAGTTCTGTATTAAATATTATACATTTATGGCAGGACTGTTATTGCAGTCCTCACATCAGTAGATCAATAAGTACAAAGTTCTGAGAAATTGACTGCAACTCATAAGAGATTTTGTTATTAATCTGAAAACATAATACATAAACAGTCTGAGAAGTAGTCTGGACTGTATATTTCAGTACTGAAAGCCATTGTTATGTTAAGAAGGTTTAGATAGAAAAAGAATAAACTATGTACACAAATAAATACATAAATTACCAAACCTTCCTGCAAATAAATATAAGAAAATCTCTCTTGGACAAATCCGAGAAGTCAAATGTATATAAATTAAATTTATGGTTTTTATTATTTCTATGGAGTGTCAAAAATCTACATTAAAAATGAGATAAGGTATTGCAATAAAAGAAATGTAGTAGACGGGTGACTTATTTTTCTGTTGAAATATGTTCAAGATTAAAAAGAAGAATTTACAGGATGTAAAAACTCAGCAGTTTCAATACTACACATACCAGCATGTATTGAACAGATAATTGATAAGTTGAGATATTTAATGATTAAATTTATGTTGTGTACTGCTTTGTATTTGATCTGGCTAGGGACAGCTCCAGTTTCCGTAAACACTGAATTAGGTAAGTGGGTATAGAGAATGAAAAGATGGATTTATAATTTAATTATTAAACTGAAGGCCAAATGTTCTAAATATATTTGTATAAATATAAAAGCAGTACTTTTAACCCCAGGAGTTGGAACCATCTAATTAAGGTTTTAAGTGGTAAAAAAAAGAATACTTTTTGAAATACATTATGGGTAACAGTTGACTTTAAAATCCAAACTAATTTCAACTTCTACTTTAAGACAACCAACCAAATGAACCTGAAGTAAGCTTTATTAATAATTTACTTACTAAAAACTGATGTAAAAACGTGTAAGGTAAAAAGCAATTACAATGCTTAAAATTTCAAATGAACAGCATAACTGAAAAAAAATCACAATCAATTAGGCCTTGAATTTATTAAGTACACAAATAAGGAAAGAATGTTTTGCAGATTTTTATTCAGGTTGATGTATATAAGAAAAGCAAAACATTCAGTTTAGAGATGACATTCTGAGAATTAGAAAGCAAACCACTTGACTCAAATGTATGGAGTAAAAAAACTAATTAACAATACTACATTTAAGCAGGTATGGTGGCGCGGTGGTAGCGTTGCTGCCCCGCAGTAAGGAGACCTGGGTTCACTTCCCGGGTCCTCCCTGCGTGGAGTTTGCATGTTCTCCCCGTGTCTGCGTAGGTTTCCTCTGGGTGCTCCGGTTTCCTCCCACAGTCCAAAGACATATATGTTAGGTGCATTGGCGATCCTAAATTGCGCTTGGTGTGTGTGTGCCCTGCGGTGGGCTGGCGCCCTGCTCGGGGTTTGTTTCCTGCCTTGCGCCCTGTGTTGGCTGGGATTGGCTCCAACAGACCCCCGTGACCCTGTGTTAGGAAATAGCGGGTTGGATAATAGATGGATGGATGGACATTTAAGCAGGTCATCCAGATAAACAATCTGCTTGAAATAAAGGATTTACCAGTGCCACCCTATAGAAATTACAGTGAATAACTTAAAGACAGATAGTATGGTTGCACTCCCAAAAAATACAAGTACAGCACATTTTATATTTAGAACATTTGGCCTTTACTCACACACACACACATAAACATTAACTCACAATTGACAGTCAATTAAACATATAAATCATTTTGGATAAGGAAGGATAACTGAAATCCTAAAACAAAAAAATTTCAGACACGCAGAAAGAATATAAAAACTCCACACAGACAGATACAGAACTTTGTAGTGGTTCAAACCCAGGTCTCTGGTGTTATAAGGTAGCAGTACTAACTACTATGTCACCCAGGCATACAATTTATCATAAGGTGTTTTACCACGGCAAGAACTTTGTTTTCAGGAACCAATGGCTTCCAGTACGATGTAGGCCCTGGCCACTTTCATGAGTTGCGTTCCAACATTACAACAAGAACCATAAGGTTTGTGCAAAATGTGTGATATGCAAAGAATAATTTTGCAATATGAAGTCAGGCGCATTCAGGAGTTTACATGGGAGATTACTGCACTGATGCGGTGCATGGTGTGGCGCGGCGCACCACAGAGGCGACTATGAAGAGTGATGTGGCCCGAAGTGTGGCGCTCTACCTGCACTGATAACACTCCAAAGTTCAAACTACTAACAGATTTTTAAGATGTGGCCAGTGCTTGTGGTCAACCAATCAGTACAATTCATTGCTCAAGCCCCACCCACAAGAGTTCCTGGTTGAAAGAAAATTACATACCCTGGAGTAAGAGCTAAAAAACGTAACAGGAACTACTTACCAGGAGCTACAAATGGCCTATTCCTTCTGCTGGGAATGCTACGAATGTTCCTGAGTTTAATAATAATAAAAATACATTTTATTTATATAACACATTTCCCATGCTCAAGGCGCTTTCTAAAAAGTTCCTGTGGTGGGAAGGCATGTATAGATAAAACAGTTACATTATTCCATTTATCTTGCAAGAATTTCTTTAAATCTTGAAAAAAAAAACTATGAATTAAAAAGAAGTGCAGTTGAAGTTCAGTTTGTAATCTCATCATTTTGAAGGACAGGATTAGATGTTTGCTGAATTGCTTAAGCTGTTTCTGATGAGGCTGAGGATGGAATCTGCAGAACATGTGTCAATAAAAAGATACGTCACACTCACTCCACGGCCTAGTTTATCATTTCCAGACTGGTTTCCCAAAGGTATTATTTTTTTCTTGTCCTCATATTCACTTGCCCCTGATAGGTGATCACAATGAGGAACAAGAACAAAAAGACTGCCCTAAATAATTACAGCGTTAAGCAAAATACAGATTTCATCTGAATCAGTAGGTGGATGTTCAAGAAACAGAATGTCACATGCTGAACAAAATGACTGATAAGATAGAATATGACAAGTCTTGCAATGTATAGTCAACAAAGGTATTCATCCATCCATCATTGAACCAAACTTAGTCTACAAAGCAGGAAACAAATGCTGGATGATGTATTATAGTAATTGAAAGAAAATAGAAAAGTAAATGTATGCATTTGACAAGCTCTGCTTTGAAAAGTCAAGCAAGCTGATGGAGAAAAAAAACATGTAGTAAGCTCTGTGTGTAAGAACAGTTAATACCTTATTTAGTATACTCTGAACACAAAAATAAAAATTAAAAAAAAAAACTATAGGACATTTTTAATATCTGTATCACATAAAAAGATGCAAAATCTTATCTACCTGATTACCAAATAAATTCCTATTTCATCCATCCATCCTTGCATTTACACACCTGAGTAGTCCATGTAAAGGATGCAATCTCAGCAGCATAGGGCTCAGTACAGGAACCAGTTGTGGATAGTGTGCCACTTCACCATAAGGCACCTTCACACACAAACCCACACGTACTGATGCCAGACCAGTTTAGAATCCTTATATAACCAAATACTTGTGTTTTGGGGATTTTGATCACAAACTGAAGAACTCAAAAGAAAAAAATGCAGATACATAGAGAATGAGACAAGTCCATGCAGTTCCTAACCCAGGATTTAAATACAGGACACTGGGTGTATGGCAGCAGTGCTAACAAATCTACCCTTGTGAAGCCATCCTACAGGAAAAGTATGACTTTAAATATTGTTTAAATATACATTTGAATCTTATGTCAAACCCTGTCTATGGGTAGCTTAATTATTTAGCATATTTCTCCTTCACTGCTGGCTTTACAATTGCTAAAGTTATGTGTGTAAATCTCCTACATTTTATTGCTAACATATTGCTCTCAATTTCTCCAAAAGTGTTTTTTTTTTTTTCATCTTTAGAACATCTGACACAAAAGCAGTACATTTTGAACAGGAATTCTTTCTGAACAACCTACAGTATTAAAGGAAAAATAAACACCAGAATCTTATGTACTTAAATAAAGTTTGCTAATTTTTTTTTTAAAAGATGAATTCATAGTGCAATGCACTTTACTTTAATGACAGAAGAGCAGATATAATTCATCTGTTTAAAATAAAGTGTTCTATTAATTATTAAAATTCACCTCTGAAAAAAAAATTCTTGAAACAATGGAGAATTATAAACACCAGTCTCGGGAAGTGTACAAATCGTTTTCTAGATTGTGAAATGTAAACCAGCCTGCCAGCATTACTGGGAAGATTCCACTGCTCTCTTTTCTGCTGATGAATTTGAAAAAAATGTTCAGTATCATGATGTTCAGAAACACTGTGACGTAACTCTTTGTTCTTGGCACTAGCTGATTAGATTATCATCACTGACAAAAAAGTATAAAGAATAAAGAATAACAGTTTCAATGTCCTTAATAAGGCCAAATATTATTTTTAACAATGATTTAAAGTTCACTGAAAGATACAATGGCTCTTAAAGATCACAGTTCCATCCCATGCATGATATTCCTTATTATATTTAATTGATTTTAGAAATTGCATTACAATGAGCATATTACATGGCAGTAAGGTATAATGTACTATTTCTTATTCAAAACATAGGTCACAAACCCACCTCACATGCTCATCCAAACATCAAAAAAAAAAAGAAAGAAAGAAAGAAAGAAAGAAAGAAAGAAAGAAAGAAAGAAAGAAAGAAAGAAAGAAAGAAAGAAAGAAAGAAAGAAAGAAAGAAAGAAAGAAAGAAAGAAAGAAAGAAAGAAACTTAACAGGATGTTATTATTCACAGAGGAAAAAATGTCCATCCAAAATGGTATCAACAGTTCAGCATGCTCAGTTAACTGAAGACAACACTGATAAATGGCAGAAATGTTTTAAAGAATTTTTGGACTTTTTCTTGAAAAGCTAATATGTTCTTTTTTAATTTTAAGAATAATAAAACATTCTTTTCCCATTGTGCTATAGGAAGTGGATTAGAATTCCTACACTTCAGCAAGATAAGATGGTGTGCCGGCAGTGTAGTGTATAAATTATCACAGTTCAGGCATGTGATTTTTTACATAGGTGGATAAGTATTTTTCTGAATGAAGCCCCAAAATAAAGATGATCATGTGGAACCTGATTGTAATTTGGAATTTTTGGAAAATTACAACAGTAAGAAATTATATGATAAAGAAACACATAGTGAGATATGTTCAAAAAACACAAAGTAACAAGATTGACTGAAAAATAAACAGTATCCATCACAATTATATTACAACATATATCAGTATGAATGCTGTTGATTTTTTTCAGTGTAATGATGAAGAGAAAATGTAGTCTCAGTCTGAAGGGCACAGAATCACAGTGGGAGCATCAGACAAACACATTATTTATGTTCAGTCATATATAAGACACTGGAGTACAATTGTGAACATCCTGAGATAAATGAAATAGCTAGGTGGCCAAAACCAAACACATGTTGACTTTGATACAAAATTTGGACGGCCAGTTGCTTGCTTTCACTGGGATGCGTGAAAACTAACCATGCTATTGCTGACTGACCTTAGCTTACATTCTCTCAGTTTAATTTATATTACTTAACTTATATTTATGAGGAATGTGAAGGATTTGAAAGATGGCAAAACCTTTAACCATATTAAGATCTGCAATGTATATTTTGCATGATATTTTATCCTTTTATTAATTCATCTATTTCCAGCCCTTAATGGGGCACTCATTCTTCACATGATGCACCCACACAAACACATTCACATAGGGTTAGCTTAGTGTCTTGAGTTTTTGGGATCTGTGGGGGACTTGAGGACTGGCACTGGAATATTCAGAAAATAACCCATGCAGATGCAGGGAGAATGTTCAGACTTCATACAAACATGGATTGGGCCTAGGAGCTAACAACTGCACCACCATCCTCTAATAGTGTTTTAAGCTTCATGTTAAATGTATTTTATCTGTAAATATGTACAGTCCTCAGAGTCTTCTAAATAAGAATATAATGAAACACATTAATGTTCTGAATTTCCTTTTATAAAAAATACCACCATAACAAATTAAATTTATATTTCTTAAACATACTATATGAGGCAAAGTAGGTATTTCTTGCAAGCATTAAGAGTAACTATCTTAAGCAATTAAGAGATCTGAGTGGTGTCTGCAAATTCTCGACACAGTGATCAAATGAAATTCTTTGATTGCTCTGATTTTCTGTCATTATGCACCTTTTGTCTTCTGGGACTGGTTCTGCTTTATAACAAGATATTTGAAATGCAGTACTACTTTTGTATATTACTTAATCCTTGTTTTTTGAAAAGAAAAAAATGAAAATATCCACACAAAATGAATAATGAAAAACCCTGTTCTAAGAAAATTAATATATGATCTCTAAACAGTTCTTTTCAGCAAGTGCCATACATACACAAATAAAGAAAAATATTTTAAACATCGATTAACCAAATGTGCAATCCTGTTTCTTTTAATCAAACATTTTTTACTTATGAGGCATCTAATCTGTATATTAAATAGAACTGCATCTGAAGCAGGTTTGCTTAAAGTTTAGCTATTTTATGTATATACTATAGATCATTCTACTGTATGGCAGTGTTTAAGGCACTCCTGTTACTTATTGACAAGTACATGCGGAAAAACCTAGTGGACTTTGAAATGAACTTAAACCAAAGCCACTACGCCTTTCTTATCCAACAAATCATTAATCTGCACAACTTCGCAGTAATAAACTGAACGTGAGTCAAATGTAAGGTTCAGAAAGCAACAAAAAAGTACAAAGGCAAAGGTTCACGAGGATGTGCATATAATTAAGCCAGTTCTTGATTATCGTGAGGTCAGTTGGAACATACAGTAATTCTGTCACTTTACTTTTAAAAATCTTTTTTATATGTGCCCTTTCCCCAATTGTTTCTTTTTTGCCATAAGTTCTTTTCACTTAGTTTAGGAATATTTACACTAAAATTTCCAGAGTATAAAAATAGATTTTTAAACATGAAAAAATTTACTTCAGGACATTCTAAAATGTATTACCACAACAATTTCCCAGAATTATCCCAGAATGTTATATTACAGGGTCCCCGAACTTTTACCACTGTCGGGATAAGGACCCATGGTAAAGACAGATAAAGACAGAGAGTAAGACAGGAATAAAAAGTGTGCACATTCACAATTACTAACAGGTTTCATTTAATTCATTTAGCTACACACAAGAGCAGTTAAGACTGGTGCAAAATCTCAGCCATAGGTAATTTCCACTCACTACACTTCACAAAACAGGCAGAGGCACAATAGATGTTTATTCTGACAAAAAATAGACTTTTAAAAATGTGTAGTGGGAATAATGTATGTTATTTAAAGCTGTGCTGTAAAATGAAGTTTCAGTGAATGCAAGGATGCATGTAAGCTCTGTTACTGCTACTTTAATTGCTAGGTAATGATGTGCACCTCATGTTATAAGTAATTATAAAGGCAAATTTTGATGTACGAAGAGTTCCCAATGTTAATAGGATAAATGACATTAAATTTTTTATATTTTAATTTAAGCCATACAACCAGCAATACAAATGGTATTTAATTAATGATGATGAGCTTTTAATGGATACATACTGACATTCACAAGTAACCTAATGGATAAAGCTGAAACAAAATCCCTCTAGAATATACCCATCTACATAAATTGTAACTTTTATACAGGCAACAAGCACAAAATACAGTTGATGCCTTTTTACAAAAGTGTTCAATGTAGAAGCATTTTACCTTATGCTAACACTGATAAAAAGTAATAAGCAGTAAAATAATAAAGACTAGCATATATCAAACTGTTAAAAATTCTGTTCATGTCTTGTTGCAGCAAAAATGAGAAAAATGGAAGAAGGAATCAGCCAAGCATTATTACCACCTAGCAAAGATAAATGTACACAAAATCACTTCCAGTTTGAGTGCACCACACCTCTAACTGCATTATACCGCTTATCTTTTTTGATTTTCACAGCTGCAGTGCCCACATGTTTGGTAAAAGAGAAACTGTATTTTCCTGTCAGACTTAATGTATCTAGCAGATAGTAAAGTGAAAGTCACTATTTATTTATCATGCAAATCTCAGCATTTTGGTTGTGCAGTTAGAAAGCTAAGAGGTGCCCCAATAAAGTTACATGTAGTTTTCAAACTGACTGAAGAAAAGAAGAATGAATCATCTTAATAATTAAATCCAGAATTAAAAACAAAATAGGAATCTGAATTCAAAACAGCAAGGATTATGAAAAATGTACTTTTTGAAAATAAACGTATCAGAGTAAGACATTAATTCAACAAATAATACTGTAACTAATCCAAAAGAGAAACTGGTTGTATGACCTCTAGATATTCATTTAAGGCCTAAGGCATTTTAATCAAAGTTTTGCATGAGTAGAAGTCATGTAACACAGCTGGGCAAATACACTTAAAGTTGCCTGGTACAGTGAGCCTTTGATCATTGTAATACATTGACAGTTGATCATAGAAAGTTCCCTCATGCAGGTTTCAGGCACTGGGATATATCAACACTCGATCAAAGATAATTGGGATGGTACTCCATGAAGATTCACGAAAAGCAGCTTGTATTAACCATTGTGTTAAGAAAAGTTTCCAGTACTCCAGTGTTGAAATTGAAAGAAGTGTCTGTGCTGTGTACCAGGGAGTATGGGGCTCGCTTCAAGCACTGGGCACATAAAAATTCTGATGTCACATGGTGTTACTACGGGACAGTAGGAAATAATGGTGTCCTGCTCTACAATGGTACAAGGCAGACTTGCCATCAAAGGTCACATAATCTCTTTGACTGATTTTATCAAACTGCCACTTAACAAGCAGCAGATTTCATTATTGATGGAATCCTACGTATACCATAATACCTACTGTTCTGGTGGTGAGCTTGAATTTGATCTGAATTGCACAGCTGCCCACAGTCCATGTGAAACTTCGATGGTTATCTGCCCCAAGTGAGAAGTGGGCAGTCCAGGTGCCTCAATCTCATCAATCATTTAGATACAGTCACTGATGGGTGCAGTTAGTGGAAGATGTTGCAATTGATGTCAAGAATAGAATTATCCCTTTGGGAGTCATTGGTTCAAAATTCAAGGAGTTCAACTTGAATCCAATTCTGCTATAAATGACTCTGGCTATCTGCAGTCCTGACCTAGATTAAACAGGTTTAAGAAATGAATGGATAAATGACATGTGCTATGATACTTCAGGCTATAACCAACTGATCTCTCAAAGACAACTTATTCAGCCCCAAAATGAAATGAATAAGAAATTAATTGTCAAGTCATTCTCAGTTTGGTGTAACAACTGTAAAAATCAACCCTAGGTCAGAGTGGTCTTCCTCCGATGAGCCTGAAATGCAGCCTTCAAAGGTGTGGAAAGAATAATGGACATGGAAAAATGAATGAAATAAATTTACTTTGGCTCAGTGAATACTTTACTATTCCCAAACATCTCAGACAAACGGAAAAGGAATGATTTAATTTTTGCATTCTTACTTATTTGAAAACCATTTGAGATTAATGAGTCCTCAAAATTATTTCCGTTCTCTCTCCAAAGATGGTATAGAAATACCTTGACATTTAAAAAAATAGATCAAGCACTCACTTCTCCCGTTATTCATATATCCCTTATATTACAGTGACAGTAGTGAACACCATTGTAACAAACACCACCCACTTGCCATAAAATGTATTATGCACTATGCAGTGCTTTTCTCTCTTTTTCCACATACTGCTCTTCAAATACAACCAATTAACAACTTTTCTTTTGATGATACTTTACATTTTTTGTTATTATTAGTATTTGCTGTTTTTTTTATTTATATTGTACTTGTTAATTTTACATTTCATACTGCATTATAATTGTGTGTGCATTGTAAAACACACTATATTAGTGTGTGCTATTCATGCCCTACAAAATAATAACTGAAATAAAATAACTATTTTTTCAATGTAGGGCAAACATTTTAGATGCCCAAATTAGTGTTCTCGGGCGGCACGGTGGCGCAGTGGGTAGCGCTGCTGCCTCGCAGTTGGGAGATCTGGGGACCTGGGTTCGCTTCCCGGGTCCTCCCTGCGTGGAGTTTGCATGTTCTCCCCGTGTCTGCGTGGGTTTCCTCCGGGCGCTCCGGTTTCCTCCCACAGTCCAAAGACATGCAGGTTAGGTGGATTGGCGATTCTAAATTGGCCCTAGTGTGTGCTTGGTGTGTTTGTGTGTGTCCTGCGGTGGGTTGGCACCCTGCCCGGGATTGGTTCCTGCCTTGTGCCCTGTGTTGGCTGGGATTGGCTCCAGCAGACCCCCGTGACCCTGTGTTCGGATTCAGCGGGTTGGAAAATGGATGAAATTAGTGTTCTCTCTGAGTTCATTGTGGGATAACTTGCAAATTTAGTGACAGTCCACAGTGATGCATTGATATTTGAATTATTGGTGGATTATCTGTGACAATAAACCTGGCACAGAGGCCACAAAACCTGGACATCCTAATCTGGAAATTCATTCACCTTTGAAAACTCATTTATTCTTTTTGAGCATCAATTTTCGGTCTCAAGTGTTTATCTGACTTGATGTAAGGTTAGAAATTACTAATTTATTCATCATTTTACGTGTCTACAAATTGACAATGTACAAATCAGTGGCAAATCAGTGTTCTATGTGCAAGTTATTCATATAGGTATCTGATGAAAAAAACAGTATAAAATTGGTTACTAACTGAAAAAGTAACAGGAACTGAATTTGACAGTCCTGGTTTAAGAGACTGGAATCCCACAAACTTTTTATAGCTACAAAAATACTGTAATCTAATGTATTTCATTAGAAGGACTTTTTTAAAGTACAATAAATATTTGAATAGCAGTAGTTTGTTTCCTATCCAATAAAGTATGCATATAGTTCAAAAGGATTCTATGGCAAGGTATATTAAAAGGTTTTTATTTAATCATTCGTTACTTTTATTTGCCTGTCTTTCTTGTCTACAGAAACTGCCTTTAGAGCATTAAGTTAATTGTGAAAAGAAAAAAAAACAACAAAAAATGTACACTGCCTATAATTACTTGTGACTTATCCAACAAGATTCATTTCGCATACACTGATTTCATAACATTAAATCAATTCATGAACAGCTTAACGTGCAGTAGTTCTTTTCATACATAGTCGCCATTCCACCTGACTGATAGTAGAGCTGTTGCATATATTCATACTTAGTAAAGTGACGATAAAATAAAAATATCTTCTCTTAAACTGGCGATATACAATAACCGATTACAACAGCATGTGCTGATGCAAGCTTTATGATTTTAACGTAAAGGCTCATCTAAAATTAATTCTTGAATTTCACAATATTAACTCTTTGCAAATACAGAATAAAACCCATGTATCACTTTTACATAATTTGTGCATGTGTGCACAGACATTCTCATTACTCAAAGACATAAATTAATGTGTCTCTCTACGACCACTGATTAATCCAATCAGTGAATTTGATGCCTACAGCCCAATTATAAAAAATAATTTCACAAAATATTGTGTAGAATGTATTGCCTTTACAGATTTTTGCATAGCTATTGAGAAAATATTAAAAATTCTACTACTGTGGAGGTAAAATACCCATTCCTTTTAACAAATAACCTTAGACACCAATGTGAGAAAATTTGGAAGTTCTATGCCTTGAAAATAAGAAGCAACCATGAAACAATGTATGAAATATCAAAAAGCTGGTATTACATAGCATTCTTAAATTAAGACAAAATTAAGCTTAAATGAAGACCATCAACTATCCTGGCATTATTAAGAAATAGGCAGAAAACATCCCCTGAAAGGGGCACTAGTCCATCACAGGTTCCACTCAGTGGCTAATTCACAATCATCAATAAACCTAACATGTATGTGTATGAGGATGAGGGAGGATGACCAGATTATCTAGAGAAAAATCCACACTGACACCGAGGAATATACATAGTCCAGAGTAACTAAGTGCAAGTTTTAAGCCCATTATATTTGATCTGTAAGGCAGCAGTGTCAACCACTGCATCACCATTCTCTCCACTTCTAATACTAGCATAGCAGAGAGAAAAATATAAATTTTGTACTTTAAAATTAAAACAGTCTCAGGAATTATATATTTTATTGAGGGCTTCACTTTTCATTAGCCTTTCATTATTCCTCACAAAACTAGTTTACACCAATCTTAAGTATTTTAACTACATTTCAATATATATACAGTTCCATGAAAACACGATTTCCTCTATTACTGCAGACTTTTGACGCTGAATGTTTTCCAGTGTTTGACCAAAATTTATTATTAGATGAAGATTCCCCAGAGTAAAGAAATAATTATTTGTCATTTACTTGATGAACAAAGTTATCAAACACTTAATGCACTTTTGTAAATTTGTAAATCTTCATTCATTATGGTAGCATATTTTATTCATACCTATTAAGCTCTTCTGTCACTTGCACTCCAGCTCAGAATGCAGTCCAATTTTTTTTAACCAAAGCAACTTTTAAAATATATGAAGCACTTTTGAAGGTTGGAGTTAACCCAGTTTCCTCTGTAATCTGACCGAGATAAGGCAGTGAGCCCATGTTTAATTAAAAAAAAGTTGTACACTATAAATGTTTACCTTCTGCAAACAATACCGTATTTGTTCCTTTCCAGTGAATAAAAAAATCACTGAAAAGTAGTAATTGTTAAGTGTTTAATTGCTTAAATTAACATTTAAAGTGCATTGTAATGACCTCACGGTCCAGACCTAAGAGGAACACACTCCTAAGGTGGCTGCAGACTGCCCAAGGTGCCTGGAAAACATGAAGGTGTGACTATAAAACTTACCCCGTGAGCAGCACTTAGTTTGAGGAGGATCTCCCCGCTGCTAGAGTCCAGCGGCTCAGATGTTTGGCTGCTGGCAAGCCCTGGATTTGGACCATGGGCTTGGGTCAACAAACAGAAAGCCTGGGGAATAGTGTGGTATACAGGTTGTCTCTGACCCCAGCTGAGCAGATTAATGCAGAGCCAGGTGCTGTCTGTAAGTGGACAAAGGAACAAAGCAGCTGGGTGTGTGTATCCCTGCTGAAGACATGAGCGGCATGGCGTAATCAGTGTCAAAGAAGCCAAACAGTCCCTTTGAGCGCCACTCACCAGCAATCATCATAAAGAATCTAATTCCATTCCTCTATATCTCTCCACCCCTACCCACCACAGTGTATCCTGAAAGAAATTTTCCATACATAAACCTCTAAAGGTTATTTTGACAGGATGTATCAAGACTCTAATAAGTACTTGTGTGACTTGATGTTCGCTGGATGAAAATTTGTTTCAGTGACCAAATATATCGCTGTACTTTTGGAAAAATTGACCTGTGAAAGGTTTCTGTAACAGGGATCCAAAACAACACCCATGTGAAGCACATAGCCACTTCATAATTACTCACATCATTAAGGTTTCAATAGCGTAAAAGAGAACTTTGTAAGTAAAGTCAGAAATGTCTGAATGGCTTTTATCACCCTTGTGATACATACATGCCCAAAATTATTTAATAATGTTAGAGAAAATTACTGTACTTAAATAATAAATGAAAAATGTGCTGCATTAAACAAGCCTAATGCTACCACAAATAATTCAATTTCCCTCACTGAAAGAATTATTAAGCATGCGGGACACACTTTAAACATTAAACTGATTTGACAGCAAAGGTTAAAAGCTCACATCCAATGTAAAGCATGTTAAGCCAAAAGGCAATTAATTGTGGGTAAATCATTCATAAGAGCTATTTCTTAATAAAATGAGGCAGATAAAGACATGCTGCTTCAATAAAGCCAATGTTACATTACGTGACTTAGCTTCATGAGGTATGTCAGAACTACTGACTGCCTGGTCTTGCTTCTGGACAATGTCAATTTAAATGACTGAAAATTGCTGTCCATATCACATTTACCGAATAACTATCACAGTTCAGTACAGTCTTGCTTGCCCCCTTTTCTGACAGATAATACAGTGCACTAGGCAGAGCCCAGTCTGCATGAAAAGGTAATACCTACGGCATGTTCGGCTGCAATCTCTGCCCATTTTTCTTTTTTTCCATTTTGTTGTGGTATGTAAAGCATGGAAAAAGCTTCTTTCTGTTTGTGAATTCTAAAACACCTGCACTCTTTATTCCTCATCACTACATTAAAAGCATCATTTGTTCTCTTTCTTTCTTTCTTTGGAAAGTGTTTGTTCCACATTTGTTGGTTGTCAGCTTTATGAGCCTGCCCTTATGACTAGTTGGAGTGGGCAACTGGGTATGTTACCTTAGGAGACCAGCTTGACAGGAGTTTGTTATCAAATTCCTCTGACTCACTATGATTATGTACATGAAGGCTACAATTGAAAATCACAAAAAAAGAGGTGTAGTGTAATGTGACCTTTAAGTAGACATAGTTTATTCTACAAGTGAACACAAACTGAACTGTGCTGTATTAAAGGATACATTAATGTTTTTAATAAATTCTACAGTAGTGAGAGCTCAAGAATTGAGGCTACAATTTTAAGAATGTGTTATACTCTCTTGGAAAATAATACTTGACAGGAAAAACATCATTGTTCATATAAAAACATGTTGCACTTTGTCCTTTTTATAATTAAAAACTGGTGGCAATAACAGAATAAAAAAAAAACTGTTAACTTTCGTATCACTGCAGCTGGAAACAATAACAGCACACCATTTCAGTTAACAGCCTGGAATGTAAGAACAGGGGATTATTATCACAAATTATAACAATGCAGGAAGCAACACAATTGTTTTAAAAAGTTCATCCTCAGCTCTGCGGTTTGTGGATTTTATAATCCCCACCCCCACTTCCTATTGTCTCTTGCCACTGGAAAGGTAGGAGCAATTTAAATTGTCATCTTACTAGAACACATAATGAACACAAACAGTAGGTATGTCAGTTTTACATATGGAACGTATTAGAATGTATTATCAAAAGGTATAACAAATAATGGAAACTAGGAATATTTTAAATTATTTAGAATAGTGACAAAACAGTGCTGATACTTCACAGATTCAGAGACCAGAGTTTGATTCCTGATTCAGTCAATCTCTGCATCAGTTTCTTCCAGTGTTTACATGAGCATTCATGGGCTAATGTAATTTTGTGTTGAATTCCAAAGATATGCAACTTAGGCTAATTACTCATTTCAAAATAGCCCTGTTTGACTAAGTGTTGGTGAGTACACAAGTGGGCCATATGATGCATCCCTTTCAACGTTAGCTCTTAAGTTTGATGCTGCTGGGATGGGCTCCACTTCTACAGGTATGGGAGTCTAGAAAATGTACAGACGGACATCATTCACTTGAAAAAATACACACAAACAGGCAAAGCTTTTTTTTAAATATAATTCAGGAGAAAAAACTATACTGTATAGAATCAACTGCTGTTAAACACATGAATTACACTAAAAGCACAAGGATTCATCTGAAAAGTTAAAGTACAAACATATTTACAGGTAAATAAAAAATTGTCCCAATTTTACAAACTGTTAAATTAACTTCAGTATATACAATACCTCAAATCTCCATAAAGCAAAAAGCATGGAAATTTGTATCTGGAGCTTTTGACCCAAGAGGAACTATAACTAAAATTTAGCAGATTACACAACAAATGTGGAATTGTAACCTTTGGTTTACGTGTACACACCATTCTATTACTGAATCTAAATTAGACAATCTGTAGTCTTTCAAAACATCTTCTAATGTCTGACATTTTTCTACTGATCAACTGCTTTTGAATGGTGCATATACAGTACTTACACTGACATATAGGCTAGGTAATGTGTCAATATAAATTATTCTAAAGCCAGAGAGGATGGTAATATACAAAGTGGTGTGCTTTGACATTTGCTTAATGAGGTCCTGTAGCACAATCCAACCAAGAAAGGTACAACTGTTCCACCAAAAATGATCTTGAACTGTAGCTGGGATTTTACAAATATGATATTTTAAACAAGCTACATCAATTATATTTTAAATATTTATTCTGTATATAGTGTAAATACAGTCATATGAAAAAGTTTGGGAACCCCTCTTAATTCCTTGGATTTTTGTTTATCATTGGCTGAGCTTTCAAAGTAGCAACTTCCTTTTAATATATGACATGCCTTATGGAAACAGTAGTATTTCAGCAGTGACATTAAGTTTATTAGATTAACAGAAAATATGCAGTATGCACCCCAACAGAGATATTACATCAATACTTAGTTGAGCCTCCTTTTGCAGCCTCTAGATGCCTCCTATAGCCTTTGATGAGTGTCTGGATTCTAGATGGAGGTATTTTTTGATCATTCTTCCATACAAAAACTCTCTACTTCTGTTAAATTTGATGGCTGCCGAGCATGGACAGCCTGGTTCAAATCATCCCATAGATTTTCGATGATATGCAAGACAGGGGACTGTGACAGCCATTCCAGAACATTGTACTTCTCCCTCTGCATGAATGCCTTTGTAGATTTTGATCTGTGTTTTGGGTCATTGTCTTTTTGGATTATCCAACCCCTGCATAACTTCAACTTTGTGACTGATGCTTGAACATTACCCTGAAGAATTTATTGATATTGGGTTGAATTCATTCGACCCTCGACTTTAACAAGGGCCCCAAGTCCCTGATCTAGCCACACAGCATGATGGAACCTCCACCAAATTTGTCAGTAGCTAGCAGGTGTTTTCTTGGAATGCGGTGTTCTTCTTCCAACATGAAAAGCGCTTTTTGTTATAACCAAATAACTCAATTTTTGTCTCATCAGTCCAAAGCACTTTGTTCCAAAATGAATCTGGCTTGTCTAAATGAGCATTTGCATACAAAAAGTGACTCTGTTTGTGGCGTGAGTGCAGAAAGGGCTTCTTTCTCATTGCCCTGCCAAACAGATGTTCTTTGTGCAAATTGCGCTGAATTGTAGAACGATGTACAGATACACCATCTGTAGCAAGATGTTCTTGCAGGTCTTTGGAGGTGATCTGTGGGTTGTCTGTAACCATTCTCACAATCCTGCGCATATGCCGCTCTTGTATTTTTCTTGGCCTGCCAGACCTGGGTTTAACAGCAACTGTGCCTGTGGCCTTCCATTTCCTGATTACATTCTTTACAGTTGAAACCGACAGTTTAAACCTCTGAGATAGCTTTTTGTAGCCTTCCCCTAAACCATGATACTGAACAATCTTTGTTTTCAGATCTTTTGAGAGTTGCTTTGAGGATCCCATGCTGTCACTCTTCAGAGGAGAGTTCAAGGGAAGCACAACTTGCAATTGACCACCTTAAATATCTTTTCTTATAATTGGATACACCTGTCTATGAAGTTCAAGGCTTAACAAGCTAATCTAACCAATTTGGTGTTGCAAGTAATCAGTATTGAGCGGTTACATACATTCAAGTCAGCAAAATTACAAGTGTACCCAAATTTTTGCACAGCCAGTTTTTCACATTTGATTTAATTTCATACAACTAAATACTGCTTCACTAAAAATCTTTGTTCAGAAAACACCCCAGTACTCAGATGTTCCTAGGAAATGAAAGACATACCACTATTATCTTTTTTTTTGAAAGTAGAGTAAATTATTATGCAGGCTGAGAGGGGTTCCCAAACTTTTTCATATGACTGTATATCACAGTAAAGGATAGACATCATACAAATGTTATAAAATATAACACAGAAAACATAAGATAACCATAAAAATACTATACAAAATAATTTGAATGAAATATATGATTACACTGCATCACTATGCAATTTCATTAATAACAAACAAGTGATCTGCAGTTGGAAAGCTGAATTTCATTTTAATGAGGCTACTGAAGTGCAAAAGCTGATCTTCACAGTAGAGATGCCTGTGCTCATTAGATATAATGGCATCTGACAGTTGAGCTACTGAATATTAGTTTGAAAGCTGCAGTTTGTTGCTTATGCTTGAAACTGATACTAATATACTTTATCAGACATTTATATTTAAAAAATATCAAAAAATGTTTACAAAAATAATAATATATTGATATTTTATTTATAAAAGTGTTAATCAAGAAACATGACTTGTTACTATCAAAATGTTATTTAACATCCTTTGTAATTTTCACATAAATGTTTGTTAAATAAAATACTTAGATAGCTAAACAATCACTCAATTTTAAATTTCTAAATTATACACAAAGTGGGAAAATGCATAAAAATACATTTTATTCACTTTGTGGAGAAAGCATTAGTTTGTTAATTTTTGTTGTACTTTGTTGTCCTTTAATAGAAGAGAGATGCATTTTGTAATTTCCTGAATTGCAAACAGATTAAACATCCTGTTCTTGAAACAGAAGTGCTAAATGTGTGTTTTAGTTAGATTTCAGACAGACAGACAGACAGACAGACAGATACAGTAGATAGATAGATAGATAGATAGATAGATAGATAGATAGATAGATAGATAGATAGATAGATAGATAGATAGATAGATAGATAGAACATTATTTGTCCCCATGGGGGAATTTGGATTTTACAGAAGCTATTTAAATAAATAAATAAAAAATACACACACACACACACACTTACTTTTGTCTGAACACTCACCAGAATGAATATAAAGCAAGAAAATTAAAAAGAAAGAAAAGTTATGACTTGGCCATTACAGTTACAGTTAGGAATTATGCAGACGTATTGCTGTTAGCATAAAGGTGCCCCAGTAAGATTTCCCGACACATTTCTGCTAAATAGTTCATTGGCTGAAAGTCCTCAATGTTAGTGTGTCAGAGAGAGGATGTGCAACATTGTTCATCCTGGCACATAATTTTATTTTAATTCTTTCCTTTGCTACTACGTATCTCCAGAGTACATCTGTGACAGTGCGGGTCAGCTCCATCCTCCCAGTTGCTCTAGGGAGCCTCTTCAACCCTGCAGCATGGGCACTCTTGGCTTCTCTCTCTCTTCACATCTCTGTCTTCTCTCCATTTAAACTCTGTCTCTCATGCATCTCCTCTCTCCCTGGCCCATCTATTTTTCCCACTCTTTTCTTCTGCTGGCTCATCCTCATTCTTTATGCACATCTGAATCTGTTCCTCGGAGAGTCACAGTCAGGGTGGCCAATGGAACAGTCCTTACAGATGACACTGCACTTGTGACCTGCTGGGCTGGCTACTTTGAGCAGCTGTTTAAATCTGATCCTCTGGCTAGGACGTTGGATATCTCTGGGTCCATGGTTCTTGATGCTGATCCTTCAATTAGCTGTGAACCACCCAATCTCATTGAGATTGCACAGGTGGTGATCCAGATTAGGGTAGGGAAGGCTGCAGGCATCTGTGGTATCCAAGGTGAACTTCTCCAGGCTGGTGGTAAAGCTGTCCTCCTGGCATTGCAAACAATCTTTGCTTCCATTTGGGAGATGGGCATCATCCCAAATGACTGGAAAACGGGACTTGTCATCCCTATCTGGAAAGGGAAAGGTGATCGCCTGGATTGTGGCAACTACAGGGATAACACTGCTCTCAGTGCCGGGTAAGGTCCTTGCTAGGGTCATCCTCAATAGGATCCGTGATCACTTGCTCACCTACCAACAACTAGAGCAGTCTGGTTTTACGCCTAAGAAATCTACCATCGACTGCATCCTGGGCTTGAGGGTTCTCATGGAGCACAAAGACAAATACTGGCAGAGCTTCTTTGCAGCCTTTGTCGATTTTTGTAAAGTGTTCGACTCAGTTGATCGAGCTGCCCTGTGGGACATATTGCGACTTTGTGGGATCGCCTCCAGGTTGCTGGATATCACTGGTACTGTGAGAGTGGAGGCAGAACTTCTGCGTTTTTCCCAGTTGATTCTGGGGTTCATCAGGGGTGTGTTCTTGCCCCTACCCTGTTCAATGCTTGCATTGACTGGGTGTTGGGCAAGGTCATGGGGTCCAGCGGCTATGGGGCATCTGTTGGTGAAGAAAGATTCACTGATCTTGACTTTGCTGATGATGCTGTGATCTTCGTGGAGTCAGTAGAGGCCCTGATCAGGGCTCTCAAGAGACTGAGCGAGGAGTCTGAGAGTCTGGGCTTGTGAGTGTCCTGGATAAAAATCAAGATCCAGACCTTTAATGACCTCTTCGGCACAGCCATCAGCAGTGTGTCTGACTGGGGAGAGAGTGTTGACCTTGTCAAGAGGTTTACTTACCTCTGCACTGACGTTCATGTCTCTGGTGACTCTTCCTATGAAGTCAGTAGAAGGACTGGGAAAGCAAGGGGGTGTCATGAGGTTGCTGGAAAGGTGTGTGTTCCACTCCCGATACCTATGCAAAAGGATGAAAGTCCAAGTCTTTAGAGTCCTGGTGCCTCCTGTTTTGCTATATGGTTACAAGACATGGATGCTATCCAGTGACCTGAGACCAAGACTGGACTCCTTCGGTACTGTGTCTCTTCAGAGAATCCTTGGATACTGCTGGCTTGACTTTGTGTCAAATGAGCGGTTTCTCACAGAGTCCCGAATGAGGCACATTACCTGCATTGTGAGGGAGTGTCAGTTATGGCACTATGGCCATGTGGCGTGAATTCCCCGAGGGTGATCCGGCTCACAGGATCCTCATTGTTGAGGACCCAAGTGGGTGGACCAGGCCAAGGGGACATCCACGTAACACCTGGTTGCTACAGATAATTAGCCTGTTGATTCGGTGAGCCTCTCTTTAAGTGATGTTACCAGCCCAGCACACCATAGCATAGAAAATTGCAGACTTATAGAAAACTAGGGGGCTCTGCCCCTTGCTCACTTTGCTCGACAACACCCGGGTGGGCGATATGCACCAGCCACTTCACAGCTCTGCCGCTCGTGTATGGGTAAATGGATGTACAATTAAAACAGATTGTTATTTTCATGGGAATTGTTACATATGCATAATATAACTAACTATTTTACATTACAGTGAGTAATTAACCATAGTAAAAAATAATACAATGATAATAAATTGAAAGAAAATTATGTTTCATGTTGCGTTAGAGGAATTCGTTAGAGTTATACATTTTTGTTCTGTTTGGCTTTGAAATTAACATGCAAATACTTTTTAAATTTACACTTTTACTGTAAAATATCAATAAAAACAATATTTGGAATTAACTTTTCTTCAATATCGCATTTAATTTTGATTCCGTGTTTGGACTTACATCATGACAACGTAATGTATAAGTGCCCGTGAGTGAATATCGTTTCTTTCTCTCTAATAAATAAACAGACTTTTTGGAATGTTTGTCCCTGTGATTTGTTAGTTGTCATAGCAAAAGCTATTCTAATGGGAAACTGTAAACATTTTAATATGAATGGCATATCAAGATCTCCTTTTGGTGTCTAATGTTAATCGCAGAATATGCACTACATTACCTTTCTTGTTGCTTGTTAAAATTTTACGTTAGAATTGTTCCAACAATTTTCAATACAAATAATCTTGTCCAATTGCATAGCCCATCACTCATACATAAATTACGCAATAACATCATAATACATCCTTCTTTCAACAGTAATTCGGCGGGTGGAAAACTGGACGGTATTAACGCTTAACACTATTCTACAGGGTATTGTAAGTTGATGTTTTCATCTTCCGCACTATCACCACCAACTACTTCAGCATAGTCTACTGATATGCATTTAATCAATTTGCCCTGTAACCAATCGACAATTTTCGCATTAATTCGTTTGAGTTCATCGATTCTCCCTGCTGATATCCCTTCGGGATAAAATTTTTCAATAAGATTTGGACATAATAAGTCTTCTTTTATTGGGAGATTTTGAATTTTAAAGTTGCCAATGTCTAGTAGCCAGATAGCAAAATCAACGGAATCTTAATCTGCTCGCATATTCTTTTGTAATTTGAATTGTTTGAACAAAGACCATAAAGGCCCACTCTTTAGGCATGCATCGTAAATCTGCCTTCGGCCTCCTTTCTTGACTACTGGTAGAACTTGATGAAAGTCGCCTCCTAGTATAAAAGTTTTACCTGCCAATGGCTGATCAGAGCCAAAAACGTCCCGAAATGTTTTGTAAATTACTTTTAACACTGTTTGTGGGATCATTGATGTTTTGTCCCAAATAAATATTTTGGTCTTTTGCATTTCTTGTTTCATCTTCTTTTTCTATTGCAATGTAACATTTTTGTCCGTCATATTTAAAGGTAAGTTAAAAGTTCTATGAGCCGTTTTACTGTATGGAAAAAGAACTGCTGCTATACCTGTCCACACTATCGATGCAATGTTTTTGCATAAGTGTTTGCAATAATGGCCAGGTCCACCTATGAAGAATAACCGCTGACGAATTTCACTGAGAAAACATTTTTGAATTGTGTCGAAAACTGCTCTTTGATCATTGTTTAATTGTGAGTACATTTCCTGATATAATTCTCAATGGCCTTCCACAGTTAAATCTTCATCTGCTGTTATCTCTTTCTTTACCTTAGATTGGTCTATTTCTTCTGGAAGTCCAAATTGCTGGATTGTTAAATCTTCTGCTTCTAACAATTCTTTGATGATCGAAAGAGCCATTTGTTCATTAGACTTTTCAGATAATGGTCCTTTGAACGCTTCCCATAATTTTAAAGCATCAACTTCACCCATCAAAATTAACTACACGAGGAACTGTCTTAATTTGTCAGGCATCATTACAGAAGCGGCATCAGACATCATTTTGAACTTATAGTCATCTGATTTACATAATCTAGCTGCTCGTGCTGCTTCTTGAAAAGTACCTTACTTAGTTCCATCTATATTTAGAACATCTTATACAAAGTTGATCCTTTCGACTCATGTAACAACAACTTTAAATGAAACTGTTCGATATCTTTTGGTGATACAATATTTAATCGAGCAACATTTTTGCAATTAATTTCACTTGGATGCCACACTCCTTTTTGTTTCTGTCTGACAAAAGCATTCACACGAATGAGAGGTGAGAAGACCGTGGCTGTGGGCCATCAACTGGAAATGGTTGAGACCAACTTGAAAAAATCTCTTGACAATAGTCTTGAAATGGTTGAGACCAACTTGAAAAAATCTCTTGGCAATAATCTTGTCACGTCTCAAGATTTTCTTTTATAATAGAGAGATATGAAGGATGTCACATCCCTCATTAAAGGAACCCAGTCTCTTAAGGAAAAAGAGCCTGCTCTGCCCTTTCTTATATACAGTAATTCCTATGAGTTTCAAGAGCAGTCCAACCTGTCATTAATGTGGACCCAAATGTACTTGTAGAAGTAGACCACATCTACACTCATTCCTTGAATAGTTACTGGACATATAGGCTCTTTGGTGAGGCATATGTCAATAACCAGTTCCTTGGTTTTGCTGTTGTTAAGAATGCAGACAGTTCTCTTTGCAAAAAGAAACAAACTTTTCCACCTGACTCCTATACTCTGTCTCATCTCCTTCAGTGGCGTAGCTAGGGGGGGCAAGGGGGGACATCTGTTCCCAGGCGCAGCATCCAGGGGGCACCAAATTTCCGTTTCCCATTGCATTTTGGCAAACAGGAGGGAGCGCGAAATCTTTAGTTGTCCCCGGGCGCTGAAAACCCTAGCTACGCCTCTGATCCTCTTTATCTATAGACCCCTTAAATACAGAATCATATGAGAATTTCTGTAAGTGACATGACCTGTTGTTATATTTATAGTCTGAGGTGTACAAAGTGAAGAGAAAAGGAGACTGGACTGCTCATTGTACTACTCCAGTTTTGCTCACATCCGTATCAGAAACACAGTCTCACAAACTGCGGTCTGCTCAACAGAAAGTCCATTATCCAGGATACCATAGGCTCATCCATCTGCATATCTCTGAGTTTACACCTTAATAGAGATGGCTGGATGGAATTGAAGGTGATCGAGAAATCAAAAAAATTATCCTCACAGTGCTGCCAGCTTTGTTCAGGTGAGAATAAGCCTTGTGGAGCAGACAGATAACTGCATCCTCCACTCCAATCTTTGTCTGACTGGCAAACTGCAGTGGGTCCAGGTGGTCTACCACAAGAGGACTCATATAGTCAAGGAACAGTCTCTCACAGGTCTTCATGATGTGAGATGTAGTGTCACTGGTCTGTTGTCATTAGTCGAGAAGGCACCTGCCTTCTCTGGAACAGGAACAATGCAGGCTGTTTTCCACAGCAGTGGAACTTATATGGCTGTTTAGAGCATAATTAATCACACAAATCATATCAGTATGGAGTAATAGAGATCTGGGACTTTTTGGTCCTTGGTAGTTTTAAATATTACATTACTGTGTCACTGTTCATTTGTATAGGAATTCATATTTTTTCTGTCTGCTAAAATGGTATACAGTATGTCTAAATGTGTTACAATTACCTGCCCATAATTTATGTACAGTGATTTTATTTGTGGTTCCCAAATGAGGAATGCACTAAAACTCTGAAGGCATGTATGCATCATAATTATCATAGATAATTTTCCTTGCTGCAGATGACAATCTTTTTTGACATTTAAAGCCATTCAAACCCCTATCAATGTATGGAACTACTTTCTCTGTATTTTTAAGCATTGTACAGATTGTGCATGAGTGTCATTACAACATTTTCAGTGGGGAGCTTGTAAAAGTAAAAATCCATAATGGTTACTTTGTCCACAATAAGCCAATACATTTTGAGCATTTCTGGTGTTGGGAGTACTGATGCTGGAGCCTTGTTTTTTTTAAGTGACAGACTCTACACACAGCATTTTAAGGCAAACAAGTGGGATTCTTTCTAACTTATAATCAGGCTGTTAAAAGCATATCATCTTCATTTCTCCCTTTAATTTTGTTGGTTCTTGTCATACTATGTGCAGAAGTCATTTGTCTATTTACAAATGTACAGAAAGTGTATTGATCCCAAGGTTGCTGATAATGGCAGTACCAATCTGCAGAGTAAATATTATCATGAGAATCCTAGTTGTCTAAATACAAATGTACAGGAAGTGTGTTGATCCCAAGGTTGCTGATAATGACATTGCCAATCTGCAGAGCAAAAATGATAATGGGAATTCTAGTTGTCTTTCTGGAGGCTATTTTTTTGGTTAGAGAAATTACTAGGGGGCTCCGCCCCCTGCTCGCTTCGCTCGCCAACCCCTGGTGTTGGGAATGACAAAGAGCGTGATGTATGTATCAGATATAGAATAGTGTGAAGGTGTAGATGATGCAAATAGAAAGCAAACAATAAAGTGTGTGGCACAGTGTAAAGGTTTATTTGAAAATTTCTTTGTACACGCCGTTTAAGTGTAAAAGGTAATTCCAGGTCAGAACTTGTAATGTCAATGAAGATGGTTATTGTTGTGATCAGAGTCAAGTTTGTCAGAGCTTAGAAAGAGTTGTGTCTCTCCAAGAAGTAATGCAATGACTTGGGTATTTATGTTTTCCACATTAATATTATTTGGACATAATATAGTGCGTTGTGTTAAAAGGGGCATTTGGTCTAATGAGATTGCTGTTCCAAATCTGTCTGTAACTAAGTCGTCGCAGATAAAGGCTTGAGGAATTGTAATAATATGTGGGTGAAGTCCATCTGTATTGGTGAGTGTACCATCTCCCAGTTGTAATAAGCAATTGTTATGATCTGGTTCTGGACATCATATCTTTTTTACTAACTGTATCTTTTGAAAGTAATGCCAATTGTCTGCGTATTTTAAGGTGCACTGAACAATAGCTGAGCGCATGGCATGTGGAAGAATAGCTAAGCACTGTCTAAAATCTCCTCCTAATAAAAGTACCTTTCCTCTAAAGCGAATATTATTATTCATAAACGTTTGTAGAAGTTTATGAATGGTGTTGAGTAAGTGACTGGATGCCATTGTACATTCATCAATAATTAACATTTTCGCGAAACGGATGTCACGTGCAGTGCCACCGTTAATGTTCATAGTGGATACCGATTTGTAGGATCTAATGCAGTTGATAAAGATTTCACTTTCAGGTACATCGTTAGTTAGAAGCTTCTGTAGATATTCAGGATATGAATGTAAAGGAGGCAGTCTAATTTGACCCTTTTGACAACAACGTGTAAATGTATTACTTGTATTGCCAGTTGTTTCTTCAGGGAAGTGAACTGAATGACAATGATTGCAAATGACATTCATTAATCCGAATGAATTTTCCTGGTGTATGTTTTACTTGTGCCGTTTGAGAGGCGCGTTGTTGCATGTGTAGTATTTGGGAAGTGTTGTTTTGGAGCTGTAATCGATTTGCCTGTGCTGTGTGAGAAGCCCGTTGTAGCCTTCCTTGACGTTAACATATGTCTGAGACGGGAGGTGTTTCATTTTGAATCCGTGCCTGTTGTGATGCAGCACTTTGATTGATAGATTGCGTCATGTGGATCTAGGATGTAGATTTGTGCATATTTGCGTTGTTGATTTGTTTCAGGGTGCACTGTTCCAATGCGATGCAGTATTTGTGCACATATGCGAAAGCAGTATGAGCCATTGCCTTTTGGTGGCCTGATATTTACTCCGGTAGATGCAAAAGCAAATGAACTATTGTAGGATCTAATGCAGTTCATAAAGTTTTTACTTTTAGGTACATCGTTAGTTAGAAGCTTTAGTTGAGCTTTGCGTTTTTGGAGCCGAGACATTTTTTCTTCTAGAAATATGGATAAGTAATAAGGAGTATTGCAGTCACTGTTAATATGGAGCCTTTTCTGCGGTTGAACGGTTAATAGTGCCTTATTGTAATGAGATCCACCTATGCTGCATAGTGTGAATTGTGTTTGGTCCCGTTATCCGAGCGGTATCGTTTTGTACCTGTGATCGTGAATTCATGACTTGTTTGTTCTTGAGCGTGAGAAATATGGATAAGTACTAAGGAGGATCACACTCACTGTTAATATGGAGCCTTTTCTGCGGTTGAACGGTTAATAGTGCCTCATTGTAATGAGATCTACCTATGCTGCATATTGTGAATGTGTTGAGATGACGTATGTTTAATACGGACGGTTCATTTAGAAATGGGGCTTTGTGTCTCATTTGTTATTTATGTTACTGTGGTCGTGGGTCTGAATCGTCTTTTTTGTGTACGTTTCGTGTGCTATGTCCGTAGTCTGTCCCGTTTCGTGTCCAATGGGCTTTGTGTGGTGCTCGCGGCTTGTTTTTTTTTGTGTGCTTGTGGCTTGTTGAATCCTCCTCTTTGTGTGCGTCCCGTTTCGTGTGCAATGGGATTAAATCCTCCTCTTTGTGTGTGTCCCGTCCGTTGCTTGTGTGTGTTTGTGTGTGTGTGGGGGGGGGGGTGTGTTTTGCTTGTGCGGCGCTGTGTGCGTCGCCTGCGTTTGACTCCTTTTTTCTGTGCTCACTCCTTTTTTCTATGGTCTTTTCCGCCTCTCGCGGCGCCTCATTTCTTGGAGCGCCTGCGCAGTACGTCTTTTTGCGGCTACGGCCCATGGCCGGATGTTCCTGCGTCCATCCGGTTTAGTATTCTCGGTTAGTAATATGGATTTTCAGAATCTCCATTTTTTTGTTCTTTGTGGTGGTGTTTAACCTGCTAGGATATAAATCCTGTTCAAGATTACAGGCTCAGCTATGGGACGCACTCTGGACCCCTGAAGGTTGCATCAAAGGAGAGAATTAAAACAAAATGTGTTGGATAAATAGGTTAGAAGTACAGACTTGTTAGATTAAACAGCTTATTTCTAAAGGTTATGACATTTTTAAGGTTGCTTTTCTGACCTTTTTATTAAAACATTTCTTCTTTAATTTTATTTTATTAATTAATTATACTTACTATACTATTTTATTTTTTCTGGTTGGTATTAGATCTTTTTGGAACATGATATATGATTATGTTTGGTATACAAATTAAAATTTTAATATGTATTGATACCCTGTAGTTTATTTACATTCCTTGTTCAGTAATTTCTTGCAGTGTGCACTGTACTGTTGCTACACTTTCGATGTTGTACCGCAAGATACAATAATAACAAATTGATTTGAAATTACTCATCAATTGTTTGAAGTGCTTCACATCAGTACCCAATGTCAAAGTAGTTTTTGTATTTGGTATTTAAAACTTATGCAAATATTCAGAGTGCTAGTTATTTTACAGAAATTTAATTTAAAATCACTTATAGCTCACTACATGAAGGACTACATCAAATGGAGAGTCAGCAAACCATCTTTATTGTAATTATACTTATTTCCTGTTATCCCCGCATGATAATCCCCTTTTAACCATGGGTTATGAAACATTTTATTATTTTTTTTTATCTTATTTTGCATTTAGAAAAGTGATCTAGTAGGATATTTACCGTACATTAAAAAAACAGTGACAAAAAGTGCAGGCACAGGTGCAAATACCTGTTCATTTGTTTATGTTTTCATACAGGATGTGTCCTGATAAATAAGAAATTGTCAGTATTACTGTCAGTATTTGAATATAATTAGGAAAACAAATTGCAAAGAAAACTTTAGGCATTAAATGCTAAAAAATATAAATGCCATACTAATACATTTCTCTGAATACAAAATAAGACAAGAATAAAAAAGTCCCGTTAATAAAACAATTACATCAATTAGACGTAAGACTGACTTAGTATTTGTGAAAGTCGTTGAAATGAAAGCCTGTAGCTACAGTGGTATACAAGAGCTGAACTTGAGCATCCCTGGCATAGACTAATCTAGTGTTTCCCTCTTTGCAGTTTTTTTAATTCCTTTTTTAAAATAACATTTTGGTAGGAATATTTCAACCATTCCAATCCTATTACAAAATTAAATTTAAGGTGCTTCAATTATCCGCAGTCATGGAAACAGCATGAAGCTCAAAACCAAATGAAGAACATCTTAGACACTAATGGATAGTCTCATGTGCAGCTTTTCTACCATGGTAAATCTAAAAGAAAATCTAAAAATCTTGAATATTCTCTAATGTCACCTCACTCCCTTTCAAATAAATTGCTTGCAAGTCCCATCCTGCAATACATTAAACATTGTTTTGACCCTGTCATACCTACAAAGTTATTAATACAAAGTTATTGTCTGTTTTTGCCTGCATTGTTATCAATCTTTAATTTAATATTGTTTTTTGTATCAGTATGCTGCTGCTGGAGTATGTGAATTTCCCCTTGGGATTAATAAAGTATCTATCTATCTATCTATCTATCTATCTATCTATCTATCTATCTATCTATCTATCTATCTATCTATCTATCTATCTATCTATCTATCTATCTATCTATCTATCTATCTATCTATCTATCTATCTATCTATCTATCTATCTATCTATCTACACTATTTAAATGCAGAATTTGTTTGAAAAACAATCACCTGGCCAACTAAACTGGCATAACCCAACAACCACTTTAATAATTTCTCTCGGTTTTCTCAGCCAGCCTTGCAAATTTCAGCAATGGGTATATGTGATTTTCACATGGTTGGGATTTTCAAGAACAATATACCAGTGCTCCATAAATCATAACCATTAATTCAATCAATTACAAACTGTCCACCAGGTACATGCCAGGCAAAATGTATAGAATTGGTGTGTTTTCATTGTCAATTATGCCTAAAAGGTTAATCTGCCACTTTCTGCTATATACTTCCATTTTGCTCCTTTAATTTTTGGTTCTGGCTTGAAGCATGTAACTTTTTAATCTTCTCTAGATTTCGTTCTTCCCTGTAAATCTCAACTTTTTCTCATTATTTGATCTTTCGAATTTATGTCCATCCATTTACTACAGTGGGTATAGAAAAGAACCACCCCCTTTGAAAATATTCACATTTTAGTTATTCTTTTCTATACCCACTGCAGATTAGGTTCTTTTTTTACACTCCTTTACTGTTAAATTTCTGATTGCTTCAAGGTAACTTCCTCAGATTTTCCTTCAATATTATTGCCATTTTTTTAATCAGTGGTCGGCAATGTCTCAGAGGCAAGAATTAACAAAGCTTCTCTGTTGAATTACAGGAGAAATTCTTCATGAGCAAGGCCAAACTATACATTACAACTTGATAGTTCATTTACTTGTGTATAGTTCATTTACTTGTGTATGTGCAAAAGTGTGCAATCCCCTTGAATTCATAGTAATTTTCTGAAGGACAAAAGATTTGTACATATATTTATCCATTCTGTATTTTAATGTGAACTCTTATGCTGCAATAATACATTTCCAAAGTCAAAATTAACCATTTTCTGTACATATTTCTATAGATATTTCAAGTTAACACAAGTAACAAATTAATCACAAATGACTAAAAGGTGACAGTCATTTGACTATAATTAAACATAATTAGGTACTACTTGTGAGTCCTTTATATCTCTCTGGATATAAAAAACACCCTTTGTAGGACAATCACTGCAAAAATGAAGACAAAGGAGCATTCTGCTGATATGAGAAACAAGTAATTGAAATGCATAAGGCTGGAAATGGCTCCAAAAATATCAAAGAGTTTGAATGTCTTGTTAAGCACTGTTGGATCCATCATCAGAAAGTGGAAGGTTCATTACAGCACCCAGACCCTTAGTGGAACAGGCCCTCCCTCAAAACTAAACATCAGAGCAAGATATTGACTGGTGAGAGATACTACTAAAAATCCAACCATCACTCTCAGAAGTCTGCAATGGTCTTTGACTGAAAATGGAATGGAGCTGCATGGGTCTACAATTTCAAGTGCTCTGCATAAAACAGGCCTCGTTGGGAGGTTAGCAAGAAAGAAGCCATTCCTTAAGAGGGTCAACATAAAAGCATGTTCCACATTTGCTGCAAAACATGAGAAAGACTCAGAAGTGGTTGAAGGTTTTTGGTCAGATGAGACCAAAATAAAACTTTTTGGCCAGGCTTCAAAAAGGTATGTGTGGTATAAAACTAACACTGTCCATACCTCAAGAAACACCATACCTGTGGTGAAATATGGTGGTGGCAGCATTATGTTTTGTGATGCTTTTCATGTGCTGGGAGTTGAAGGGATAATAAATGGACACAAATACCACACAATATTGCAGGAGAACTTGTACTAGTCTCCAATGACCCTAGAGCTCAGGAGAAGATTCATCTTTCAACATGACATTGACCCTAAGCACAAGGCCAATATGACACTAGAAGGGCTCAAAAAAAAAAAAGAAAGGTAAATGTTTTGGCATGGCCAAGTCAAAGCTCTGATCTTAACCCTATTGGGAATCTGTGGTACTGTTGGAAAACTGCTGCCCAGAAGCACCATCCCAACAACCTAGGGGATCTCTATAAATTCTGCCAAAAAAAAACGGGGAAGAATCACTCCTGAACAATGTGCAAAACTGGTACATACTTACCCCAAAAGAATTAAGCCTGTTATTGCAGCAAAAGTGTTCTTGGCAAAGTATTAACGTGAATGCTTATGCAAACACTAACTTTTGAGCGTTTCTTCTTTAGTTAAATATCTTCAAAAAATGGTTTATTTTGGAAATGTATTGTTACAGCATAAGAGTTCACATTAAAAATACTCAATGGATAAATATATGTACAAATCTTTTGTCATGTAAAAAAATTATGATGACTTTCAATACTTTTGCACACAACAGTATATAAATATACGTGTATTTACATTATAATACAAAGTGGCTCCAAAGTAGGATGAAGCAAGGTGGGTTGGGGTGCACAGGAATGGGAATTTCCGGACCCTAAAGAGTTTGTACTCTAAGTAACTAGGAAGCTGCAATAATTGTGATCTTGGAACAGAGAGCTTGTAACACCTAACTAATTTATATATAAAACAATACATGTGATACATAAAAATAATTATTACGAGCACAAGGAAAATAATAAATATTGTACAACACATGTTATTTTAGTTGCATAGGAAAACTGATGCTTTAATAAATCAAATAGGAATTGACAACATAATTTTAACAGAGCTTGCCAGTCTATTACAGGGCATCCACAATCATTATAATGAGAATAATTTCAATTCACTAATAAACCTTATTAGTGTGTATTGGAGACAAGACAAGAAACTACAATCTTTAGGAGCATAAAAATTTTACATAAACAGTGAACCAACCAAAATTTGATCTCAAGGCCTTGGCAGATATAAGTCAACACTAAAAACTGCATTAAATACCCTGTATGAAACTTTAGCATTCATTTTCCAAAATGTTTAAACTCTAAATAGATTTCTGATAAAGCATATGAACATCACCTATAACAGAGATTTAGTAAGTAAGAATAGTCACGCATTTTTGAGTCTGTACTTCAACTAATTCATCTGTTTTGATTTGTATATTTTAAATTTTGTAATAACATTTATAAATGCAAAATGTATATTTCTTGGGTCTATGATTATTCTGCAAGTCCACCACTTTCCATTACTTTTTGTACAGAGTAACTAATGGATACATTCCTTAAGCCTCCGCTGTTATGTTTCAGCCAAAAGGATTGTTTAGTTCTTGCATTAAATTCAGTAAAGTTGGAGTAGACTAGTTTTTGTAGGATTTCAATTTATTTCAATCTAGTCAACACAGTACTGTGAGAAAAGTGACCACACTGACACAATGCATAATGTGTACGTAAATGATAGGTAAACATAAACAGTAAAGAGCAATAAAGTTTCATTAAGAAGCTAATTTTATTAGCACTCTAGGAGGTTGCACATGGTTGGGATTCAGGGTACATATATTTAAATTAAACAGAATTATTATTAGCTAATATACATTATTTTCTATATTAGATATTTCATTCAACAATAAACACAGAAGGCTATATTTTAACAAAAAGCAGAAAAAGAAAAAGCACTTATTTTTTAATTGATTTTCCACCTTGCAACTTTGTTTCCAGGAAAAAGTCAAATCAAATAATAAATGGCCATCTGCATTTTCTCACAATTCACATGAAAGTCTTGCAAAGGACTAATACTTCAGCAGCTGACCTTACAGTCAGACTGATGAAGCTTTTTTCCTGTATATGTACAACAATGGCTTATCTACCACAGTTTCTAGAAAGAAATGATGAAAATAATTACAGTATTTGTCACTGGAGAAATAAAATCTCTTTGCTTTATCTTAATTTTGTCAAAATACCCTGGAAGAGTGTACTTGAAACAGACTGCTCACTCAGGATATTCTAATAAACAACTGAACAAAAAGAGTTCTAATGAAAATGAAAGACAATGCCTCAGTGGAACTTAGTTAATCTGTATTTTGCAAAATGAAACCACAGCTCTGTTTCTAAAAGTCCCAGCAGGCTCAAGCTTCTATGTATGACATGATGTCCCCTAAGCAAGGCAGTCTATAGACAAAGCTGTTTACTCACTGCATATACAATTCTTTTTTTAGAATAAAAAAATACAAAAGTCAACAAATTTATATTATTTCACTCATTTTCATGTTACATTTTAGTTTTTCAGTTTGCATGGCTACATAAAATAGTAAGACTGTTTTCATTGCACAGAGAACAAAAGAAACAAAGCTGATTTTACAGTGAAGTAAACAATGCAAAAAGAAAAACATGTTAAGTCATTTCCCTGTAGTCACCATATTAACTCATCAGTCCTCACCATTATTGAGGGGAAGTTAGATTCACGTGGCTTGCCACAAATTGCAAGTTGTTATAAAGTTAATGCAATTATAGTTATTTATGAAAAGAAAAATACTACAAACTGCGATGTAACTGCTATCTTGTAGCTTTGGTAAATTAAATTAAAGACAAAAATCATCTTATACAGTGGATTCTGAAAGTATTCACATCTCTTCACTTTCTGATTGGGTTTTAGGTTTTAAATGAATATATTTGCCATAAATGCCCATCAATCTAATTAAACAAAAGAAACATAGTTTTGAATAGGTCAAACATGAGTTTAAGTATTCATTATGTACCATATATTAAGTTGATGAATATTTAATTAACTAAGCTATTAAAACCTATATGTTATCATTAAAAATAACAAGACTTTTGAAACAGGCTACAGTAGATGTCATTGTTTTATACTATGTTAAAAAGGCTTACGATATGTTTATGAAAAAGCAGGCTGTTAATAGGTCTTCTAATGGATACCCAGACTAAAATGTTACCAATAAGTCTTAAAGAAACTAAGATGTTAAGCAGATGTTGAATGAACAAAAATAGGTTTTACCATTTCAGAGGTACTAGCAAAAATATCACCGAAAGCAAATACTTCATGTACTCATAAGCATTTGTGTTTTGGAGTTTTATAGAAACATCCCAATAACTATAAACATAATAAAAAAGTGTTTATATACAGTATACCTTCCAGTGAAATTGCTCAGAGATTTTAAAATGGAAACTTTTTCACAGCCAAATTATTTTTCCAATATAATTATCTGTTCTTTCTGTATTTGCTCATGCTATTTTCATGTATTACATGATCCTGTTGCATACATTAATAAAAGCAAGTAGATTACTGAATATAGCTAATTTGTCTTCCCTGTTAACTAAAGAGTTTACCAAATTAATATGGTGTTGATTGTAAAATAAAAACGGAATAATAAATGCCTTTAATTATTATCATACAATTTACCAACATCATACACATACAAGCAGAATAACATAAAACATTATTTGTGAGAAGTGCAGTAAATGGAGCATAATAAACAAAACTATGGGTAAATTTAAAAAGAAGATGGCAAGAACATAAATTCCACAGGGTCACAGAGTAGATTCATCATTAATGAAGATTATGAGAAACCATGAATTCTAAAAATGAACAACTTTATATATTCCATCTTTAATGGAAAGTATCATTACAAAACTAACACTCTGACCCCCTTTTGGCTATAAGCTCCAGCTGCCTCTCTGGAAAAGTAGCACACCCTAATACATTAAAAATTTTTTAATAGACTAGCTATGTTATCTCCAACAGTAGAAAATATTTTTACTATAAACTTAAACAGTTATAGACATAGAGTACAAGTGTACATACATACATATATACATACAGTACATAAAGAAATAAATAGGTGTACAACCATACCATACAATTTTACATTTAGGATTCTAAGATCACTCCAAAAATCGGGAATTTCCACTGAGGCAATTGTTTTCTTGCATTTTTTTATTCCCTCAATTGTTATTTCAAAAAACTCTGGGCAAAAACCGATACAGTAATTGTATGATTTTGAACAGTATACTCTGACATGTGTGGTCTAGTCAGAAAATAAGTATTAAAACATACTTTTCAACAATAATATTTCTTCACATCATACAGCAAACAGTAACAAAAGCCTAGGCCACAGGTACTGAAAACAGTTCACAGTCTGTGTATATAATTTCATGAAGTAGGAGGATTATATATTAATACGAAGAGTAAGACATGCAATTTAAGCAAGACAATATTGTTGGCAAAGGAATTTGTATTTGTCCTCAAAATAAATGGTATGCATATTTAACAATGAAGATGTATAAATATATTTCTGGAGTGTAGCAAAATGATCTAGTGATTAGTACTTCTAAAAAGTGACATTCTGAAATGGTCACAATTTGTATGGGGCTTACTGTTCTCCCTTGGTTTGCACAGGTCTTTCTCTAGAAATTCTGCCTTTCACTCACATCCCAAAGATGTATGTGTCTGGATGACTGGCACCTCAAACTTGGTCCCATATGAGTGAGTTTGGGTTTCTATGTTAATGTACTCTGTGGTGGACTTTTGCCCATTACACCAGAAGCTACCAAGGTAAGTTCTAGTCTCCATGCTTCTTAACCAGATTAATTGGGTTCAATAAAGGAACAATGCAACGCAATTTTTATCTTTTATATTATACACTTTTTATAACTCTAGCAGAAGCTATACATGACTAGAGAGGGTATACATGTAGGCAGCTCAGAGATCACATCAACCAAAAGACAGGATAAATGCAGGGTTCATGAAGATGACTTGACAAGTACATTCTGAGAGAGAGGAGAAAATAAATACTGAGAAAGAAAAGAAAGAAAATATAGGTCTGATTTAATGGGAAAACTCCAAATTATGCAGATGCATGGTACTGAAATTCAGTATGTGGCAAAATATATCAACTCAAGGCCATATTTCTTAAGGGGACTTCTACCAGTGTAACACTGTAGTGAAATTCTGTATAACAAAGTGGCACATTAAATTTAAGAATCAATATCACCATTTAGACACAACTGAAGCATAATTCTTTATTTTTTAGTTAGTTTGTTCTTCTGTCTTATTTTAAGGAAGATTATTCATCATGTTGTGTCACTGTGCTCAAAGCATAAGCTTAATATAATATAGCAAAAACACATTCTGATCTTATTCAAAATCAGATCCAGGGGAACATTGTTTGGGATGTGGGAAAGAACCCACACACACACACACACAATGTAGTCCCATACAAAAACATTGCCATCCAATCAAAATAACAATTATAATGAACATATGGAATGGGTTAATTGATGATGCAAAACTAACCCTATGTGAGTGTATATGAATGTGTGTGGTGTTATGGGTCCACAGCTCTTGCAGCAAAGGCCGTTTTATTTAAATAAATAATCGCCGCGCTCACGGCTTAGCGAGGGGGCGTGGTGGCTGTAGCAAGCCGCAGGGCGATCTGCGGTGTGGGCGGTTTTCACCTAAGTGCACAGGTGGGAAACTGCCCACATCCATGATTGCTCCTGTGGCTAATGGGCTGCAGCTGCTATGTCCTCTCCGCATATATAGAGAAGCGCAAGCGGGTTAAGGGGAGAGAACAAAAAAGTAGAAGAGGAAAAAGAAACGGAGGTTGCAGGAGGAGGCAGGAAGCAGCAGGAGGAGAAAGTCGGTGCGGGAGAACGAGTGAGTGCAGGTTCACGGGCAGCTGTACTGGTAGCTTGGGTGTATGGCCGACACCCGAAGTGTAGCAGCAGTGGTCGCTCCCGCAGAGTTGTTTCTGCAGGGCGGGAGTGACCAGTAGATGGATGACTCTCCGCGGAAGGCAGCGGGAGTTGGACTTGGGGCGAGTATTCCACAGCATGAGCGCCCTGGTTGCTGTGGAACCCAAGTCGCTAGCTGGAAGAGCCTACCGGAGCCAGGGATCGGTGAGGCAATCCAAATAGCGGAAGCAGGCAGAGAGAGTCAGCTGCAATGAGGGCGATTCTCCTGTAGAACGCCCATACAGGTATAGCAGGGGAGTTGCCAGAGGACAGAAGACACCGGGCTTTTTGATTTTAACATTGTTACTTCCTGTACTGTTTTACCTCGTGGTTTTTTGAAGAGTTTATTGATTTTAACCTCCACTTTTCATTTAATGGATTATTTATTTATTTATTGAAGGAACTGCACTATTGCACTTTGGATTTGTTTTAATAAAAGCACTATTGCACTTGTTATACACCATTCCTTTGCTCAATTGTTTATTGCCCCACTGTCTAGCTCATCGGTGACATTACCGACGGTGATGGGTTCAAGGGCTCCCTAATAGAAGAGGAGCATGGAGCTGAACCCACATCGTCACAATGTGGCCACCAGAAGACTTGAACATAGTAAAGATTTAGCTCCCTATGCTACCAGGACAGACTCTGGCCACACCTGAGTCTGTACTGGATTAGAAGGGGTTTAAGAATCTTAAGTGATATTACAGAATGTTCATTAAGAAATGAATGCTAGTTTGAACTCAAATACAGCAAAGTAACAATTAGAACATTAGATACAAACCTGTCAGTCTAAAAAAAGTCAGGATAGCACAATGTATAAATATCAGCTTTCAGGCAAAATCATTTCATTAAGACTAATACAGTGTCATAAACAGACCTAAACAGTAAGCTCTGAAGAATAGGAGTTGTGTCCCAAGTTTCTGGGATAGCGAAAAGGCCAAAGATCACTATCTCACGTATCTAAGATGCTTATTCCTCAGTCAGTCATTGTCCAACCCGCTATATCCTAACACAGGGTCACATGTTAGACTGTTGAATCATTTTTTTCTATCCCCTGCATTTTAACAATTTATTAAATTAATTAATATAATTAAACTTTTAGTGAGTCACTTAGCCAGCAGCCACTTCAGGTCTTTGCGTAAAGTCATTAAAATGTGAAAAACAAAAATCCCTGTGTCTAATTGAGGTACACATAAATGTACATAAAATTTACAGGAGTGGTTCCTGCTAACTTACCGGGTCAGCTGGTCCACAGAATTCTCTAAATGCTTTGGGCGCCTCTGGGCCACAGATTTCAAGTGCAATACAAGGCCCAGCACACAACTCCTCCACCATACTCTGTTCAAAAACACAAAAGGAAACATTTTTTGTTAAGTGAACAAACTAGAACAATGAGCAGTCTTTGTTAAAGAAGCAGGCCTGAACGAAACACACTAGACTACCCAGCTAAGGTTTCCGGGAGCAAAAAGAGACAATTGTTTTCTTTGTCCCCCTGGTATTATTATTTTTTGAAAGGTCTGTGCATTTTTAATAAGATGAAACTTGTCTTTTGTTTGTCATGTATTTATAGTCACGTGCACTGAAAACTATGAGAGTATTTGTTTACTAAATTTAATTATTGCATTGAATTACAGCATGTGGGTGGCTTGGAGCCTCCGGCAAGATACAGTAGCTTGCAGATAACTTAAACATTTGCTCAGGAAGAACCACAGTGCTGCTTTAGAAAAACAATCATTGAGAATGTGATATATTTATGAGTGGTTGAGATATTTTCATGTTTGACTTTATGCTTTCTCATCAGCAACAGTTACAATCCTTACACTGATTTTTAGGCATCATGGATATTTCTGTTCTACCTATACATTCTGGCTACTGATGTTTAAAAACAAAGCAAATATCTCATATCCAAAGCCATAATAAAGACATGCTGTTTGTCAAGATATACGTAAAATCCCTAAGCTATAGTAAGTTATGGTGAGAAAAAAAAGTTAACATGCTACAAAAAATGGAGCTGCATTTGTTCCAAATCACACAATTGATAATACCACTGCTACTGCTACTACTACAAATAAAAGTGACAGCAATGAAAGTCCAAATGGTGTGTAATATACACATAAGGCTGGCCAGTCCTAGTCAATCAATACATTGACTAAAAGCAATAAATATAAATTAAGTGATCTTTTTGGGGTCAACATTTTTCATCTGACCTCTGAGACCAAAGACTCTGTTCTGGCCAAACACCTCCCACTAGTTACTTGTATTACTTTTTTTTCTTTTTCTTTTTTAAACTGACTTCACTGCACCTTACCTATGGTATTCCTGAATTTTAGGTCATATTATGCTTAATCCAGTGCAGTGTCGCCGTCAGTATGGGGGTGGGGTTGGGGGGGGCGCTGTGCTGGAAGTCTATCCCAGTTTGCACAGACTGCAAGGCAAGAAGATACCCTAGACAAGGCACCAGTCCATCACAGGACGAACAAACCAAATCCACAATTTAAAGATGCCTATTGTTCTTTGAAGGGTCAAAAATCACACTGTTTACTATTTGACATTTAATTTTCTTTTTTCCTTTTAACAACATAAGATGTAGGGATAGGATTGCTATTCGATTTTGGCAGAAAAATGGGAAACATTTAAAAAATGCCTTCATTGTACCCATAAGAACTACTTAGGAACGCTTTGAAATCACTTCAATTGTTTTGTCTAGTGCCCCCTGACTCACTGGTATGAGAAAACCCCAACATTTGATATATTGTTTGATTTATCTTGATGTCTGGTTATGCAAGGTGTCAAGCCTTTTGGGGTTCCCTACTATCCCCCATCATCTAGACCTGAAAAACCCTCATTTTTTAGGCCATTGTCTATGAGAGGCCAAAGTTTCACAAAACTTACAAAAAAATGGGGATCCGTAATATAAACTTATGTTGTGCTGCTTTATGCTATTTTGAGATTACTGATCATTAATATAATATTTTTGATATTTGTTTCTTCACAGGTGTTCTAGCCATTTAGGAGCCATTCCCAGAAGACCCAAATGATAAACTTCCAAACATACGCATGCAGGGTATTATTTTAGACTGTTTCAAGGTCAGTAATTACGAATATGATGGTATTTATGATCTTTCACTAGGAATCTAGCCCTCTATGAACCTCTATCAGTGGGTGAAAAATTACAAATTTCTATTACTATCAAGAATATGTAGGCTTAAAGTATTCGACTGAAGCACACATTTTAACATTTGAAATATTTGATGCAATTATTCTTCAATAATTGAATTATTATTCAATTATTACGTACTTCTACATCATGAAGAAAATCGTTACATTTCTTGGGGAACACCCCAAATTAGTGTGTCTTACGCCACTTCAGACTTTTTTCCAAATACTAGTGTCCAGTAAAGCACTGGTGCTTAAAAGTTAGTAATTCTAAAACAAGAAAAGGTCAGTTTCAGTTTTAAAATAGTATTTTTCCTGGGTTTCACTGACCGGATATGGGCTATTTAGCCTCCAAGAGTTTTACCCATATTCAACAGTAGTTCTGGTTGCACTCTGTAAATTTAAACCATTAACAGGGATAGAGGGTTTAGCACAAAATTACCAATAGACTTCCTGTCCACATCTATACCCATGTTTCACTATTCATCCACTGTTCAAAGACAATCCAAAAGTGCAGAGGTTTCAAGAAGAATGCTAGCTCCAAACGGATTATTTAGGCTTCTGATCAAGTCTTCCATTTCAATAAATAATATTAATGTGAAAGGTAAACTCTTATTTGAAAAAATAGTATGGGGAACAAAAAAAGTGGCTGAAGTGGATGAAAGCAATATATAAAGGCACAAAATTGTTTTAACATTTCTGCACAAAGACTATGGACTTAACAGGATGTCAGCTGAGCTGACAATGAGAAAAGTGTCAGGGGCATAAGCCTGACTATCTGTTAGTAGCATGTTTGACAGCAGGTAGCTATGGATTGCTGGGCTGGGATTAACCTGTCATAGAGTGCTGGATAAACTATTGCTTATTACACAATGATTCTGTGCAAACTAAAATGAACAAAATATATAGATACAAATTTCCACACTGATTAATCTGGATGAACTCCAATATCATCAGCTAATCAGACAACCTGAAATTAAACACATGTGTCTCTATATACAAGGGACTACATATCTGATTTTAAGATTGTGATGACCAGTGTAAAGAAAAGGAAAACACAGTTAGTGGCCAAATGTTTTGGCAGTGACACAAATGTTCTGTTTTGCAAAATTTGCGACTTCAGTTCTTGTGGAGGCAATTCACACTGTTTTTATATTATTGTGCAGAATGATCAGATGCATATTAATTCATTACAAAGAGCTTTATTAGCATAACTTTATCACATTTTCAGGAGTATTTTGGCCCTGGCACAAAATGATCAGCTAAAAGTGTCCAGTCAGTGCCAGGACCATCTCCTCCTGAGGAGTCAGCTACAGAATCGCGTTGCCACTAGCGCAGAGCTTGCTCAGTAATGGCAGCAGGTGAGTGTGAGTGCATTTTCATGCAGAGCGAGCCAAAGACTTTTGGACAACTGCCTTGTGTCAAGAAGGGCAGCAAAGAAACTACTTCTTTCCAAGAAAAACTTCAAGGACAGACTAACATTCAGCAGGAAGTACAAGGATTGGACAGCAGAAGACTGGTGCAAAGTTATTTTTTCAGATGAATCCTCCTTCCAACTGTTTAGGACATCTAGAAAATCGATTATCTGGAGAAGGAAAAGGTGAATCCTACCATGACTCCTGTGTTGTGCCAAAAGTGAAACATGCTGGGACAATCCATGTGTGGGATTGCTTCTCATCCAAGGGAGTGGGCCACTCACAATTCTGCGCAAGAACACTGCCATAAATATAGAATTGTATTAAAACATTCTCCAAGAGCAACTGCTTTCACCAATCCAGTCACAAATTGGTGGTGATGATCTGTGTATTTACTGGCATGATGGAGCACCATGTCACAAGGCAAAAGTGATAACAAAGTGGCTTGAAGATCATAACATTGAAAATTTGGATCCGTGCCCAGGAAACTCCCCAAATCTTAATCCCATTGAGAACTTGTGGTGAGTACTCAAAAAGCATTTAGACAAGCAGAAGCCCACAAATTGTGATCAACTCCAAGCACTAAAAAGACAACAATGGATCACCACCAATAAGGATTTCGGCCAGAAGCTGATATCCAGCATGCCAGAGTGAATTGCAGAAGTTATGAAGAAGAAGGGTCAAAACTGTAAATATTGACTCTTTACATAAATTTGATGCATTTGACAATCAAAGCCTTTGAAATTTATGAAATGTTTATAATTGTTCTTCAGTATACTATAGAAACATGTAAAAAAATTCTGAAAATGCTGAAGAGGAAAGTATGCAAAACATTTGTGTCACTGCCAAAACTTTTGGCCACTACTGTACTTGTTAAAAGTTTTTTTCCCCTAAAGGACAATGAACAGACATGATTTTTACTTTTGTTCTACATTGTACCAGTATTAATTCTTTGTCAGCTCACATAAAAGGTGTTCTACAACACCTTGAATTATGCATGTACTCAAAATTTTAAATAATTTCAGCACCTAGTAAAAAGCAGGAATCAAGGCTGGGGTGCCAGTCCATTTCAGGCTATGCTCACATACACATCCACACTCATTCACACTAAACCAACTTAGAGTCACTAATTAACCTAGCATACATGTCTTTAAGATGTGGGAAGAAAGCATCCTTGTAAAAACCCAACACCGATACAGGAAAAATGCAAACTATACAGAGATGGTGCTAAGGCCAATGAATAAAAGAGTACTGCTTTGGGGACTGTACACTCCCTTCTTTGCTTGCAAATAAATTTGTACAATAAGCATTTCCATAGCATTAGGCTATTTTGTGTTCTTCCAGAATGTAACTTTGAAACAACTTCTCAAAAAATGTGTGTACTTCTTCCATATTGCCCAGAACTTCTATTATATCCTGTATTAAGTCAAATAAAAGCTCCCTTTAATTTCAATGTATAACAAAAGCAAAGCAATACATGAGCTTCAGCGAATGTGCCAATTCCCAGAACTATGAGCTATTACAATGTACTGATACAAATGCATTGCCACACTCTCTATGGAACAGAATGACTCATAAAATGCTTGCAGCCAAGATCCAATTGCAGTATTCAGTTATTGAACTGGCAGGATAAAGTGCACTTAGTAAAGGGACATTTTTGTACTGTGAGACACTCAAAAGTGGAAAAACAAACACATAACTTACTCACAGAAGAAACACACAACAATACCTAAGTCCACCACTGAATAACTTCAACCACTTGCAGATAATAAAATACATTAAAAATTTCAATTAAAGAGCAGACTGTTAAATATTTTAAGAACTTAAAAAAGAATAAACCTTAAACTGGAAAAAGTAGGTTCAGTAAATGATAGATACATATATAAAGACATGATTTTTTATTATTATTCAAAATATAAGTTTCACAACAATACCAAACAAAAAAAGCATTCAACTGAGAATAAGCTACGAAAGTGTAAAAAGGTTTCAATATGGGCTTGAAAATCCTTTCAGAAATGCAAATTTTCATCATACAGTAACCTCTCTGCTATAGTCATGTACATCAACTTAGGAAAAGGCAGACACAAACCGATATAAAGATTGGAATGGAAACTTAAAGCTCACATGTGATTTTACTAATTTTATCATTAAAGTATCGTAATAGCTGTGATATGGAAAATGTTTAGCAAAAGTTATTGGTATATTTTAAAGCACAGAAACAAAAGGGCAAAGTAAATGTCATAATAATAATAATAATTCATTACATTTATATAGCGCTTTTCTCAGTACTCATAATGGATTTAAAGGTAATGATGTCACCAGAAAAAATGTAACCAAGAAAAAGTTCTCATCAAATTTTTTGTTATTATAATAGGGTTAAGTAAGTTTGGATTTACAAGACAGAGGTTGGCCTTGGGGCGGTACGGTGGCGCAGTGGGTAGCGCTGCTGCCTCGCAGTTGGGAGACCTGGGGACCTGGGTTCGCTTCCCGGGTCCTCCCTGCGTGGAGTTTGCATGTTCTCCCCGTGTCTACGTGGGTTTCCTCCGGGCGCTCCGGTTTCCTCCCACAGTCCAAAGACATGCTGGTTAGGTGGATGGGTGATTCTAAATTGGCCCTAGTGTGTACTTGGTGTGTGGATGTGTTTGTGTGTGTCCTGCGGTGGGTTGGCACCCTGCCCGGGATTGGTTCCTGCCTTGTGCCCTGTGTTGGCTGGGATTGGCTCCAGCAGAACGCCGTGACCCTGTGTTCGGATTCAGCAGGTTGGAAAATGGATGGATGGATGGATGGTGGTTGGCCTTGTCTATGTTTTCTCATCTCTCATTTAGTAAGAGCACAGTACATATGGCCAATATTATTGCTAGTTGTTTGCATGTTGTACCTATATGGCTATAAAGTTTTCTACTTAGTTTTGTTTCATATTGCACTGCACTATGCATTTTCAGTGGTGCATTTTTAATCAAAGTTTTCTCATCTGAAAAAGCACGGATCATCCATGTTTTTCTCAGAATATTTTGGGTAGCAGAAAATTTGAGGAGTCTGATTCCAGACGCTCAGTAAATAAAGACAGAAAGCATTCTAAAATGTTTAATCTTTAAATACAGGAGAGAAAAAAAAACTGTTTGAGCACAAATCATATCTCACAATGCAGATTTGACAATTAAAGTATGAAAGACCCAGATAAGGGGAGAATGTTCAGATACCACACAGGAACTGATGGGGCCGAGATTTGAAAATAGTCTTGTGGAGCTGTGAGACAGCAGCAGTAACCAATGTATTACCTTGCTGCCCACATCTTTTTCATAAACAAGAGAAATATTATTGTTTTGTATCTCGGGGGCTCAGTGTGTGGTTTGCATGTTCTCTGTGTGTCCACATGGATTTCCTCTGGGTGCTCCGGATTGGCATTTTTAAAATGACCCCTGCGTGTGTGTGTGTGTGTGTGTGTGTGTGTGTGTGTGTGTGTGTGTGTGCGTGTGTTCACCCTGAGATGAACTGGCACCCTGTCCAGGAGTTATTCCTACTTTTCGCCCGGTGAGCTCAGCATAAGCAGATTTAGAAGATGGATGGATGAATATTTTAACGTTTTCATTATTAAATCATTACTTTATTGAACAGATAGCATTTGTATCAATCATCTGTCAAGTCTATATGGTGGTTTAATTTGTATGTCTAATATATTTGATCTAATTATTATTAAGCCCACTGTTATATTTATTTGCTGTGTTCTTTGTGATGTGCTTTTATTGTTATGTCTTTTCTGTAAAGCCTACTGAAAAACTGAATTTCTTGGAAAGATAAAATTGAATTGAATTAAATATACTTAAAATTCAATGAAAAAGAATGTTCACGATAAGCATTTAATAGCTTGTTTAAAAACAAATGCAGTAGATCAATTTATGAAAGGTCATATATTTTACCTGAAAATGTTTTTTCAGTTAAGAAAAATGTGTGATTTAGGGTCATAATTGCCACTGCAAATTTGGTTAGCACTGAGCACAAGATAGGGGCCAACCTCGGATAGCACGCTATTCCATCACAGAGCACACTAGTGAATATGCACGCATTCTCAACCTAACATGCACACGGATGGGTTTTTTGGGGGTGGGAATGGAGTACCCAGAGAAAGACCTAAGGACACAAAAAGAACAAGCAAACCTCTACATACACAGTAATTAGGCTGTGATTCAAACTTGGACTCAGAAGCAGTGAGCAACAGAACTGAACACTATGCCACTGTGCCATCTGGTCTTTCTTCATCTGCAAGTTTAAAAATGTGTCTTATCTTTCAACATGATATTTGAACGATAAAATGTTTACTTTTGATAAATGTTAATACAGTATCTCATTAAAATAATGAGGTACTGTGTGCTGTATGTTTATATGAATATAAATCTGAAATTCTGAATTTATATTATCCGTGTCTGTCTCTCATTGCACGCAAGACTAAATGTCATTAAAGATATGTAAGCAAAATATTGGTGTCATGCACAACACTGATAATAAGATAGATAAATAAAATTAACAAGCTGAAATAAATATAGCAAGTTAACTGACCTTATTACATGAAAAGATGGCCCTGAGTGGCCCTGTGATGTAACCCACATTTCCTGCTTTATGAATTAAGTGATGTACAGCATACCAATAGCAATACATCCACTTGAGAATTATGACTTTTTCATGACTTCTCAATGTATTGTTTTCTACATTTCCAAGTCCTGTTTCACATGCTTTGTTAAAAGGCATACCTTGTGCTATTTACTGAATCTTTTCTTTTAAGTGACCAGAATATAAGAAAAGGACAGCCAGAATCTAAAATGGCCGAGGTTAGATTAATACATATGAAAGGGGTAATTGACATAGTTACTTAAATAGCACAAAGCTATGTTGTGCAAGCATATCCAAAAGAGCTCCACCAAAATAACAAAAATATCACCTCTGAAATCAAGCATTGGGAATTACAGTAGTTCTAAAAATAACCCATATCTTTCAAAGCCCTCAAGAAGGCAGCTGTTAATTTAAATCATGCCTTTGGGTGAATATTAATATTTCAGTCGTGACTGATATTCTTGCCCAATGCTCCAGCCTTTACACAGCTTGACATGCTGCTGTCATTCTAATAATTTACCCATTCTGATCAGAATACAAATTTTGTTCTCCAATCATCTGAGAGCATAGCCTATTAGTTCTGAGATTTCCAATTCCTCAACCTGTCTAACTACTCTATATTTCATACCATCCACATTAGAAACCTAAAGTCACCTCCTATCATATATTTTTACTATTACCTGTTTAATCCACAGTGATCTAGATTACATATTCAATATACAGTGGTGTGAAAAACTATTTGCCCCCTTCCTGATTTCTTATTCTTTTGCATGTTTGTCACACAAAATGTTTCTGATCATCAAACACATTTAACCATTAGTCAAATATAACACAAGTAAACACAAAATGCAGTTTGTAAATGGTGGTTTTTATTATTTAGGGAGAAAAAAAAATCCAAACCTACATGGCCCTGTGTGAAAAAGTAACTGCCCCCTGAACCTAATAACTGGTTGGGCCACCCTTAGCAGCAATAACTGCAATCAAGCGTTTGCGATAACTTGCAATGAGTCTTTTACAGCGCTCTGGAGGAATTTTGGCCCACTCATCTTTGCAAAATTGTTGTAATTCAGCTTTATTTGAGGGTTTTCTAGCATGAACCGCCTTTTTAAGGTCATGCCGTAGCATCTCAATTGGATTCAGGTCAGGACTTTGACTAGGCCACTCCAAAGTCTTCATTTTGTTTTTCTTCAGCCATTCAGAGGTGGATTTGCTGGTGTGTTTTGGGTCATTGTCCTGTTGCAGCACCCAAGATCGCTTCAGCTTGAGTTGATGAACAGATGGCCGGACATTCTCCTTCAGGATTTTTTGGTAGACAGTAGAATTCATGGTTCCATCTATCACAGCAAGCCTTCCAGGTCCTGAAGCAGCAAAACAACCCCAGACCATCACACTACCACCACCATATTTTACTGTTGGTATGATGTTCTTTTTCTGAAATGCTGTGTTCCTTTTACGCCAGATGTAATGGGACATTTGCCTTCCAAAAAGTTCAACTTTTGACTCATCAGTCCACAAGGTATTTTCCCAAAAGTCTTGGCAATCATTGAGGTGTTTCTTAGCAAAATTGAGACGAGCCCTAATGTTCTTTTTGCTTAACAGTGGTTTGTGTCTTGGAAATCTGCCATGCAGGCCGTTTTTGCCCAGTCTCTTTCTTATGGTGGAGTCGTGAACACTGACCTTAATTGAGGCAAGTGAGGCCTGCAGTTCTTTAGACGTTGTCCTGGGGTCTTTTGTGACCTCTCGGATGAGTCGTCTCTGCGCTCTTGGGGTAATTTTGGTCGGCCGGCCACTCCTGGGAAGGTTCACCACTGTTCCATGTTTTTGCCATTTGTGGATAATGGCTCTCACTGTGGTTCGCTGGAGTCCCAAAGCTTTAGAAATGGCTTTGTAACCTTTACCAGACTGATAGATCTCAGTTACTTCTGTTCTCATTTGTTCCTGAATTTCTTTGGATCTTGGCATGATGTCTAGCTTTTGAGGTGCTTTTGGTCTACTTCTCTGTGTCAGGCAGCTCCTATTTAAGTGATTTCTTGATTGAAACAGGTGTGGCAGTAATCAGGCCTGGGGGTGGCTACGGAAATTGAACTCAGGTGTGATACACCACAGTTAGGTTATTTTTTAACAAGGGGGCAATTACTTTTTCACACAGGGCCATGTAGGTTTGGATTTTTTTTCTCCCTAAATAATAAAAACCATCATTTAAAAACTGCATTTTGTGTTTACTTGTGTTATATTTGACTAATGGTTAAATGTGTTTGATGATCAGAAACATTTTGTGTGACAAACATGCAAAAGAATAAGAAATCAGGAAGGGGGCAAATAGTTTTTCACACCACTGTATATAAAAGAATGTTAGCATTGAAATCCATTTTCGCCTAATTCATCCAAAGTTCAATAAATGAAACACAAATGTTTATGGGCAAGGTCATGGGGGCATAGGATACTGGAATGCATGTTCTTAGACTGTTACTTTTTCTAATTTCCATTAATGACATTCATTCTGATATAGTTAGTCAATTTATGAAATTTGCAGATGACACTAAAACTGGAGAAATGGCACATACTGTGAAGGTAGCAAGCTGCACAACTGGGTGAACACTTGGAATATGCAGTGTAGCGGACGGCTGGGACACCTCCACGCTGGGAGGACTGGGGGAGGCAACCTATCTAGAGCGTTACCTCCCCCGGAGCATTAGATGGCAGCCCCCCTGTGTTGCAGTAGTGCCTAGGACTCCTACAGGGCTACATGGGAGTTGGAGTTCGGTGCAGCCATGTTGGGATCCGTGGGCGCCACCAGGGGGTGCTGTAGCTGCTGCTGAGCCCACCCCGGAAGTGCTGCTGGAAATAGGTTATCAAACACCTGGAGCACTTCCGGGTGCCTTATAAAAGGAGCCAGCAGCCACTACCCTGGGAGCCAGAGTCAGGAGGAGGAAGACAAAGCTTGCCAGAAGGAGTGGAGGAGAAAAGAGAAGAGAGAGAGAAAGTATTGTGTGTAATCGTTGTGCTTATTGGGACTGTGTTGTGCCTATGGGAAACAAGGAAGACGTTGCCCATAGATGAAGAAAAAGAAAATAAAACATTTTTGTTTTATTAGTGTGCCTCCTGTGTCTGTCTGTGTCGGGTTGAGTGACTGCTACGCCCTCTATCTTTTTCATAGCAGTATAATGTAAAACAAAAGTTCTGCACGTGGGTAATAGGAATGTCAATTATAAATATAACATGGTAGACACTGACCTACAGGAAATAATCTCTGAAAAGGATTTAGGGGTTTATGTTGAGACAAAATTTTCATTGTTTAAGAAATATGTCATATACAGAAGCAATCAAAAAGGCAAATAAAATGTTAGGTTTTATTATAAAAACTGTTGAATATAAATATAGAGACATTATGCTTAGAATATAGAATGCACTTATGAAACCACATCTGAAGTATCTGGTCACAACACTATAAAAAAGACATAGCAGCATTTGAAGCTGTGCAAGGAAGAGCAAACATGTGCATCCCAGGGTTTAGTGACTTAACCCCACCCCAGTTTTGATGTCATTACATTGGTTACCTGTGTCATTCAGAATTGACTTTAAAATACTGCTTATGGTTTATAAAACCTTAAATAATCTCGCTCCATCTTGTATTTCGGAATGTCTGACACCTTATACTCCAAAACATAACCTTACATCTTCAAATGAGTGTCTGCTTAGAATTCCAAGAGCAAAAATTTAAAGAAGTGGTGAGGTGGCCTTCTGTTGTCATGCACCTAAACTCTGGAATAGCTTGCCAATAGGAATTCGCTAGGCTAATACAGTGGAACACTTTAAAAAACTGCTGAAAACACATTACTTTAACATGGCTTTCTCATAGCTTCATTTTAGTATAATCTTGATGCTCTGTATATTCAATTAATTATCGTTTATGGTGGCTCCAAAATCCGTACTAACCCCTACTCTTTCTTCTGTTCTTTTTCCGGTTTTCTCTGGTGGTGATCTGTGCTACCACCACCTAATCAAAGCACTGTGGTGTCCCTACATTGATGGATTAAAGAGCAGACGTCCACGTGACCGTCATCATCAAGTCCTTCCATGAGAACCCTGAATACAATGAGGACTGATTGATGTCATTTATGTTAGGTAGAATGCCCAGAGGGGGCTGGGTGGTCTCATGGCCTGGAACCCGTGCAGATTTTTTTTTTTTTTCTCCAGCCGTCTGGTGTTTTTTTGTTTTTTCTGTCCTCCCTGGCCATCAGACCTTACCTTTATTCTATGTTAATTAGTGTTCTCTTATTTTAATTCTTATTTTGTGTTTTTTTCTCTTTCTTCATCATGTAAAGCACTTTGAGCTACATTATTTGTATAAAAATGTGCTATATAAATAAATGTTGTTGTTGCTGTTAACCCAGTGTGGAAGAATAATTTTAGGATAACAGCATTCATCTTAAAGAAATAGCATAAAGGGTTAATAAATGTGGGACACCAAATAAAGGTCAAGTGAACAACAAAATGTATACTGAAATATAAGATCCGGTTTAGGAAAACTACTGAGATGGTCAAGTAAATAAAGAATGTACCAGAAGAAAGGTTGATGTAATATACAAAACTAGCCAACCTGCGGCGTAGCATATGCCGCTTAATTATGTATTGATGGTTGAACACTTCCTGAAAGACACAGTTGTCCAAATGGGGTGGGTTTGAGGATACGACTGTAAGTGAATGAAAGGATGGAACTCTGGAGAGAGCAACATACAATTGTCCGTGACTGAAAACTGGAGGACCGCTGCCGTGCCCCCACCTCCCAGAGCGAGGGACGGGGCTGGACAGCAGTCGGGCGCGGAGGGCGGAACGGGGGGAGAGGGGAAGGACGCCCAGGGAGGACGCCCTTTCCACCCCCTCCGCCTCTGCGGAGAGAGGGCGGGGAAGCGGGCCCGAGAGGTTTCGGGTCCTAACTGTCCAATGACAGGTCGGCACAACCGGTAATGATCCTTCCGCAGTTTCCCCCACGGAAACCTTGTTATGACTTTTACTTCCTCTAGATAGTCAAGTTCAATCATCTTCTCGGCACTCCGCCAGAGGCCACGAGCGACCTCACTAAACCATCCAATTGGTAGTAGCAACGGGCGGTGTGTACAAAGGGCAGGGACTTAATCAGTGCAAGCTTATGACCCGCACTTACTGGGAATTCCTCGTTCGTGGGGAACAATTGCAAGCCCCGGTCCCCATCACGAATGGGGTTCAGCGGCTTACTCACACCTCTCGGCGGCGGGTAGACACACGTCGATCCATTCAGTGTAGCGCGCGTGCAGCCCCGGACATCTAAGGTCATCACAGACCTGTTATTGCTCAATCTCACGTGGCTGAAAGCCACTTGTCCATCTAAGAAGTTGGACGCCAACCGCTTGGGGGTCGCGTAACTATTTAGCAGGAGGGAGTCTCGTTCATTATCAGAATTAACCAGACAAATCGCTCCACCAACTAAGAACGGCCATGCACCACCACCCACAGAATCGAGAAATAGCTATCAATCTGTCAATCCTCTCCGTGTCCGGGCCGGGTGAGGTTTCCCATATTGAGTCAAATTAAGCCACAGGCTCCAATCCTGGTGGTGCCGTTCCATCAATTCCTTTAAGTTTCAGCTTTGCAACCATACTCCCCCCGGAACCCAAAGACTTTGGCTTCCTGGTTGGCTGCCCGGCGGGTCATGGGAATAATGCCGCCGGATCGCCAGTTGGCATCGTTTATGGTCGGAACTACGACGGTATCTGATCGTCTTCAAACCTCCGACTTTCGTTCTTGATTAATGAAAACATTCTTGGCAAATGCTTTTGCTCTCACTCGAATTGCTGGTGGGCGGGGCTCTGTCATGCATATCCCATGGTCTCTGTCTTGCGTGCCATGGTTGGCTGCTTAGTGAATTGTTGGTGGGTGGGGCTCTGTGAGTTGGCGGGTGTGGCTCTGTCGTGCGTATCCCATGGTTGTCTTGCGTGCCCTGGTCGGCTGCTTAGTGAATTATATATATATATATATATATATATATATATATATATATATATAGATCTTCTGAAGGATGACTAAGAGATGACTAAGAAATCAGCAGATGTCCTGTAAACTAAAATGGACAGTTGTTATACGCACAGAAATTTCAAGGGTGGTGTCGCATCTCAAAAGGTATAAGAACAACCAGAATATAATATAATAGGCTTTTATTCTATATATCTATACTAATAAAAGGCAAAGCCCTCACTGACTGACTGACTGACTGACTGACTGACTGACTGACTGACTCACTCACTCACTCACCACTCACTCACTCACTCACTCACTGACTCACTCACTCACTCACTCACTCACTCACTCATCACTAATTCTCCAACTTCCCGTGTAGGTGGAAGGCTGAAATTTGGCAGGCTTATTCCTTACAGCTTACTTACAAAAGTTAGGCAGGTTTCATTTCGAAATTGTACACGTAATGGTCATAACTGGAACCTCTTTTTTGTCCATATACTGTAATGGAGTGCAGCTCAATGGCCGTGGGAGGCGGAGTCGCGTATCGCGTCATCACGCCTCCTACGTAATCACATGAACTGAAAACAAGGAACAGCCACAAAGAGCGCTGAAGAAAACATTCATTACATAATTGAGAAGGCAGCGAAACAATAAGAAGCGAGCGAGTGACTGACTGAACACAGCACGAGTGATCACTTCGATGAATCAAACCTGTTCAAAAAACACATTACACAATTGATAAGGTACGAAAAGAATATGAAGCGACTGACGCATACAGGCATAAATTAAGCTCATAGACCTACAAAAGATTGCCATTTTTCTCCTGTACAACTATACAACAGTAAGCTTCCACGGCTTGGTCATATTCCAACCGGACTGCTCAACTGACAACGTGGTATACAAAGACAACTATAACAATCGTAATAAACGAACAATGAAACAACGGAGAACCTGTGCATTAAATAAAAAGGCTGCTTCCTTGGCAAAGCAAGGAAAAAGGATGGCCTTATATGGCGTTCGTTTATAAAAACAATCGTAATAGACGAACAATAAATCACTACAGAACCGCGACGCAAGCAGAAAGGACGGACTTATATGGCGTTCGTTTATAAAACAGCGGAGAAGCTGTGTAAAGACAGCTTCACAAAAAAACAGATCCTTAACAAATTGTTACTGGTATATTTTCCCTCAGTTTAAAAAGGTTTTCTTTTCTTCTTAATAAAAATTTAAAAGCAGTACTTCGCCGCTGCAAAGTGTGGGGATTTTGAAATATATATATACAGTGGTGTGAAAAACTATTTGCCCCCTTCCTGATTTCTTATTCTTTTGCATGTTTGTCACACAAAATGTTTCTGATCATCAAACACATTTAACCATTAGTCAAATATAACACAAGTAAACACAAAATGCAGTTTGTAAATGATGGTGTTTATTATTTAGGGAGAAAAAAAAATCCAAACCCACATGGCCCTGTGTGAAAAAGTAATTGCCCCCTGAACCTAATAACTGGTTGGGCCACCCTTAGCAGCAATAACTGCAATCAAGCGTTTGCGATAACTTGCAATGAGTCTTTTACAGCGCTCTGGAGGAATTTTGGCCCACTCATCTTTGCAAAATTGTTGTAATTCAGCTTTATTTGAGGGTTTTCTAGCATGAACCGCCTTTTTAAGGTCATGCCATAGCATCTCAATTGGATTCAGGTCAGGACTTTGACTAGGCCACTCCAAAGTCTTCATTTTGTTTTTCTTCAGCCATTCAGAGGTGGATTTGCTGGTGTGTTTTGGGTCATTGTCCTGTTGCAGCACCCAAGATCGCTTCAGCTTGAGTTGACGAACAGATGGCCGGACATTCTCCTTCAGGATTTTTTGGTAGACAGTAGAATTCATGGTTCCATCTATCACAGCAAGCCTTCCAGGTCCTGAAGCAGCAAAACAACCCCAGACCATCACACTACCACCACCATATTTTACTGTTGGTATGATGTTCTTTTTCTGAAATGCTGTGTTCCTTTTACGCCAGATGTAACGGGACATTTGCCTTCCAAAAAGTTCAACTTTTGACTCATCAGTCCACAAGGTATTTTCCCAAAAGTCTTGGCAATCGTTGAGATGTTTCTTAGCAAAATTGAGACGAGCCCTAATGTTCTTTTTGCTTAACAGTGGTTTGCGTCTTGGAAATCTGCCATGCAGGCCGTTTTTGCCCAGTCTCTTTCTTATGGTGGAGTCGTGAACACTGACCTTAATTGAGGCAAGCGAGGCCTGCAGTTCTTTAGACGTTGTCCTGGGGTCTTTTGTGACCTCCTGGATGAGTCGTCTCTGCGCTCTTGGGGTAATTTTGGTCGGCCGGCCACTCCTGGGAAGGTTCACCACTGTTCCATGTTTTTGCCATTTGTGGATAATGGCTCTCACTGTGGTTCGCTGGAGTCCCAAAGCTTTAGAAATGGCTTTATAACCTTTACCAGACTGATAGATCTCAGTTACTTCTGTTCTCATTTGTTCCTGAATTTCTTTGGATCTTGGCATGATGTCTAGCTTTTGAGGTGCTTTTGGTCTACTTCTCTGTGTCAGGCAGCTCCTATTTAAGTGATTTCTTGATTGAAACAGGTGTGGCAGTAATCAGGCCTGGGGGTGGCTACGGAAATTGAACTCAGGTGTGATACACCACAGTTAGGTTATTTTTTAACAAGGGGGCAATTACTTTTTCACACAGGGCCATGTAGGTTTGGATTTTTTTTCTCCCTAAATAATAAAAACCATCATTTAAAAACTGCATTTTGTGTTTACTTGTGTTATATTTGACTAATGGTTAAATGTGTTTGATGATCAGAAACATTTTGTGTGACAAACATGCAAAAGAATAAGAAATCAGGAAGGGGGCAAATAGTTTTTCACACCACTGTATATATATATATATATATGGAGATATGTGTATATATATATATATATATATATATATATATATATATATATATATATATGTGTGAATGAATGTATGTATAAATGTATGTCTATATATATATATATATATATATATATATATGTAGATATGTATATATATATGTGTATATATATGTAGATATGTATATATATGTGTAGATATGTAAATATATATATGTATTGTCACACACGTACGCATGGGAGGCAGCTAAAGGGCTTGAGGGACGGCAGTTCTGATACATGCCTCTTTTTCTCTCTTGCCTGCAGACCGTTCCTGGGGGATTCCACCTGGCTCTCGTGACATCATTTCCGGGACCGAGCCAATGGAAGGAGACCTGACTGGCTCCGGCCCCTCTGACGTCATGTCCGGGCTCGGTCCAATGGAGAACGAACACATCCCTGATCCTTATGACCTCACTTCCTGTCTTCCCCTTTAAAACCCTGCCCTCTTTCCTAATTCCTCAGTCTTATCCTGGACTCAATTGTATGCACATCAGTGCTATTCATTGGCTTACAACGACTTTGCAGCCGAGGATTTTGAGATTATACGGGTGGCTGCCCCAAACCTTTTTCTGTCTCAGACTCGTTTTGTGACATTGGCGTAGTCGGCAGGATGGAGAAATCCTGGCAAAGAAGAGGACAGGACCTGCAACACATCCAGGTGGGAGAGTACCGGGGCCGAGTTTCCAGGCGGGGAGGGTGTCCCGTGTTTCGGAGTGGCCTGGTACAGGCTCTGCTCCTGGCATGCTCCACTAGACAGCCTAGGCAGGCCAGGGAGTGTGCAGGAGGGGCTCACAGAATTGGGCTGCTTCGGACTGGGGAGGCGAAGAGGGCTGTTTGTGCTCTCTCGGAGGAGAGTGCCTGCCTCCCTGTGAAGCCAGAGCCCCGATTTCCACCTAGGGGTGCCCCAGACTGGCAGGTGAATAACCTGAAAAGATGGAGGTTCGACCCAGAGAGGCCGACCTCTCAACAAGCCTGGTCCCTATGGGCAAAGGTAGGGCAGTGGCTACGGCCACACGAAAATAGGCCCTACCAAATAATAGAGCAGGTGGCATGCTACTTGCTACTGGAGTCACTTCCCCAGTGTTTCACCCAGCCGGTCTGGGGAAGACAATTTAAAAACATGGCAGAGCTCATCGAGCTCGTTGAAAAACAAAGGGGGGCCTCCCCATCTGGGGGAGCTGAACCGTCCCTTTGCCGAACTCAAACGAAGTACGTCCCAAACCCTAGCCTCTCCCTGTACAACCCAGAGCTTGTGCCGATGTCCCCGAGGCTGCGAGCGCGCAAACCGCTTGGGAATAAGGAGGAATGCAGGTGGAGGGGGAGGAGGGGTTGGTGTGCTCTGACAAACCTGTTGACGGTCCCACACACAGGCATGGCGATCGTTAATGAGTATAAAACGTCTGTACTGTTCGATACCGGCAGCAACATTTCCATTGTTGCCCGCCGATTTGTGCTACCGCAACAGTGGTTGAAAGTTAAGACCGGTATAACCTGTGTCCACGGGGAAACCCGCTGGTACAGGACCGCCGCTTGTGTCATTAGTTACGAAGGGTCAGTTCAAAAAGTAACCGTGGCGATCCTTCCTGATCCTCCACACCCGGTGATACTAGGGCGGGACTGGTCTAAAATAAAAAGCGGTGAGACACCTACCACTCCTGGGGATAACTTGGGCCTAGTCATGGACGGGAATGAGCCGTCTCCAGCTGCCTTCACGCCGTGTAATCAGCCGGCAGAGAGAGATGAAGCAGCCGTCATGAGTGACGTGGCTACTCCCGGACCGTCGCGTGCCGACACGTCATCCACCAGGGCCGCGACGGAACGCGAGGAAACCACGCCCCTTGAGGTCGGCGCCAACCCTCTCTCCCTGTTATGATTTCAATTTAGAGACACGCCGGATTCCTTTAAAAGGGAGCAGTGGAGTGACGACTCCCTGAAATTTGCAAAAAATGCAGTGGTCCTAGTCAACGGCCAGCACACAAATCAGTCCATGCCACAGGGTCCTCACTTTGTGTTGGAAAACGACCTTCTCTATCGTGTAGCAGTGCATGAGGAGCAGGAGAGAAGGCTACTGCTAATCCCGCGAGCCTTCCGGCGGCAGGTCTGCGAGTTAGCACACGCCCACCTCCTAGGTGGCCACTTGGGCACCGAAAAAACCCTGGAGCGGATCAAGCTCCGTTTCTACTGGCCGGGAATCAATGAAGAGGTTCGTCGCTTTTGCGCTTCTTGCCCGGAGTGTCAATTGCGACAAATTCCAAGAAAGGACCGTGCTCCTCTCATTCCCATTCCCCTGATTGACATTCCTTTCCACCGTATTGGGGTCAATATAGTTGGACCTCTAGAGCCCTCAGCCCGAGGACACAAGTACATCCTAGTCCTCGTGGATTATGCTACAAGATACCCCGAAGCTGTTCCGTTGCGCTCAGCCACTTTTAAAGCAATTGCACGGGAATTACTAGGGGTCTTTTCGCGCGTGGGGATCCCCAAGGAAGTCTTGACGGACCAGGGGACACCCTTCACCTCGGAAACGTTCAAGGAGACTGCCAGATTACTGAAAATAAAGCATTTAAAGACCGCGGTGTATTATCCTCAAACCGACAGTTTAGTGGAGAGATTTAATCAGACTCTCAAACAAATGCTGCATAAGGTGGTCAACGAGGATGGAAGGAACTGGGATCAGCTCCTCCCCCTCATCCTTTTTGCCTATCGGGAAGTCCCACAAGCCTCAACGGGGTTCTCCCCTTTTGAATTATTATATGGGCGACAACCCCGGGGCATATTAGATAGTCTAAAAGAAGGATGGGAAGAAGAGGCTCTTCCCTGTACAAACATATTAGAGTATATCGCGCAATTACACGATAGGTTTCGAAAAATTCGGCCCCTCCTTAAAAGTCACATGGAAGAGGCTCAAGCAGCACAGGCCCGTTACTACAACCGCGGCACGTCTCTCCGGGAGTTCCACCCAGGAGATCAGGTCATGGTCCTAGTGCCTACCTCCCACTCGAAGTTACTTGCCCATGGGCAAGGCCCCTATGAAGTTAAGGAGAGGAAGGGATTGGTTGATTATTTGGTGAATCAACCAAATCGTCGTCCAAAGGAGCGGGTTTATCATGTGAATCTGCTGAAACCGTGGAAGGACAGGGATCTCGATCCCTCCTCCGGCCAGCCCCGCTCACTCTTCGCTCACACCCACAGCCTTAACTTCGAGGTGGACTTAAGTCCCAGACAGCGGCAGGAGCTGGAAACAGCCATCTGGGCCACTCGGGAGGTAGTCAATGAGAACACCGGACGGACCTCTCTGATTGAGCATAACATTGTGACAGAACCCGGGGTTATTGTCCGAGAACGCCTGTATCGTCTTCCCGAGGCAAAAAGGGCTGAAGTGGAGCTTGAGATCAAGCGCATGCTGGAACTAGGTGTGATTGAGGAAACTTATAGTCCCTGGTCCAGTCCCATTGTGTTGGTCGGAAAGCCTGACGGGAGTTGGAGGTTTTGCAATGACTTCCGTCGGCTTAATCAAGTCTCCCAATTTGATGCCTATCCAATGCCACGAGTGGACGACCTCCTCGAGAGGCTTGGACTGGCTCGTTATTTGACCACACTTGACAAGACAAAAGGGTATTGGCAGGTTCCTTTAACGGACTCCGTGAAGGAAAAAACGGCGTTTAGTACCCCTAGTGGACACTGGCAGTATCGTGTCCTTCCATTTGGGTTACACGGGGCACCAGCGACCTTCCAACGTCTGGTGGACAAAGTGCTCCGTCCTCATAATTCATACAGTGCTGCCTACCTGGATGACGTGGTCATCTATTCCAGCACCTGGAAGAAACACCTACAGCATGTCCAAGCTGTATTGCGGACACTTGGTGAGGCCGGGCTCCGGATTAATCCCAAGAAATGCTTCATCAGATTAACCGAGGCCAAATATTTAGGCTACCTGGTGGGTCGGGGTACCGTAAGGCCACAGTGCCCCAAGATAGACGGCATTCTGAAATGGCCCCGTCCGCGAACCAAGCGGCAGGTCCAAGCCTTTCTCGGATTAGTGGGGTACTACCGCCGGTTTGTGCCCCGGTTCTCAGAGAGAGCGGTGCTCTTGACTGATTTGACAAAGAAGAGGGCCCCGAACGTTGTGGTATGGACTGAGAAGACAGGCGCTGCATTTAGTGACTTAAAGCAGGCCCTTACGTCCGCACCTATTTTGATGGCACCTAACTTTTCTTTGCCTTTCATCCTCCAGACGGACGCTTCGGACACAGGCCTTGGAGCTGTGCTGAGCCAAAGCGTCGATGGTGTGGAACACCCCATCATGTACCTGAGCCGGAAACTGTTAGACCGGGAGACCAGGTATGCAGCGGTGGAAAGGGAGGCTTTGGCGATTAAATGGGTGATTACTCAACTGAGGTACTACCTGTTGGGCCGGGAATTCACCCTTGTCATGCACCATGCACCCCTACAGTGGATGGCCCTGCACAAGGAGTCGAATCAGCGGGTCACCAGGTGGTTCATTGACCTACAGCCATACAAGTTTTCGCTCGTTCATCGTTGAGGTTCTCTCCATGCCAACGCTGATGCACTTTCCCGCGTTCACGACCTCTTGGTTAGGGTTGCCCGACCCGACGGGTCTGGGCTAAGGGGGGGGCCTTGTCACACACGTGCGCATGGGAGGCAGCTAAAGGGCTTGAGGGACGGCAGTTCTGATACATGCCGGGAGGTGGCAGAGTGCACTGACTCTTTTTCTCTCTTGCCTGCAGACCGTTCCCGGGGGATTCCACCTGGCTCTCGTGACATCATTTCCGGGACCGAGCCAATGGAAGGAGACCTGACTTGCTCCGGCCCCTCTGACGTCATGTCCGGGCTCGGTCCAATGGAGAACGAACACATCCCTGATCCTTATGACCTCACTTCCTGTCTTCCCCTTTAAAACCCTGCCCTCTTTCCTAATTCCTCAGTCTTATCCTGGACTCAATTGTATGCACATCAGTGCTATTCATTGGCTTACAACGACTTTGCAGCCGAGGATTTTGAGATTATACGGGTGGCTGCCCCAAACCTTTTTCTGTCTCAGACTCGTTTTGTGACAGTATATATATGTGTCTGTGTGTGTGTGTATATATATATATATGTATATATATATGTATGTGTGTATATATATATATATATATGTATGTGTGTATATATATATATATATATGTATGTGTATATGTATGTGTGTATATATATATGTATGTGTATATGTATGTGTGTGTATATATATATGTATGTGTATATGTATGTGTGTATATATATATGTATGTGTATGTATGTATGTGTATATGTATATATGTATATGTGTATGTGTGTGCATGTGTGTATATGTATGTGTATATATATATTGATATGTGTATATATATATGTATATATATGTGTATGTGTATCTGTATATATATATATATATACAGTATATATGTGTAGATATGTATATATGTAGATATGTATATATATATGTATATGTGTGTCTGTGTATGTGTATTATATATGACAGCAAAACTCATAACAATGACAACACAATTACATTGACAATCATATTATGTTATTTTTAAAATGTTTCCTTTTCTTTTTCATAACCTCTTTAACACTCTACTTCTCCGCTGCGAAGCGCGGGTATTTTGCTAGTATATATATACTTGGGTGTAAACCAACGAACCAACCAGAGTAAAATGTATGCATTGATCGACACTGTATGTAAATTTAACAGTTTATAAAATGAACCTCTATCCTTTGTTACTCTGACCATTCTAATCATTCTGACCATGCTGTAATGGACTGCTTCTGAAGAATGCTCCCTCCAAAGCATTTTGCCGAGGAGTAATTAAAAGATACAATGAACAGCTTTTCTGCTGCCTGATTACTACTGTATTAGAGGATGTTTCTTTCTTTAATAAGATGTTAAATTTCGACCACATCAGGGGCCTCATGTATAAACGGTGCGTACGAACGTTTCCACGCTCAAATCGCGATGTATAAAACTTAAACTTGGCGTAAAGCCACGCACATTTCCACGATACCTCATACCCTGGCGTTTTGCAGACTGGCAGCACCCAGCGTCAAAGCAGTGCTACTGTTCCTGTGTGGTCACCCTTTCTTTCTTAGGCCCACATTCCTGCTGCAGCTTTATAAATACAATGAAATTAACTGCATATTGTTTATTAGTGTAATGCATCTGATTGTAATTAACCTGCAGCAATATAATGGTCCAGGGAATAGCCATAGTATTCCAAATACCATAACTGCTTTAGTATTGTTAGCTCACTGCATCTTCTTCTTCTTCTTTCAGCTGCTCCCGTTAAGGGTTGCCACAGCGGATCATCTTTTTCCATATTACTCTCACTGCACCACTCAGAGTATTTATATCACTGTATCTGAGTGGGGAATCACAGCAGCAGCTGATCGGAAAGAGAATTATCGGTATACAGTTTCAAGCACACACTACCTCAGCCACAACGCGTCAAAGCCTTTCCTGTACGGACCTTGCGTTTCAGAAACAGTTTCATCCCAAGAACTATAAACGCACTCAATCAGTCCATCAAGTGCTCCTTGTAGAACTGTTTGTACTTATAAGAACAATTACCCCACTGTAAACTTGCACTACAGTTATAATATTGCACAACCTGCGACACTTTATAAAGCGCGTATGATGACGATATCATTTTTAAGATGAAATGCAGCAAAATATGTTGCTTATAGTATACAGATAAAACTTTAACTTCATTTAAATAATCTGTATTGTTAATAATTAAACATGTGAGGACACGGTGCCGCAGCGCTAGCTAGTTCACGGATAGCTCCTGCCTTGCGCTGTATTATTGCTGGTGCTGACGCAACACTGGAAGGATAGACAGACAGAATAATTAAACATGTACTACGAAGATATTTCAATGTTCCTTAAAAGTTTTGAAGAATCGGCATTCTAAGCTTACAGATGGCTTAACGTCTATTACAGAGCTGATTGTGTGGCGATTGGGTATTTGGAGAAAGAAATGTAAGGACAGGAATTGGAGGTTAGTACGTTTGAAAGAGACAGTACTTCTGTAATAAATTATTTCATCGAAGGTCGCACATGGCTCAGCAAGCCTCTTGCATGAGATATGAACAATCACTGCGCCACCGTGTTCCCATGTTTAATAACATGCTTTCATTCCTGTCATCATGAAAAAGATATCACGTATACATCTCAGTATTTTAATTATTCAGAGAGCTGTAATATCACGAATGTAATGGATTCTGTGTCCTGTCGGAGAAAGAGAAAGAATGGAAGCACGTAGTGATTCACACACATAGAGCACATAGAAGATCAAACACAGAACAAAGCATTTAACGTGCTACTTGAGAAACTAGTAAAATAAACGATTTTAAGATGAAGTTTATGATGTTCTACTTTAATGACAAAATAAACTATGTGATTAAAGTGGAAATTTCGAGATTAAAGTTGACATTTCGTGCTTTTTTCTCACTGTGTGCCTATTTTTTTTCTCTGTACCCTAATAAGCTTTCATATGACACTCAGATGGTCTGCTGCGAGTCGCTTTTTCACGCCAACTTTGATATGTGATTTCTTTTTTATTTTGGGCACTGTGCGACTTTGTGAACTTGAGCTTTCGAGTTTCTCCGACACTATGTCACGCGATCAACTTTCTTTTGTTGATTATACCACTGTTTAAACCAACAAATAGTACGTTTTTCCTTTGCCTCCACTTGGTATTCGCTGAAATTCTTATATTTTCCCCCGTGCTTTTCCCATTGTCTTTTCACAAAAGGCTATTTATATCGATTTGCATATTCAAAGAGGCATAATTCTGGGAGGAGTTGGGGCGGGACAGAAGGCGCGTGCACATGCGTTACTTTTCACGCTGATCGGGATTTATGTAGTGGAAGAACGTGAAAGTTTGCGTACGCACAGATTCCTGCATCTGGATTTTTCTGTGTGTATGCACATTACCCTTTTGTGCTTACGCCATGTTATAGTGTGAGTTCTACACACGGCGTTATACATGAGGCCCCAGGTCTTCAAAATCCTCAAAGGATTTTGATAAAGTAGATCCAGTAGAACTGTTTCAACTTAAGGATGAATCACATATGTGAGGAAACAAGTGGAAATTAATGGGAAGTTCATTGAAGAATGAAGCCAGTGTAACCACAAGGGGGTGCCACTGAGCCCCAAACCTCAGACACAGCAATACTCAACACAATTCCAGGTTCAAATAAATGATTTTTATTTTAGAAGGAACCTTCTTCAAACAAACTCCAGCAAAATAGACCAATCACAATTCCTCCCTCCTCCTCCAATACAGCTCTGCCCCCTGCCTCCTGACTCAACATAAGTGAGGCAGCAGGCTTCCTTTTAAGTTAGACCTGGAAATTTGTTCTAGTCTCCTGTTCACTGAAGCACTTCCGGTTCATATGAAAACCAGGGCAGACCATGGGCAGCACTCTCTGGTGGTCCCCAAAGACCCTGACAGAGCTTTGTCTCCGGACTTCAACTCCCATGCCTCCCTGCAGATGTCCTGATCGGGTTTAGCTCTGAGTAACACGGCCACCTGCGGTCTCTTCTCATTTGTCAAATTTCTTATCTTCTTATGTTCTAACAATTTAAAGGGACATTTCCCAAAATATCCTACATAAGAACAACTATTGGAACAGAATGGTGATGTAGTGGTTAGTGCTGGGGTTCTGTGTTTGTGTTCAGGTCCAGTTACTATCTGTTTGAGGTTTACAGTATATGTGACAGATTTTCTCTGGGTTCTCTTGTTTTCCTTCCAGATCCCAAACATATGCATATTAACAATAAACTTATAATTTCTAATGTAACTTGGCCACCTAGGAATGACTTTTGGTGTGTGGGTGAATCGGATCTGTCCAGGATTGGCTTCTCTCTTGTAACTGATGGAATGGAAAAAACACTTTTCATATTATAAAGAATCTATTAATATTTTTTGAACCAACCTATGCAAGGTCTTGTTATGGTACATAAAGAACACAAATTACCATCATCCTTATAATCATCATCATTTTCATTTCACTCATCCTGATGAAGGCTTCTGGTAGCAGTACTTTAAGCTAGCCTGACCAACATCACATGGGAAAAATGATGCTTCTAGAAGACTGCAAAACACCTAAGAGATATAATCTCTTCTACCAATGCATCATGCTCTGGACTTATTTGATGGGAGGCACAGAGGGGCATAAAATTAGGTGCCCATACCATCTCAACTGGCTCTTCTTGATCCAGAGAAGCAGTGGTTTCATTCCAGGGCCCTCTCATATTCCCAAACTCCTCACCCAATCAGGTTGAATGAATCTAGCAACCAAGCATGGGAACTTAATTTTTGCCATTGGTATTTAAGATCTTGTTCTTTCAGTCACTATCCAGAGGTCCTGAGTGGAGGTGATGGTAGGGAGTAAACTGACTGGCAGGCTGAAAGATTTGTTGGAGACTTAACTCCTCATTCACCACCATTTTCCAACACAGTATTTTTAAATCTAACTTCACTGCACCAATTCAAAGGCAAATGGCATGCTCATCTTGGCTATTCCTACCCTGTCTACATGGGCTTTGTCAATTTGGGAACAAGTATTAAAGATTTCACATAAAAGGCTAACAGAATTACCAGTAAAACAGAACCTGAAAAGTAGTGTATCTGTACAACTTTATTGAAAAAATAAAAAACATTTCATATTACATAATATATAGGTAGCACCAATCCTACCTAGCAAGGAGCAGGCAGATACTGAAACAACTAATTTTTTTTTTTTTTTTAAGTGTAATGCTTTAGTCAGTAGGCCATAAGACATAATACCTGCAACAGACTAAAGCACCTAAATGAAAAGGCAACTATCTTCAAATTAAGAAATTTAATGATTACTTACAACATACTCAGCAACAACTCCTTTGTAAACTTCATAAAACTCTTCTGCATTAGCACGATCCATACTGAACTGTGGAAAGAAGAAAACTTTTTTTAGATTGTTATTTTGCATTTAGTAGTAAATTAAAAATATCTGATCTTTACACAATTGATTAAAAACAGCAGGTCAGGACAGGTCAGGTTGGGGAGCATGCACTGGTACAGCAAGTTGCCACACCTACCACATGATGAAACAGCTCGGGATCCCAGTTGACAACCCCCCAGGCAGTCATGTAGTCCAGTCCCACCCTCCAGAAATGACCACCTATCTGCTGTAGCCAGGTGTTACGTGGGCATCCCCTTGGCTTGGTCCAGCTATTTGAGTCCTCAACAAGGAGGATCCTGTGAGCCGTATCACCCTCAGGGAATCTCGCCACATGGCCATAGTGCCCTAACTGGTGCTCCCTCAATATGCAGGTAACGTGTCTCATTCGGGACTCTGTGAGCAATTGCTCCTTCAACACAAAGTCAAACCAGTGGTACGCAGTGATTATATGAGTAAACACAGTACCGAAGAAGTCCAGATTTCATATCAGATCACTGGATCATGTCCATGTCTAATAACCATAGAGCAAAATAGGAAGCACCAGGACTCTAAAGACTAGGACCTTCATCCTTTTGTAAAGATATTGGGAGCACCACACACCCCTTTCCAGCAATCTCATTACCCTCTATGCTCTCCCAAACCACCTACTGACCCATCTCTACATAGGAAGAGTCACCACAGACATGAATGTCACTGTCAATGTAAGTAAACCTCTCGACACAGTCAACACTCTTTAGACAAGGACACTGCTGATAGCTATGCCGAAGAGGTCATTAAAGGCCGGGATCTTGGTTTTTATCCAGGACACTTATAAACCCAGACACTCTGACTCCTCACTCTGTCTCTCAAGAGCACAGCATTGTCAACAAAGTCATGATAAGTAAATCTTTCTACACCAACAGATGCCCCACAGCCACTGGACCCCACGACATTGCCCAACACCCAGTCCAGGCAAGCACTGAATAGAGTAGGAGGAAGAACACACCTCTGACAAACCCCAGAATCAACTGGGAAAAAACGAAGAGGTTCTGCCTCCACTCTGCACAGCACTCAAAGTACCAATATAAAGGCCGGGATCCTACGAAGTCTCAGGAAGGCAGTTCAATCAACTGAGTGGAATGTTTTATGAAAATCAACAAAGGCTGCAAAGAAACTCTGCCGATATTCGCATTTATGCTCAATGAGAACCCTCAGTGCCAGAATGTGGTTGATGGTAGACTTCTTAGGTATAAAACCAGACTTTTCTGGTTGCTGATAGGTGAGCAACTGTTCACATATCACATTGAGGATGACCCTTGTGCAAAAGAGTGTTTTCATGTGCATGTACCTTATTTGTATGACTGTGATCTGCAATGGGCTATCATCTCAAGCAGAACTTAGTTCTGCCTTGCCCTTGTACCCAATATCCAGGGGTCAAATGTTAGCATCCTGCATTCCTATAATGAAATAAGATGGTAACTCATTCTCAAAATAATACATATATGGTGTATGTGGCTAAGGTGCGGAATGATGGAATCTGTCCTTAAATTCGCTCTATAACACTGCTGACTCCACAAGTCATTTACTCATGTATTTATTTAATTATTTTGAATATTTTAAGACAGGTAAACAGTAACTGCTAGACTGGAATAATCTGTGCAAAATTACACAAGCATCCAATGCATCACTGTGGCATCTTTCTGTGCCCAGAATAAAGACAAGATAGTCACAAATATCCAAGTGGGCCTGTTTATGATACAAATAAAACAATCAGACAAGAAATGGGTCAAATAAAGTGGAACACAAGCTACAAATGAGCTACACAAACCATGTAGTCTGTTGCCCTCTGGGCCAACCAACACAGGGCTGTCTACTGGGAAGACTCATCCTTTGACTACTTCCCAAGTACCTCACAGCAACTTTAAGTTTGACTTGTTTGTCTGGAATGTTACTTGCTTTTAATAAATTCAATAAAAGATTTAACAATAATTTAGCAGTAATCCTGAAACAATAGTACGACCTAAAGCACAGCCAAAATACAAGTCTGGGCTAAGAATTCAAATTAAGATAAAATACTTTATAAAACATGAACTATGAAAATCTTTACAGAGATGAAATCTGATTCAGGGCGGCACGGTGGCGCAGTGGGTAGCGCTGCTGCCTCGCAGTTGGGAGACCTGGGGACCTGGGTTCGCTTCCCGGGTCCTCCCTGCATGGAGTTTGCATGTTCTCCCCGTGTCTGCGTGGGTTTCCTCCGGGTGCTCCGGTTTCCTCCCACAGTCCAAAGACATACAGGTTAGGTGGATTGGCGATTCTAAATTGGCCCTAGTGTGTGCTTGGTGTGTGGGTGTGTTTGTGTGTGTCCTGCGGTGGGTTGGCACCCTGCCCGGGATTGGTTCCTGCCTTGTGCCCTGTGTTGGCTGGGATTGGTTCCAGCAGACCCCTGTGACCCTTTGTTCGGATTCAGCGGGTTGGAAAATGGATGGATGGAAATCTGATTCATGCCTTGAGCAAACTAGTAGAAAATAATAAAAACAAAAAAAGAAAATGAAATAATAATCTAAAAATTAATACATTTACTTGGCTGGTACAAGTCTATTAAAATTTATTTGCAAACACACATTTTATTTCTGAATAGTCCAGTTACAAATTAGAATAAAAATTACAAAGCCATAATATTTAGATATTCCAAGAGAAGTACTTGCAGCAGCCTAGGTAAACAAGTCTTCCAATTTGCCCTTTGCAATGTTGCTTCCAAGTTAGAGTGGCAGTGATTTATATTCCCAAAGAGCAAATAGTTGATGAGCAAAATCTGTGTGAGAAATGGCATGCTGCTACTCTTTATGCCTTTTTCAATAATTTGAAATACTTGCAGTAGAAGGTCATTATTTCCTGAACTTGGCCAAGAGAAAAGTCTAAATTAAACTCTCATTGTAAAACTTTACTACATAAATAATATAAATAGGGCAGCATGATGTCCAGAGAATGTTTTTGGTTTATGGCCGATGCAGTCAGTTATAGATAAATTACTGTACTAATTTTGTGATCTTTTTTAAAAGCCTTTGATAAAAGCGTCAGCCAGGTATACTGTATAATATTAATAGAATGGAAGTCATATACAGTACTGTGCAAAAGTTTTAGGCAGGTGTGAAAAAATGCTGTAAACAAAGAATGCTTTCAAAAATGGAAGTGTTAATCATTTATTTTCATCAATCAACAAAATGCAGTGAATGAACAAAAGAGAAATCTAAATCAAATCAATATTTGGTGTGACCACCCTTTGCCTTCAAAACAGCATCAGTTCTTCTAGGTACATTTGCACACAGTTTTTGAAGGAACTCAGCTGGTAGGTTGTTCCAAACATCTTGGAGAACTAACCACAGATCTTCTGTGGATGTAGGCTTCCTCACATCCTTCTGTCTCTTCATGTAATCCCAGACACACTCGATGATGTTGAGATCAGGGCTCTGTGGGGGCCATACCATCACTTCCAGGACTTCTTGTTCTTCTTTACGCTGAAGATAGTTCTTAATGACTTTGGCTGTGTGTTTGGGGTCGTCGTCCTGCTGCAGAATAAATGTGGGGCCAATCATATGCCTCCCTGATGGTATTGCATGATGGATAAGTATCTGCCTGTATTTCTCAGCATTGAGAACACCATTAATCCTGACCAAATCTCCAACTCCATTTGCAGAAATGCAGCCCCAAACATTCAAGGAACCTGTTGCCTGCAGACACTCATTATTGTACCGCTCTCCAGCCCTTCGACGAACAAACTGCCTTCTGCTATGGCCAAATATTTCAAATTTTGACTCATCAGTCCAGAGCACCTGCTGCCATTTTTCTGCACCCCAGTTCCTGTTTTCGTGCATACTTGAGTCGCTTGGCCTTGTTTCCACGTCGGAGGTATGGCTTTTTGGCTGCAACTCTTCCCTGAAGACCACTTCTGGCCAGACTTCTCCAGACAGTAGATGGGTGTACCTGGGTCCCACTGGTTTCTACCATTTCTGAGCTATTGGCACAGCTGGACATTTTCCGATTTCGAAGGGTAATAAGCTTAATGTGTCTTTCATCTGCTGCACTAAGTTTCCTTGGCCGACCACTGCATCTACGATCCTCAACGTTGCCCGTTTCTTTGTGCTTCTTAAAAAGAGCTTGAACAGCACATCTTGAAACCCCAGTCTGCTTTGAAATCTTTGTCTGGGAGAGACATTTGCTGATGCAGTATAATTACCTTGTGTCTTGTTGCTGTGCTCAATCTTGCCATGACATGCAACTGTCTTCCAAAACCTCACCTTGGTAGCAGAGTTTGGTTGTTCCTCACCCAGTTTTAAGCCTCCTACACAGCTGTTTCTGTTTCAGTTAATGACTGTGTTTCAATCTACGTATGACATTGATGATCATTAGCACCTGTTTGGTATAATTGGTTGATCATACACCTGACTATAATCCTACAAAATCCCTGACTTTGTGCAAGTGTACCTATAAGAATTGACAACCTCACCTTGGTACCAGAGTTGGCTGTTCCTCACCCAGTTTTAAGCCTCCTACACAGCTGTTTCTGTTTCAGTTAATGACTGTGTTTCAATCTACGTGTGACATTGATGATCATTAGCACCTGTTTGGTATAATTGGTTGATCATACACCTGACTATAATCCTACAAAATCCCTGACTTTGTGCAAGTGTACCTATAAGAATTGATGCTGGTTTGAAGGCTAAAGGTAGTAACACCAAATATTGATTTGATTTAGATTTTTCTTTTGTTCGCTCACTTTGCATTTTGTAAATTGATAACAATAAACAATCATTATTTATATTTCTGAAAGCATTCATTGTTTACAGCATTTTTTCACACCTGCCTAAAACTTTTGCACAGTACTGTATATTTTAATAATATGCTGTTAATTAAATATCCTAAACTTATTTGTGTTCTCATTTAGTAATTTTTAAATCAGGCATCTCAAAAACAGGTCAATCAATTGATAACATGCAAATATATATTATAATGTGTCCAGTACATGTAATTATTTGACAGTGTGAGCACACATTGACATGTTTCCTTGAATGGTATAGGGAAGACACACAAAGTTTCCAGTTGAGCTTTGTATACTTAAAACAATAAACTACACATCATATATGTGCTGTATATGTGAATGATACTTAAATATAGGATCTTATGTGTAGGAACCTTTTAAAATGTAGTTGGTGCAAATGTATGCCTTTTTTACTTGGTGTTAATTATTGTAATGTTAAATGTTTGTTCCCCACATCTAATGCTGTCATATTGTGCTGACCAGTTGGCTATACAATCGAATTTAAGAACTAAAACCCTGAAAGCATCATTAAATTTAGAAACTGGTGACATGACAGTACACTTAAAGTAATAATTTGGTAACAAAAAACTAGTTGACAAAAATGAGAGTAAAAAGAGTTTATTAAAAAAGATATTCACTGCAATAAGGTTTCATTTGATCTATTAACTATACCAAAGTCCTTTGGATTTTTCTAATTTATTACAATCAACATAGAGTGCAACTGTGAAAACAAAATGAAAATTTTATTTGTGAAAGCAGAAACGATATTACCAGAAATCCAGTAAATCAAAAGATGGTCCTATAGTAATTCCAAACTAGTGAGCTTTAACCAAAATGCTTTACAGCCTCTCAAATCTGTCCTTAAATCCGCTCTATAACACTGCTGATTCCACAAGTTAATCTTTGTTCCAATGACTGACCTAAGGAGCATCTCATGTCACTGACTTTAATAGTGCTTAGCTGATGTGGCAGTATGAAACACATTATAAGTAAATCTACTAATTAGTTAATGTAATCAAAGGGCAATGAATGGTTATTAAAGTATGCTACAGTTATTTGACTTTTTTCCAGTTTGGGACACCATAGAGTACCTACACTCTTTAATTTTCACCTACAGTTTACTGCAGTTTGTGATACAGACCTACATATTTTACTTTTTATATATGCAGCAAGTATGAAAGGCATACACATCTTTATTTAAAATTCAGTTTTAGTTTATGTAAAGACTAAAATTAAAACAATTCATACCAGACATTTTCACCTTTAACTTGTAAGTAACAATACATAAGTAAAAACACATGTATATTTTTTAGATAAAATAATTAGAAATGAAAAATACTCAATGCCTTGCTGCTGTTTCATGTGGCAAAGCAGAAAGAATAAAATCTCGTGAATGTGCAACTAACTCTCTGTAAGGCAGAAACACAGAGTTGCTGTGCATTATTTAAGGTGGTATGAGCCATACTGAAGTTCTTCCCTCTGCATTCTGTGGACATTGTACTGGCCAGAGCCAACTATGAGGAAACCTACTGTTGCAATGGCAACAGGCATCTAAAAAGATGCAATAAGAAAAAGAAACGTACACCTATTAAAATGTCTTCCATTCATCCATCTTTAAAATGTCTTCCATTCATCCATCTATCCATCTATTCATGCTCATGTCCAGGCTGTGGGGGCAGCAGTCCCAGCAAAGATGTCAAGATGTCCCCTTTCCCCCACCCCCGGGATGGCTGGGGATATTGAAGCAATCCTAGGCGAGCCAAGAGATATAATTGCATACCCTGGGTCTGACCCTAGATCGCTTCCTGGTAGGAAATGCCCAAAATATTTTCCCAGGGAGGCATCCAGAAGATCCTAATCAGATGATCAAACCAACTCAACTGGCTCCTTTCAATGTGGAGCAAATATCTGTGCTCCAAAACCAATTCTCTAAGGATATGAACAGAATCGGTGACAATTCTGTTGCCAATGTGCCAAAGTCACATTCCCACTGGGAATAAGTCTGACTTATTGCCAGCAATGCAAACCAAGTTTTGCAGGCCCAGTACCACATACTCCTGAAGCACCTCCCACAGGACACCCCAAAGTGCACAGTCATATGCCTTTTCCAAGTCCAAAAAACATAGGAAGACTAGATGTGCATACTCCCATGAACCCCTCAGAGGGTAAAAAGCTGGCCCAGTGTTTCACAGCTATGACAACATTTGCATTGTTCCTCCTGAATCCTAGGCTCAACCAACAGCCAAATCCTCCTTTCCAGAACTCTGGGATAGGCCTTCTCAGTGAGGATAAAGAGTGTGATCCCCGTAAAGTTGAAGCACACACTCTTTCTTAAAGATGGAGACCACAAACCCAGTTTGTCACTGTCTCTGATGTGTTGAGGAGGTGTGTTAGCCAAGACAGCCCAACAACATCCAGAGACTTTAAGAACTCAGGGCCAGTATCTTCCTACCTTGCAGCTTTTCCACTTAGGAGTTTACCTTCAATGACCTAAGCTCCAGTGATGGGTCAGTGGGATTTGGGAGGTCCTAGAAGAGCTCCTTCCTCCGCCCAACTACATCTCCTGGTGAGGTCAGAAGCACTACATACCTGGTACAAACTGCATGGATGAAGCACTGCTTCTCCCTCCTGAGTCAGCCAACAGTTTGCCAGAATCACTTTGAGGCCATCCAAACATCATTATCCATGGCCATATGAACCCATCACACACTGGAGTTTTTGCTTCCGCAACTGCCATTGTTATGCTCTGCTTGGCCTGTCAGTACTGTCAACTGCCCCTGGAGTCTCACAAATTAACCAAGATTGAAATTCTTCCTTCTTCAGTCTGATGGCTTCCACCACTAAATTCAGGGATTACCACTGCAACCAATGACTTAATGTCCGCAGCTCTACACAGCCACCTCAGTAATAGATGCATGGGGAATGCAGAGGATGGGGGCATATGTGAAACATTCTCAACACACCCTCACTATAAATTTGGATCTGCTTGGTCTTCCCGTAACATATGATACAACTCACAACCAGGTAGTGATCAGTGAATTGTTGTGAATGCCACCTTATCATGGTGGAGGGATCTGTGTGTCCCAATGATCCTAGGAGCTACAGTATGTTGTCCAATTGACCTATGTAGGGTCACCCAAGACAAATTAGTCCTATGTGAGGGACCAAACTAAATACGGTTGATATTCACCTTTATGAAAAGTCTCATTGAGGACTCTGTAATGTTCCTCTGAAAAGAAAATAGGGGCCCCTCCCCAAAAGCCAGAGGTCTGGCGTGGTGGAGCTTGGGATATGGGACAAGGCCAGTCACAGATTGAAAGAGCGGCATTGGTCCGTCCTTCAGTGGGCCCATTGCCTACAGGAGGAGGCATAAGTGTCCAGTGCTTTGTGGCCTATGGGGCAGCCAAAGGCAAATGCCCTCGCAAATTTCAAATAACATCTCTCCTAATTTTACAAAAAAAAAAAAAAAAATCAAGATAAACTAGAACATCATTAGATTTTAAAGTGAGTAAGTTGCAGTTGTTATATCTTTGGAGCAAAAGAAAATCCTTAATCTGTTAAAAGCCCTTCTTGTTCAAAGATCTAAGCAAATTAATTTACTTGGCTCATTAAAACAGTACTGGACTTTTAATTGGGGGAAAGGTAGCCAAGCAACTAAACTATTGCTGAGCTCATATTTATTGAGCACAGCTGTAATTGCTAAAGAACTTTCCAATACCAAATAAAATATATCTGAAAGGACTCAAAAGTTATTAGTGAACCAAATTATACTCCTATCTTTATTATTACTAATAATGTAAGTATACCAGGGTACTAAAAATCAGGCTGAGTAGAGCCAAACCTGGACTGAACATAACTGACATACTGTACGGATTAACTTCTTCATAAACCAAAGTTCCACAAATTATTTTTCCAGACACTTATACATTCATTCATTAAAAAGGACTCATATCTCATTTCTCAATAGATATGTATTTAATTATAAGATTTAAATGAATGCTGCTACTTACAAAAACCTTAACTGACAGTTGTGACAAATGCAGGAAACACTGAAAAGTACTGTAATATGTTACTTGACTTTAGAACCAATTCACAGTACAGAAATAGTTATTGGTATCAAATTCTGTACATTATTATGGTTAAAAGTTTTCTTTTTATTTGCAAGCCTCTTAAAAAAAGATAAAGCTAATCTAAATGAACAAATAATGTCATATGCAAGACATGCCTTCTCCAGAATTAAAAATGATTAGTAAATAAAAGAATAATGTTAATCAAAGTGGATCATACATTATAATTTACAGGAGCTATTTAAACTTGTTTGAAAAAAAAACCTATACCTCCAAAAGTGAACTAAATATGAGCATGGATACTTGAAACATTTTTAATGCATTTCATTGTATGCATTAAAAAGTACAACTATTTCACACCTTTGCTCTGCTACTGACAAGGATACAGTAGGCAGGCAAAAAGCAATTACTTATTTTGTACATTTTCTTATAAATCAGTATGCTTCCTTTATAGACAATCTCACTACAGTGTGTATGAAATATACTATTATGACACTTTAATTCCTATAACAAGTACAATACAATCATTCAGTCACTGTAAAAGAACATAAAATCAGATTTAACAAGAACTGACTATCAGTTCATGCAATGTTTCCAAAATATTTTTGAGCCAAAATGTAGGAAATCTGGAGAGTTACTGTATCTACATTTTTTTAGACTGGAGTGAACAATGAGTAGATTTACCTTTATTACAAGTATTTTTTTTTAACTTCTAGTAAATAATGCTGTAAACTGTGTTTCGAAATTTTTTGAGAAAGGAAAACAGACATTTCAGGGTGAGGTTGTTACACTCACTAATCATGGTGCCGGTTAGTTACGATGTGTTGCATGCTTTTAACACAAGCAAGTAAGAATTGTTTACTTTGTTTCTTGTTTTTTTTCTTGTATTTTCAAAATAGAAATTTCAATCGTAGAGACTGATTCTTGCTTGTTTGTTATAGATTTATGATAATCTTTGAGCCTTAGACAAATACATCTTCACTTAATCCCACTATTCTAATTTTTGCCACACATGAATCTGCTTTTGAACCATCCTGCTAACATCTTTTGTCAACTGATGATGCTACAGGCATTCTACCTCTGTTAAATTAAAGTGGCAATATGTTGCATGTTCACACATCCAATTAAGAATTTTATTGTAGTCTGTATAGGTTACGATACTACAACTACTATTAAATGCGGAGGCCCAACCAAACATGAAAAAAGTGGGTATATAAAACGTCCTGCCTTAAGACACTGAAGAAAGCTAGTAGTGTTCAAACACTTAGAAAGTGATTTCCAGGGCATAATTTCTACAAAGCTAAACAAGACAGGCAGCTTGTACCATGCATGGTATATCTTAAAGTGAATCATTTATTCCAAAAACCATCCAATTGCCGTTTTCTGCATTTCATTTTTTTAGTATTGCCTCACTCTGAGTTGTGCACAGTGCACACGCATTACATCCCAATAAAACAATTTAAAGTCTCCTATCAACATAACAATATGTGACTGAATTGTGGAAGAAAACTAACGTTCCCAGTAAAAGTGCATATAAACTATGAAGATTTCATGAAGAAGGACATCAGCCAGCAATGATAGATTACTACAAGAGGAGACCATATAAAAGCAGTGAAAGCAACAAATTCCCTTAATGTGATATAAAACTCTAAAATTATTTTATTATTAATTCGCACAAATACCAACTATTGTGCTGTTAAAATTTTTTAGAAGTGTGTTTAATAGTTCTTTCGTTATCTGATTCAATTGAAAGATTTCCTTGCCTGAAGAAGGGGCCTGAGCTACCTAGAAAGCTTGTATATTGTAATCTTTTTAGTTAGCCAATAAAAGGTGTCATTTTGCTTGACTTCTCATTGCATCCATAATGGGTAACACGGTACAACACTCTGCTACTTCACTAATAGCTTAAATTTTTATGAACATATTACATGGCCTTGACCTTTTTGACTATAGAAAAAGGCCTCCATTTAATGTAGGTTTTGTTTTTTTGTACCTTGTTTCAATTTACTAGACTGCTGTATCCCACAGAAGCAGATGTTCTGACAGCAGAGGTCCTGCAATGCTGATTAGCAGAAGGAGACTGTCATTCTCGGCTGCCTATAATATTCAACAGTGTATGACTCATCTCTGCAGATATTTTTTTCTGAAACAGAGAACTCCCCTGTCCTCTCTTTCCTGCACGCATAGTGGCTGTGCCTTTTTTCAGTTAACTCAGTAGAAGCCATTAGGTCTTTGCCTTGTTGAAAGTAAATAAAAGGCATTATTCTAAGTAGCAGAGGATAGTTTACAAAAAAAATACAGCTTGTTAACCATCTGTAGCATTTCACATCATTTGTTTTTGCCTCATCTGTCCACAATGAAAACATTAAATCTCTCTTAGTAAAGGAAATGAATGAGCAGTCTGCTAGGCTTTTATCATTATGTCTATCAAGGCAAGTCACAGCAAAATTGTTCATGCACAAAGCTCCCATGGCACCTGTTAAGATATCAGGATGATTAAACTTTCAGCATACAACTTATCTAAATCGTGAGAATCCCATTATAAGCATCTTGAAACACAACTAAGAGACATGAATCAACTTATACTTTAACTTGATTTGTTTTAGAGGTGGGAATCAGGAATGATGAATATGACAATATAAACGCTGCACAGTAGAGTGTAAATGGCTCCCTGGACATATTTATTGGAAATGGAACAAGTTTCCTTGGATTGGCGTCATTGTAAACTGCATTATAAATGGAGCTGATTTACAAAATCTTCTAGGACCTTTCAAAGGGGTTGGGGGGTTAGGGGTTTTGGGGGATTTAAGAGAGGCTAGGGATTTCCATGGAGAATGGTTTGTTTACATTGTTAAATCATAAGGCTAAAAAACAGTAATGTCAATACATTTTAACACTTATAGATTAACTTATTTATTTATAGATTAAAGGAAAAAAGACAACAACTTAATTAATGGTGTAGCTTTTTGTGAGCTGACACAAAACCAGTATGGTTTTCACAGTAACCTGGAAAGCCACTCGGGTCAGTGGTTTGAGTAATTAGTTTCCTGTCAATGCAGCATGCAGAAAGGTTATTGAACACACAAAAATCAATTCAGAACTTTAGATTATGTGACATCAAAGGCATGAATATATGACAAAAACAATTTTCCACAGCTATGTTCCACAACTGTTTATTCTTTCATTATAAACTATAATAAACATCAAATACGGATGAAAGTAAGACTGCTTAATTACAGTATATTAATATGACAATACACATCAATAAAGTAGGGAAGCTACAGTACTTAAATGGTTCAGAGCTAAGGAGGATGAGTAGGATTTTGGAAGCATGCACTGATTACAGAGCGTTGCCACACCCACCACACAACAAACCACCTGGTTCAAATCCTGTAAATGTCAGAAGTGACTCTACTCCATTGGGCCCTTGAGCAAGGCCCTTAACCTGCAATTACCTCGCCCTGCATATGACGTTAATCTGCATCCAGCCCTGCAAGCAGGTCCTCCAACTTGCAGGGAAAACTTGGGGGTTGGTGCAGGATTGGCACTAATGAGAAGACTACAATTAATAAACAAGAACTTAAGATAATCAAGTTATTATATACTATAGTAAATAATATTAGTACTACATTTTATACTTTTTGATATATTAGGAATAACTGGCTCAATTCAAGTAAGCGATGGATTCCAGTCCTGCATTTGATTGGAAAATGCTTTGCACTAATTACCACCAGGACACGCTCTGGCTTACCATGACCACGAGGGTCTAAAGGGAAGTATCATAGATGGCATGGATTGATTGAAAAACTTTTTAACCAAAAATGTCAAAAGTAGTGTTATAGGCACTTAATCCACACACATTAAAATTTTCTTTTGTTAAGAAAAAATACTTTTTTATTTATTAGGAATAACAAGCCCTTCATTTGATTAGCACATGTTTTGCACTTATTACCAACAGGACAGGCACTGGCTTACCATGACCATATGAGGGTTTAAAGGAAGAATCATAAATTGCATGGATTGATGGGAAAAAAAGATTAACTGTATGATATTAAAAGGACCATTTTCTTGTCATTTTCTCTTTTTTGTTAAGAAAAAAGATCACTTTTAGTGCTCACAAGCATGCATGGCTTTCCAGTTTTTTAAGTCATATCAATAAACTATTCATTATCATGTCAGAGCCTTATTTGGCAGTTATACAATTATAAGTTGTTGCTTTTGGCACACAGGAACAATTTATGTTTAGTTTTGATTTAAAAAAATAAAGAATAAAAATTACTCACCAGACATTTTTCTAACAAATTACATTGTAAATGGAATATTAAAAACTACATAGACACTTTATTGGAAAGAAGAAGACAACCTTGCATGTCTTCTCTTTTCAAAACACTCAAAGCGCTCTACACAGAAAAAGGGGTGCCACTACAAAAGCCACCAATGTGCAGCATCCACCTGAATAATTCCACAGCAGCAATTTTGTACCAGTACACTCCTACACATTAGAACACCTAACAACTGCTAAGCTGTTCCCCTATTTGAACCCTATATGGATTTGCTGGAGCATGAACTGATCAAAACAGTATCAAAACATCAACCTTATGTGTTTCTCTACAACATATAACTTGTCCAATCTTATTTCACATAGAATCATTTGAACTGAGATCTATTGGGACTCAGATACATTATACTGTATATATTACTGTGTTTCTAGATCCATTACAGAGTGTTCCAAGCCTTATGGGATGAAGCATTATACTTTTGAAAAACAACGGTTGTATAGTTAGGTCACTAAATAATTTAGACAATGATACAATTTTCATAATTTTGCCACCACAATGGATTTGAAATGAAGCAATCAAGATTTGATTGTAGTGTAGACTTTCAGTTTTAATTTAAGGCATTTAACAAAAACACTGTATGAGCCATTTAGAAAATACAGCCATTTTTATACATGGTCCCCCCATTTTCAAGTGCTCAAATTTTTTTTGGACAAACTAACATAATCATTAATATAACAATTATTTTAAATACTTGATTAAAAATCTTTACAGCCAATGACTGCTTGAACTATGGAACCCATGACCTTCTCCACTGGATTTCCACCCTACTGATGCTTTGCCAGACCTTTACTGTATCTGTCTTTAGGTGCTGCTTGTTCATTGGACTTTCTGCCTTCAGTTTTGTCTTCAACAAGTGAAATGCATGTCCATTCGGGTTAAGGTCAGTTGATTGACTTGTTAACTGAAGAATATTCCACTTCCTTGCCTTCAAAAACACTTGGCTTGCTTTCACAGTAAGTTTTGGCTCACTGTCCATCTGTATAGTGAAGCATCATCCTATCAGTTCTGCAGCATTTGTCTGAATCCAAGGAGACAGTATCATCCTGTACACTTCAGAAATCATCATGCTACTTCAGCCAGCAGTCATATCTTCAATAAAACACCAGTGACCCACTTGCACTGGTAGTCCCACATGCCCATGCCATAACACGGGCACCACCATATTTCACAGATGATATGGTATGTTACAGGTCATGAGCTGTTCTTTCTCTTCTCCATATTCTTCTCTATCCATCATTCTGGTACATATTGATCTTAATTTCATTTATCCAAAGAAAACTGCTGCAAAACTGGACTGTTTTTATAAAAATATTTTCTGGTGAAGTCTAATCTGTTCTTCCTATGCTTGAGGATTACCAATGTGGTAAACCATTTGTATTTATTGTACTTTTGTGAAGTCTTCTCTTGATTGTAGACTTTGGCAATGATAGGCCTACCTCTCAAAGAGAGTTCTTGGTTTGGCCAAATGTTGTGAATTGGTTTTTCTTCACCAAGAAACGAATTCTGCAATCATCTAGCATGGTTGTCTTCCATGGCTGTCCAGGACTTCAGGTGTTGCTGAGCTCACCATTGAGTTCCTTGTCTTTAAGAATATACCAGACGATTGATTTGACCATTCATATGGTTTCTGCTATCTCTCAGAATGGTTTGTTTTGTTTCCTGTGCCTAATGATGAACTATTTTTACTTGCATGGACAGCTCTTTGGATAGCATATTAAAAGTTCACATTGACAGCTTCCAAATGCAAAATCCACACTTGGAATCAACTCCAGACCTTCTACCTGCTTAATAGTTAATGAAATAATTAGAGACCTGCTCACACCTGGCTCTGGAAAAGTTTGTCAGTCAATTGTCCAAATATTTTTGAACCCCTGAAAATGAGGGACCATGTATAAAAACGGCTGTCATTCCGAAATGGCTCATAATATATTTCTGTTAAACCCTTTGAATGAATGCTGAAAGCTTACACTTCAATCATGTGATTATTTCTTCATTTCAAATCTACTGTGGTGATGTATACAGCCAAAATTATGAAAATTGTTTCACTGACCAAATACTTATAGACCTAACTCTAGATAATTACATTGATTCCATGAAGAGAAATACATCATCATTCTGATGTAAATACATCTGTATTCTGATGTTACTACAGTCTTATCAATGGACACAATGAATGCCATAAAACTCTGCCATTTCCTGACATAAATTCTTTCATCCTTTAAGGTCACATAATCAGTAGCTTTATGTTTGAATCCATAAGCTTGTTGATGCATGAAATATCACAAGACAACAACTCTATCTCTTTACACAGGATACTAAAGCACTGTCAAATTTTTATCAATTTTTAACAAGACTGCTTTTCAAACTGCACTTCTTTATAGATTTCCTGTTCTAAGTATCACCAGGCTAGAACAAGTTTAGAATGCTGCTGCTAGAGTGTTAACTAGGACTAAATTCTAGGCTTCATGCTCTGATCCCCATTAATAATCAGATGGCACAACTACACTGACTTTCTGCGCAATTCTGAATAATCTTCCAAATTGTGCTATTGCTTTAATATTTCAAAACTCCTACCTACACTGCTCACACCATATAAACTTGATAGACAATTGACCTTCCTAATGTTCAGCTTATGTATTTTGAGTTTATATTTTGCATAGTGCTCTTTACTGAGTGCAGATGCATAATGTATTGACAAGTTCTAGGGTAAAATGCAAATACAAACTTTACAAATTTCTAATTTCATAATGAGTACACATAAAATATATTTTTGTTAAAACACACAGGAAGACAAAATAGTTTGAAACTAGCTGACATTTATTAACATAAGTGGATCCCAGCAATGTCTGGCCATTAATTAATTATCAAACTATGACCAGTTGACCATGGAGGAGAACAAAATAAAAACTCCAGTGAGCAGCATCCCTGGAGAAAATAAAACTCTGGAGGGTCCACGATCAGTTATAACAGACAAAGTCAAAAACAGTCAAACACTGTCATAGTCCTGGACACCTAGGCTAACTGGCCAACCTCCCACTCCAGAAAATTTTACAGTACAGTGTTTGCATTTCTTATTCTTTTTTATATTATAACTAAATTAGATTTCTAAAATACATTTTGATTCTATTTGCTGTTAACATTGTCAGGACTACTCTATAGTTCCTTCTGGTATCTGTGTCTCATGCATTTGTTTAATTGATATTTCCTATTTTGATTTAATTATACTCCATTTAGAAACCCATTTAATTCAACTGAATTTACTGCTTAGTTTACACATTTTTAAATTTTGTTTGGTATGCAAAGAGTTCTTTAGGATATTAATGCTATTACATGAAATAAATATTAAAAGATATTTATTGACAAAATAGTCAATTACATGATAAATGCATGTTTGCTTAATGAAGTAGCCACTCAGTTTGTATATTACTCCTCTTATTTCCTATACAGGTCTACTGTAGTTGTTAACATATACAGTACTTAGCATAGATATTTATATACTGTTTCCAAAGAATACAGTTTTAGTTGCACTGCTTATACAGTATATGAGCTCCATTTTCAAATTCTATCTTCAGAATTGCAATATATAAGAACATACTAAAATTTATAAATGAAAGGAGGCAATTTAGCTAATTCATCTTATCTGATTTTTTACTAATACTACCCCAGAGCGTTACTTACTCAGATGAAATTTAAATGATCAGGTTATTTCACTAGGGTTTTCTTTTTCCAGATTCTCACTAACTTTTTTACGGAAAATTATGTTTTCAAACTCCTGTCTTGAACACTATTACATTTATTATAAACTGAAGTACACTACTGTGTGCTTCAGTATGGAGACAGAAGAATTCTGTTTGATGTACTTATATTTGATGTACCAAATATTCAAAAGAAACCTGTATGTTTTGCTCTGTTAAGCAATAAAAGGAGTAAACTGGCTTAACCTATCAGAACAGATATTCCCTTTTTGCTAAGGGTGAACATGGCTGTGTCCTTTGTGCAACATGTAGTGTAGATATTTATTTTATTAGCAGGGTTACCAGAAATGCATGCAATACTCTAAAACAAGGTCCTACCAATACATTACATTGATTGAGCATAATGTGTTTTAACCTCATTTCATTTTATGAACCTGAATTTTGAAAAACAGTTTTATGAGATGGAGGACCTACATCAGCAGCACTGAGATGGGACACAAGATCATTATAAAGCATACTTATGTATAAACTCAAGCACGTATTATGGGTCACTGCAGCATTACAAATTAAACAAACATATATATGTATATTTAAAAAGGTAGAGGTATTCACTGAAAAATATGAGGACAAATGGATATTTGCAAATTCAGTAAAAATGCTGATCAGACTAGGAATTAAGCTATATCCTCATGATAAACAGTTTAATTTATTGAAGCAAGAAAATATCATTGTAACCAAAATTCCAGATTATTTTATAGTATATTCTTGCAGGTTAACATCTTCATTAAAAATACTATATTTGTGTATTACTTATGTTTAGGGTCAGATGATCAGATCTGTTATTTGAAAATAAATTATATGTAGTGGCCTACTGATAAAAAATAACAAACTCCTATTTGCAAGCTGTATAATAATTGACTGCTTTCCAGAGATATAATATAGAATTGAGGGGTCTTAGCATTTTCTACTACTCTGAACATAACAAGCAAACATGTTTTGTTTAGAAAAATTAAGTAGAGCAAAAAAAGAAAAAAGAAAGACAGCACACAGCAAAAAAGAATATTTTATTGCAAAAAGGAAAAGTAACACTAGAGCTACACAAAGACATATATTTAAAGGAGAATGTTTCTTTTATCCTTCCAGAATCAAGCTAGAAATTTCTGCTTTCATCATGGTTACAACCAAGCTAGTCACAGATACAGTATATTGTCAGGGCAATCCTGCTGTTTTTGAATGGATTCTATAAATGGATTCAAATAAAGGGATTGTGGCTCCTCATAAAAAATTAGAGTATTCAATATTTGGCTTTAATGGGGAGCCACAAAGAAATACAAGGGCCTTTACATTTCAAGAGTAGTTGTAGTCAGGTGTGCAGATAAAACCAGGAATACCAAGTATTTGTTGGGCCTGGGGTTTTATATTGAAGCCACCAACTCCAAAAGTGCTCCCAGATTTGCTCTGAATGTAATCCCATTTATAGGTAACTAGCAGCAGCATCTGAGTAACTAATTTTAAAGCAAATCTATCTAACTTCTCTTAAATTGCGTTCCTTAAAGTGTACCCTTCCAGAGACAAATTACACTAATGTAATTTATTTCAGAGTTCCAAATCTGTGAAAAAGCTCTGTCCTTAAAACTGACAGTAGTAAAAAGGCCAACCCCAATGATACCCCCATGGTCAAAATTTGGAGTTGCAAAGTAGTCTAGAGTCTCCTCCTAACAATGTGGGATATGTGTGCCAAATTCTGTTGAGATTGGTCCAAGGGTTGTGGAAAGAACACACACATACTCATTTGAGCTAAATACATTAGGTAAATGATGTTTCCCTTACAAAGACAGAAGAAGAGAAACAATACATCACTTGAATTAGAATGTCCACCACAAAATGAAAGGCAGCAGCAGAGTCTGATTGTGTGTGGAGATACAGACAAACTGCCTTGAGGTTCAACAGTAAGTTTTGCTTAGAGAAGCTCATAGAAAGCAGACCAGAATTTGCACATTGCTCTGTGTTAACCCAATCTTATTATTTTGTTTAATAAGCCCCTCATTTAAAATTTTGCCAGTCAAATAACATTAATTATTCTGGAACACGGGCAGTATGTTCCAAACCATAAGCATACCATTTTTCTGTTGTTTGTGAATTAGAGAGTAGAATGTCAGTGTTTGATTCACAAACACTTTGATTGTGTTATTATAGGTTACCAAAGCACAAGGTTTAGTAACTTGCACATTTCCCCTGACATGAAAACTGGTAGGGCCACCCAAGGCAAACTGGTCATAAGGTGAGGGATGAGACAAAGAGCGGTTAAACAAACCTCCTATGATGGAAAACAATTTTGGACGGCGTTTTCCCTTGCCCGGACGCGGGTCACCGGGGCCCCACTCTGGAGCCAGGCCTGGAGGTGGGGCTCGATGGCGAGCGCCTGGTGGCCGGGCCTGCACCCATGGGGCTCGGCCGGGCACAGCCCGAAGAGGCAACGTGGGTCCCCCTTCCCATGGGCTCACCACCTATGGGAGGGGCCAAGGAGGTCGGGTGCAGTGTGAGTTGGGTGGTGGCCGAAGGCGGGGACCTTGACGGTCCGATCCTCGGCTACAGAAGCTGGCTCTTGGGACGTGGAATGTCACCTCTCTGAAGGGGAAGGAGCCTGAGCTAGTGCGCGAAGTTGAGAGGTTCCAGCTAGATATAGTCGGACTCACCTCGACGCACAGCTTGGACTCTGGAACCAATCTCCTTGAGAGGGGCTGGACTCTGTACCACTCTCGAGTTGCCCCCGGTGAGAGGCGCCGAGCGGGTGTGGGTATACTTATTGCCCCCCGACTTGGAGCCTGTACATTGGGGTTTACCCCGGTGGACGAGAGGGTAGCCTCCCTTCGCCTTCGGGTGGGGGGACGGGTCCTAACTGTTGTTTGTGCGTATGCACCGAACAGCAGTTCGGAGGACCCACCCTTTTTGGAGTCCCTGGAGGGGGTGCTAGAGGGCATACCTTCTGGGGACTCCCTCGTTCTGCTGGGAGACTTCAATGCTCACGTGGGCAATGACAGTGAGACCTGGAAGGGCGTGATTGGGAGGAATGGCCCCCCCGATCTGAACCCGAGCGGTGTTTTGTTATTGGACTTCTGTGCTCATCACGGATTGTCCATAACGAACACCATGTTCAAGCATAGGGGTGTTCATATGTGCACTTGGCACCAGGACACCCTAGGCCTCAGTTCGATGATCGACTTTGTGGTCGTGTCGTCGGACTTGCGGCCACATGTCTTGGACACTCGGGTGAAGAGAGGGGCGGAGCTGTCAACTGATCACCACCTGGTGGTGAGTTGGCTTCGATGGTGGGGGAGGATGCCGGTCAGGCGTGGTAGTCCCAAACGTGTTGTGAGGGTCTGCTGGGAACGTCTGGCAGAGACCCCTGTCAGAAGTAGCTTCAACTCCCACCTCCGGCAGAACTTCGACCACATCCCGAGGGAGGTGGGGGACATTGAGTCTGAATGGGCCATGTTCCGTGCCTCTATTGTTGAGGCAGCTGACCGGAGCTGTGGCCGTAAGGTGGTCGGTGCCTGTCGTGGCGGCAATCCCCAAACCCGTTGGTGGACAACGGCGGTGAAGGATGCCGTCAAGCTGAAGAAGGAGTCCTACAGGACCCTTTTGTCCTGTGGGACCCTGGAGGCAGCTGATAGGTACCGGCAGGCCAAGCAGAATGCGGCTTTGGTGGTTGCTGAGGCAAAAACTCGGGCATGGGAGGAGTTTGGGGAGGCCATGGAGAACAACTTTCGGACGGCTTCGAGGAGATTCTGGTCCACCATCCGGCGTCTCAGGAAGGGGAAGCAGTGCAGTGTCAACACTGTATATGGTGGGGATGGTGCGCTGCTGACCTCGACTCGGGACGTTGTGGGTCGGTGGGGGGAGTACTTCGAAGACCTCCTCAATCCCATTAACATGCCTTCCAATGAGGAAGCAGAGCATGGGGACTCAGAGGTGGGCTCCCCCATCTCTGGGACTGAGGTCACCGAGGTGGTCAAAAAACTCCTTGGTGGCAGGGCCCCGGGGGTGGATGAGATACGCCCGGAGTTCCTCAAGGCTCTGGATGTTGTAGGACTGTCTTGGTTGACACGCCTCTGGATTGGCAGACCGGGGTGGTGGTCCCCCTCTTTAAGAAGGGGGATCGGAGGGTGTGTTCCAACTACAGAAGGATCGCACTCCTCAGCCTCCCTGGAAAAGTCTATTCAGGGGTCCTGGAGAGGAGGGTCCGTCGGATAGTCGAGCCTCGGATTCAGGAGGAACAGTGTGGTTTTCTTCCTGGTTGTGGAACAGTAGACCAGCTCTATACCCTTAGCAGGGTCCTGGAGGGTGCATGGGAGTTTGCCCAACCAGTCTACATGTGTTTTGTGGACTTGGAAAAGGCATTCGACCGTGTCCCTCGGGGAATCCTGTGGGGGGTACTCCGAGAGTATGGGGTACCGGCCCCCCTGATAAGGGCTGTTCGGTCCCTATACGATCGGTGCCAGAGCTTGGTCCGCATTGCCGGCAGTAAGTCGAACCCGTTTCCAGTGAGAGTTGGACTCCGCCAGGGCTGCCCTTTGTCACCGATTCTGTTCATAACTTGTATGGACAGAATTTCTAGGCGCAGCCAGGGCGTTGAGGGGGTCCAGTTTGGTGGGCTCAGGATTGGGTCACTGCTTTTTGCAGATGATGTTGTCCTGTTTGCTTCATCAGGCCGTGATCTTCAGCTCTCTCTGGATCGGTTCGCAGCCGAGTGTGAAGCGGCTGGGATGAGAATCAGCACCTCCAAATCCGAGACCATGGTCCTCAGCCGGAAAAGGGTGGAGTGCCCTCTCAGGGTTGGTAGCAAGATCCTGCCCCAAGTGGAGGAGTTCAAGTATCTCGGGGTCTTGTTCACGAGTGAGGGAAGAATGGAGCGTGAGATCGACAGGCGGATCGGTGCGGCATCCGCAGTAATGCGGGCGCTGCATCGGTCTGTCGTGGTGAAAAAGGATCTATGTTCCTACCCTCACCTATGGTCATGAGCTATGGGTAGTGACCAAAAGAACGAGATTGCGAATACAAGCGGCTGAAATGAGTTTCCTCCGCAGGGTGACTGGGCTTTCCCTTAAAGATAGGGTGAGAAGCTCAGTCATCCGGGAGGGGCTCAGAGTAGAGCCGCTGCTCCTCCGCATCGAGAGGAGTCAGATGAGGTGGCTCGGGCATCTGATCAGGATGCCTCCTGGACGCCTCCCTGGTGAGGTGTTCCGGGCACGTCTAACCGGGAGGAGGCCCCGGGGAAGACCCAGGACACGCTGGAGGGACTATGTCTCTCGACTGGCCTGGGAACACCTTGGGATTCTCCCGGAAGAGCTAGAAGAAGTGGCCGGGGAGAGGGAAGTCTGGGCATCTCTGCTCAAGCTGCTGCCCCCGTGACCCGACCTCGGATAAGCGGGAGACAATGGATGGATGGATGGATGGATGAATATTGACAGTTGCTGCATTGTGAATAGTGCTTAAGGAACTATTGTCCTTCTTGTTCTTCCACTTGATCATAATCATTTTACCTTTATGCTACATACCAACTTACACCATGGTGAACCTTCAGGCTACTAATTCATCAGGCCTATCATGGCAATTTGATCAAACAGTGCGATAAGCATCAGTTTCACTATCTGTGTCAACGTTTTATAACCAATTCACACTATCATCACTATCACTTGATTCAAGTAATGGTTCTGTATCAATTTACTCTAAACTGGCTTTACAGTTCTCATTTACATGCAACTGTATGTTTTGGTTGAAGACACTTATGAATATTGATGTGTTACTATAGCGTGGCAAAATGAATAGAAATATTCATGATCTTTTTGCAGAAAGATGTTATTTTATCCACTAGATGGCAACAAAATACTGTCCTGAGTGTTATTTCAGCTTAACACAGTAGATTGGTTCATAACAGCTATACCTCAAGAGTCACTCAGACTTAACCATATTTACATGAATTCCGATTCCAAGAGATGCTCAGGCTAATGTCAAGGAGATTATCAAGCAAGAAAATTCTTAGGACAACTTATCTATTAGCTAAACAAACAAGTTTGATGGACTAAATGGTCTCCTCGTTTGTCAAATTTCTTATGTTCTTATGTATTCAAGAAGACAAAAGAAAAACAAACAGTGATAAGACAGAATAAAACTAGTGAAGATATGGAGTGGTAGAGCTAACCACTATATTACAATGCCACACCAGTAATCATAATATAATAGAACAAACACCATTGTTAAATAGTATATCTAATAGTATACGTTTTCTTACATAAACTCAAAAAAATGTATATAAAACCTTGGAACACTGAATGCATTCAACAGTAAAATATTTCTGCCCCTGTGTTAATGACATTTCTTTGGGAAATGTGCTAAAAGAATACCAACTCTTTACAATCTTCTATAATCTTTTAACATAATATAACAATATTCAAACCTGCTTTATCATATTCATGGCCATAGAATATCACAGCCCATTCTAACAGTACTGGGCAAGAAATGGCCCCAGTCAGTGCACTAGTCCATCACAAGGCTCAAAATTGCTCACACCCACTGGGTCAAGTTGGAGTAATTAACCAGACATGCACATTTTTGGTAATGTGGGAAAAAAAACTACAGTACTAAGATGAAGCTGTTACAGATATGGGAGAATGTGTAAACTCCATGGGCAAAACATTTTAAATCCAAGATGATACTACTGAACATAAGTTAACATTTAATTGTTATAACTAATCTCAGGATTATAAATAGTATAGTATATAGTACATCCACCAGTTTTTGAGCTCAGTTGTTCCATTATGGTGTTTCTATCTGCTTGTGACCCAATCTATATACAGTATATTAAGAAGGCAAAACGTAGGAGATGTTTCAAATGGGTGTACATGTCTCCTTAGAGAGACTGACTTTCCTAATATGAGTTCAAAATAATTAAAATAATAAAGATATTCAATTGAGATCACCATAGTTCTCACACCACCAAATAAAAGACTACAAAATAGGAAATATTCATCTTACTACCCAAGTGTTACTGCTTTTGCTGGGAGAGGTCATTACTTTGTCTCATAATCTGGGCAGTAACACCTAGGTGCAAGTCTGAAGTACAACAACAGGTGGTTGCCAGCCATGGAACATCTGTACTTGGAATTTGCGAACCTTATGTGAAAAAGTCACAAATGTGGCAGGCAGAAAAGGCAAATTGTGTACAATTCTATTCCTCCTGCCATCTTCAGGTCTCCCCACAAATGTTCTATGTGGCTTAAGTCTGTTCTTCGGTTGGGCCACTCAAACACAATAACAGATTTATCCCAAAGCCACACCAGGCAGTACGCTTTGTGTCATTATTATACTGAAAAGTAAACCATCTCCTCAGTCTGAAGGCATGTGCACTCTGAAGCTGTTTTTTAAGGATCTCTCTGTATTTGGCTGCATTCATCCTTCCCTCAACTCAATATACATGACTTTGGGTCTTCATTACACTTACAAGCATCAGTAAAGTTGCTTTTTATCATCTCTGCAATGTGACCTACTAACAAAATGTAACGTTGGAGAGGTGGCTTAACTAAGACACATTTTTTTGATATTACATATTTAGTATACAACCTGTGAATCCTTCATATTAACATGTAATTTTACCATCATGTCAAAATGCCACACTACAGAGAAATGAATAACCTATCTACTGATGTTTTGTAAGTGTTATGAACACCTAAGTAATAGATGGCGTCCTCAAGTATTTTATTCACCTTTTAGTTGAAAGAATTCTGCTGGACATATTTCATCAATGCCTTTGAAAATTTTGAAAATTTGGAATAGGTTCCACACAGTCTCCTCTGCTCTAAACTAATCAGATTTAATTCTCCAAGTCTTTCAGAGTACAACATGTCCTTAAATCCTGCATCTCACTTGGTTGCTCTCCTCTGCACAGCTTCAAGTGCTGCTATATCTTTCATGTAGCGTGATGGAACAACCACCGATCTCTGAATTTTGCAAAATGTTGAAACTACTTCAGTACAATATATATAAAATACATAAATTAAAATAACGAAGCAATAACATACTTTAATAAAAATAACTGAAATAACTCAGACTAGATGCAGGCTGTCACTAAAGCCCATACCATTATTGATTTATGAAGAAGGCAGACATTAAGTGTATAAATCTAAATGTAATCAGTAATCATAATGTTAACAACACAGAAAATGAGAAATTAACCACTCTGTTTTGACTTCTCAGAGTTTCTAAGGTGTTCAAATTCACATTATATGTACAGTTATCCCTATATTTTATGTTTGTGAGCACGCACATCCACAGAGAATGAGCCGGCCAATAAATTATTTATTTATTAAAAACAGTCACTTTTTCTGAGCTGTGGACCCGCTATACCACAATGTTCTTTAATGTTTTTGAATAAACATTACAAATGGGTGAAAATTTCTTTAATTTCTTTAATCAACTATTGATAAACAATCATGACAAGATAATACATAACCATCTACACCTGAAGTACAAACTAAATAAAACAGGCTTATGATTGAAGCCATGCATACCAATGCCCTGAAGAGCTTGGTGACTGTATAAAGCACAGTTTAAATCTAGAATATTCCCAATAATACGAATGAAGAAATGAGCCAGCTGCATTAGGTTAAAACTCTCTACTAAGATCATAAAATCGACTTCATGATGGTATTCAAAATAATTAATATTAAAAATTTCATGGTATTAAAATAGAAAACCTGAAGGAAAACTCAGATGTTTTTGATAAAAACAAAGAATAATGTCTGAGGTGAAAACATAATAACAAAAGGCACAAAGAGAAATACAATTAACAGGTAAAGTAAAATGGACAATCTTTGTGAATAATAACATCAACGTTATCACCACAACCAAAAACAATCTTAGTCTGTATAGTAAAAAAATGGGTAGTGCTTCTGTCTCACAGCTGCATATGTTTTCTACGGATGTTCATATTTTTATCTTACATTAAAAAAATAGTTTAACAGGTGACTCAGATTGGCACAGTCAGAGCTACCGAGTCCAGTTAAAGACGAAGCAAAGCCTCTAGCGTGAGATTCTGCCCTATAGCCAATGATGTTGGATTAGCCTACAGACTCCCAACAAATATAAGTTGGAACGCTTTGAAGATGGATGGAGGAATGGTTAGTTTAAAAAAGTACAACAGTCCCAGCAAAGTAACCTGTAGGACATCACTTCTGATCTAAACTAATTCTAAAAAAGTACTTAGTATTCGATCATGCTGTTTTAGCTTAAACCTATTAATGATCCTTTCCTTGAGTACGTAATTAAAAACTTTTTGGAAATCAAGGCTGTATATGACCCCTCCTCGAACCGCCACCTTATTGTGGTGCAGGGGTTTGCGTGTCCCAATGATCCTAGAAGCTCTGTTGTCCAGGGCTTTATGCCCCTGGTAGGGCCACCCAAGGCAAACTGGTCCTAGGTGAGGGATGAGACAAAGTGCAGTTCAACATAACCTCCTATGATGAATAAAAAATTTGGACGCCGTTTTCCCATGCCCGGACGCAGGTTACCGGGGCCCCCCTCTGGACCCAGGCCTGGAAGTGGAGCTCGATGGCGAGCGCCTGGTGGCCGGGCTTGCACCCATGGGGCTTGGCCGGGCACAGCCCAAACAGGCAACGTAGGTCCCCCTTCCCATGGGCTCACCACCTATGGGAGGGGCCAAGGAGGTCGGGTGCAGTGTGAGTTGGGTGGTGGCCGAAGGTGGGGACCTTGGCAGTTCGATCCTCGGCTACAGAAGCTGGCTCTTGGGAGTTGGACTGTCACCTCTCTGAAGGGGAAGGAGCCTGAGCTTGTGCGTGAGGTTGAGAGGTTCCGGCTAGATATAGTCGGGCTCACCTCGACGCGCAGCTTGGACTCTGGAACCAATCTCCTTGAGAGGGGCTGGACTCTGTACCACTCTGGAGTTGCCCCCGGTGAGAGGCGCCGAGCGGGTGTGGGCATACTTATTGCCCCCCGACTTGGAACCTGTACATTGGGGTTTACCCTGGTGGACAAGAGGGTAGCCTCCCTCCGCCTTCGGGTGGGGGGACGGGTCCTAACTGTTGTGTGTGCGTATGCACCGAACAGCAGTTCGGAGTACCCACCCTTTTTGGAGTCCCTGGAGGGGGTGCTAGAGGGCATACCTTCTGGGGATTCCCTCAAACTGCTGGGAGACTTCAATGCTCACGTGGGCAATGACAGTGAGACCTGGAAGGGCATGATTGGGAAGAATGGCCCCCCCGATCTGAACCTGAGTGGTGTTTTGTTATTGGACTTCTGTGCTCGTCATGGATTGTCCATAACAAACACCATGTTCAAGCATAGGGGTGTTTATATGTGCACTTGGCACCAGGACACCCTAGGCCTCAGTTCGATGATCGACTTTGTGGTCGTGTCGTCGGACTTGCGCCCACATGTCTTGGACACTCAGGTGAAGAGAGGGGCGGAGCTGTCAACTGATCACCACCTGGTGGTGAGTTGGCTTCGATGGTGGGGGATGATGCTGGTCAGGCCTGGTAGGCCCAAACATGTTGTGAGGGTCTGCTGGGAACGTCTGGCAGAGCCCCCAGTCAGAAGTAGCTTCAACTCCCACCTCTGGCAGAACTTCGACCACGTCCTAAGGGAGGTGGGGGACATTGAGTCCGAATGGGCCATGTTCCGTGCCTCTATTGTTGAGGTGGCTGACCAGAGCTGTGGCCATAAGGTGGTCGGTGACTGTCGTGGCGGCAATCCTCGAACCCGTTGGTGGACACCGGCGGTGAGGGATGCTGTCAAGCTGAAGAAGGAGTCCTACCAGTCCCTTTTGTCCTGTGGGACTCTGAAGGCAGCTAATAGGTACCAGCAGGCCAAGCGGAATGCGGCTTCGGTGGTTGCTGAGGCAAAAACACGGGCATGGGAGGAGTTTGAGGAGGCCATGGAGAACGACTTTTGGACGGCTTCGAGGAGATTCTGGTCCACCGTCCGGTGTCTCAGGAGGGGGAAGCAGTGCAGTGTCAACACTGTATATGGTGGGGATGGTGCACTGCTGACCTCGACAAGGGATGTTGTGGGTCGGTGGGGGGAGTACTTCGAAGACCTCCTCAATCCCATTAACATGCCTTCCAATTAGGAAGCAGAGCCTGGGGACTTGGAGGTGGGCTGCCCCATCTCTGGGACTGAGGTCACCGAGGTGGTCAAAAACTCCTTGGTGGCAGGGCCCCGGGGGTGGATGAGATACGCCCGGAGTTTCTCAAGTCTCTGGATGTTGTAGGGCTGTCTTGGTTGACACGTCTCTGCAACATCGCATGGACATCAGGGAAGGTGCCTCTGGATTGGCAGACCGGGGTGGTGGTCCCCCTCTTTAAGAAGGGGGACCGGAGGGTGTGTTCCAACTACAGAGGGATCACACTCCTTAGCCTCCCTGGAAAAGTCTATTCGGGGGTTCTGGAGAGGAGGGTCCATCAGATAGTCGAACCTCGGATTCAGGAGGAACAGTGTGGTTTTTGTCCTGGTCACAGAACAGTGGACCAGCTCTACACCCTTAGCAGAGTCCTGGAGGGTGCATGGGAGTTCCCCCAACCAGTCTACATGTTTTTTGTGGACTTGGAAAAGGCGTTCGACCGTGTCCCTCGGGGAATCCTGTGGGGGGGTGCTCTGGGAGTATGGGGTACCGGACCCCCTGATAAGGGCTGTTCGGTCCCTGTACAACCATTGTCAGAGCTTGGTCCGTATTGCCGGCAGTAATTCGAACCCGTTTCCAGTGAGAGTTGGACTGCATCAGGGCTGCCCTTTGTCACTGATTCTGTTCATAACTTGTATGGACAGAATTTCTAGGCGCAGCCAGGGCGTTGAGGGGGTCCGGTTTGGTGGACTCAGGATTGGGTCACTGCTTTTTGCAGATGATGTTGTCCTGTTTGCTTCATCAGGCCGTGATCTTCAGCTCTCTCTGGATCGGTTCACAGCCGAGTGTGAAGCGGCTGGGATGGAAATCAGCACCTCCAAATCTGAGACCATGGTCCTCAGCCGGAAAAGGGTGGAGTGCCCTCTCAGGGTTGGGAGCGAGATCCTGCCTCAAGTGGAGGAGTTCAAGTATCTCGGGGTCTTGTTCACGAGTGAGGGAAGAATGGAGCGTGAGATCGACAGGCGGATCGGTGCGGTGTCCGCAGTGATGCGGGCTCTGCATCGGTCTGTCGTGGTGAAAAAGGAGCTGAGCCGTACGGCAAAGCTCTCAATTTACCAGTTGATCTATGTTCCTACCCTCACCTATGGTCATGAGCTATGGGTAGTGACTGAAAGAACGAGATCGCGAATACAAGCAGCTGAAATGAGTTTCCTCTGCAGGGTGTCTGGGCTTTCCCTTAAAGATAGGGTGAGAAGCTCAGTCATCCGTGAGGGGCTCAGAGTAGAGCCGCTGCTCCTCCGCATCGAGAGGAGTCAGATGAGGTGGCTCGGGCATCTGATCAGGATGCCTCCTGGACGCCTCCATGGTGAGGTGTTCCGGGCACGTCCAACCGGGAGGAGGCCCCAGGGAAGACCCAGAACACGCTGGAGGAACTATGTCTCCCGGCTGGCCTGGGAACGCCTTGGGATTCTCCCAGAAGAGCCAGAAAAGTGGCCGGGGAGAGGGAAGTCTGGGTATCACTGCTCAAGCAGCTGCCCCCGAGACCCGACCTCGGATAAGCGGAAGAGGATGGATGGATGGCTGTATATGAGTTAACCCTATGATGAACAAGTGTGCCACTCTGGGCTGATTCCCAAATTGTGCCCAGTGCTATGAAAGGCTCAAAAATATTCTTCAAACCCTTTGTTAGATTACTTGTGTTAAGAAAATGGAAAGATGGGTGGAAATTGATGTGGGCAGCATGAGGCTTAGAGCTTACAGGACTAAGGATTGAGTTTACACATTCTTCCAAGGTTTTGTTCAAAAATACAGATTTCCTCCTGTAGCCCAAAGATTTGTGTGTGTTTGGTTGACTATTAACAGTAAATGTAAATAAGCACGGTGGTTAGTATGAATATGCCCTGAAATGTTTGTTGTTCTACCCAGGGCTGGTTCCTGCTATGGATCTGCAGGGGACAGAGCTTATCCTGGTTGCAACCAGATTAAACAGTTGTGAAAATAGATGCAAGGATATTAAGAAACATATTTTACTGAAATAAACCATATTAATTGTAACCCCCCCCAAAAAATCTAATAAAGACAAATTTTTATTTGACACTTTGGTGTAGTTAAAATATTACCGCAATGAAACCCAGCTAGAAGTAATCCCTATGATCTTAGTGTAAAACAGAGAAACATTTCCAACACAAATTATAATTTACATAATGTTGATTTCACGTCTTGCACATCAACCACCTAATTTAACATGCCCCTTATGTCCCCTCTGCTATGGTTTGCCTCGAGCATAGACTAAATTTGACAAGGTATGTGGTTCATAACATTCTCAATCTAGTTTGCTTTATGACAGTCCAACCTATTAAGCCTGTGTATATCTGTGTAATAAGCACTTAATTTTCTTTTTTTTGTGATACTGTGAGAGAAAACCTAAATAATTCATCACAAAGTCTTATGTAAAAAGCAGCATGTGAATTATGAGCATTATAGTTTCCAAAAAGGAACAAGTACATTTTAAGCAATTTAAGATTGCTATAATCAAAGAATATTAAATGCTAAAATTAGGAATAACAAACTACAGAGAATGAGGAATATTACAAGAGTGGAGTTCTTACTGTTAGAAAATAAGGGGCAGAGCGTCTCAGGAAAGGATCCTTAATATTACATTTTTTCCTGTTATTTTTTATCTTGATTGAATCAGTTTAGTAAATATTCTTGAAAAATTAAAGAGGGAGTTTTTGATATTTTCAAAAGTAATGTTAAATCTACAGCAGGATTATTTTTCTAACTACTGAAAGATTTGTTATCAAAAATATAATTTGCTGCAGCACACCATGGACAGTGAGTTACCTAGCAATATGCATATTTAATTAAAGTTCCTGACAGTTGGTATTGAAGGGTTCAGGGGATTATGCCAGAGTGGAATATTAGACATCTGTATCACCATTCACTTACTGATTTCTGAAATGCAATATGTTAAAGCAAACAATTCACAGGTATAATATTACAATGGCAGATGGAAATTCTGAAAAATATGATCTAATAATAAGTAAACTAAAACCATTTCAAAAAGTACGCAATAAAATGAAAAGCTTAAAAACAATACTGTAACACAACATTCTGAAACCCTTTTAGCATAATTCAGTGTAACAGGACGCCAAAGAGGTCATGTACAGAAGTAAACCATTGCCAACTTTTGTGTTCAGTCTTGCACAAAGATACAGTAGGTTCAGTATTTTTCAAGTTGAAATTATTTCTTCATAATTATGTATAAATTAATTTGCCATATGAAACTGAAAACAATAAGGGGTGTTCAGAATCATCAAGGAAATATGGCAATATCTCAAACACAACCTTTCAAAATCAGAATTTGTACTGTATGATAAAAATGTAAAGAAGAAGTATCTCTTAAATGGAAAGTAACAAAATTCTGCAATGTAATTAGACTATAGCATAAATGGTGACTAAAACTACAATATGTATTTTAGTTAGATAATACAACAATGAGGCTTACAGAAATACTCAAAAGGTGAGTCTTAGTCAAATTACAGTGTGATCCATTAATATGAGCATCCTGGCTAAATAACAGCAAAAAAAGGGCTGTAAAAAATGTCTTTATTGTTTATCTGCGTGATCTTTCATTCAAAATATTAACAAAAATCTAACCTTTAATTGAATTAAATAATTTAAATGAAAAAGATATTCTCATCATAAAACAAATATTTTTTTCAAAAAGAAGTATGTCACAATTACTGGCTCCGATAAGGTTTACAAATCAGAAAATGGCTATAAGAAAATAGCTTAACAGTTGAAAATGCCCATTTGTGCTATCAGGACAATACAGTAATTAATAAGTTTAAAGGAACTGGAGAAGTTAAGAATCGGCCTGGAAGAGGACATGGGTCTATATTGACCCCATGCACAAAGAGGAGGATAGTTCTTCAAGTGGCCAAAGAATCACCAAGAATCACAAATGGAGAACTGCAGATAGGATCTTGGGGTCAGACATTCTCCAAAACAACAATAACAAACTCAAGTACCAGCTGCTTGCAAGATATCACTGGGAATTTCATTGGTTCTATGGTCAGAATAGAAAAAAATAGAACTTTTTAGGAGCAAACACCAAAGGTGGGTTTGGCATACTGAGAAAGGTAGCCATGGAGAAAAGTGCTTAATCCCCAGTATAAAGTATGGTGATGAATCTTAAATGTTGTTAGGCTGCTTTTCTGCCTAATGCCCTGAATTACTTGATAGGTTACATGTCATTACAGTCTCCATCAAGTATCAGCCGATGCATCAAAACAAAATTGCCTCTGCCAGGAAGCTTAAATCGGGCCACTGTTAAGATTTTTCAACGTGATAATAATCTAACGAACACCTTAAAAATCAACACAAAAATGGTTCAGCAACCACAAATCAAGGGATAAACTGAAGAGGAGAGTCCATCAATCCATTCTAGCTATCCCTTTCTTTTACACAACTGTCCAGTTAAGGCTCACATTAAGGGAAAAGGATGTAAGATTAGCAGCACAAACTGTTTATCAAATAAGAAAATGTCTGGAATGAAAACCTGCAGCTATTGCGGTCCTCTAGGATAAGGTTAGGTAATGTACATTTCTTCTGGCATATCCAACAAGTCCAGCAGTTTTCCTGTTTGTTTATTAAATTTAGTAGTATTTTAGCCCATGTCTTATAATAATCATCTAGACAAACTGAAATGCAGAAGCAAAAAGAAATATTTCATAATAAATGGCTGCAATCACAAAGTGTGGTTTTCTCAGTACTTTGTAATATTCCATGCTATATTCCATGACTAGTTTTCACAATTGTCTTGGACAAAATATGAAAGTGAATCATTATCATGACTCTCAAGGTACAAAGTAGAAAACAAACACTTCTGTATATATAAAAAATAAAGATATCCATACCATCTGTAAAGCTGTGATCTGGAATCCTGCATCAAGGATTGCATTTAGGATATTTCCTGTTAATCCTAAAAAATGATTATTGAAAATGTTACAATGTAAAATTACAAAAGTCCTAAATGCACAAAGTATATTTAAATTCATTTTATATAATAACTGTATAAGTACTGCTGTTAATTAAAATTAATCTCTGTTACTAAACATCTATAACTATTTATGACTGACTTATAAGAAACACCGGCGCAACCTAATTTTGCAAACAGTCATTTGTTACCTTATTTATTACATTTTTGTTCACTTGCAATAATGTAATAATGTATTCATTTTTAAACAATATGTACTTATTCCTATGCATTTCAATTAAAATTATATCTGAGATTATTTCACAAGGATCACAAATTTTAACATTAATGAGATGTTATAGGCAAGGAACAATTTATATGATCTAACTACTTGCATTATTTTGCTAAAATAATATACTAAACTGATGAAGTCCTGGCTATAAAGTACAGTATATAATATTTTAGGGTGGTACAGAGATGCAGTGGTTAGCACTGTTGCCTCTGGGTTTGAATCCTGAAATTGACCACTGTCTGTTTAGATTCTACACATACTCCCAGAATCTGCGAGTGCCCTGGTTTTTCTACTACATCCAAAAGAAAGGGGTAGATAATTGAATAGTTGAATGATGGATTCATGGATATTGTATTTTTCAAACAGTAAATAACCCAGTTTTTAGATATTGTATATTCATAAAAACATGAAACATTTTAATGGAGCACAGTAATATTAGAAGTATCAAACGTCTTATATTATTACATTATAATTAACATGAAAAGCTCTTATAGCATTAAAGACAAAATTAAAGGATATTAACATGGAAATTATATAGTATTTGCTTATAGCCAAGTTATACAATATAAAATAAGTGTAATCTTATCAATTAAACATTTGCAGGAAATAAACAGAAAGAAAACCTTCTAAAAAACACTTAACCATCCACCTTAATAAAAGGACAAGTGTCTATGTGTGTGTGTCTGTGTATCATGGTTCTGTCCAGTAGGGTTGCACAGTATACCAGTACTGGCAAAATACTGAAAAGCCCAAATTTTAAAAAGGTAAGATGCCAGCATGTTGGGATTTTCAGTACTGGAAGTAAATGTCAGCTTTCCAGTCAATCCATTTTTTCGACATCCATTAGGGCAGATGCTTTGACATGACTGAGACTTCACGGGTGAATCCTTATTGCTTTAACGCACACTTTATGCAATCAAGAGGGAAGCGGTGCATAGTTCAGTGGAACAGCATGATGCACCCTGGATGCTGGAGTAAGACTGGGAGGGGGTTGGATTTATTCGTTATTTGCTTTGAAATCATTTTGGTACTGATGTGTGAAAGCTATTATGGATACTGGAGTTTAAATGTTAGTACTGATCCATCACAACCATCTGGTAACTAGGGTTAGGAAGAAAAAATTATGAATATCAAAACATACAGAAGAATATTAAAAAAATAAAAATGATAATAAAAAGACCAAATAAAAAAGAAAATTGGTTGTATTAGTCTGTTATGTTATCCAATGTTATACGCTAGCAACAGCAGCATGGTAGAAACTTTTTTGTACCCACTCGAGCCATTTAAATGAGGTTTATGGCTGTAATGCTAAGGATTGAGAACTTCACATGATGGGCAATGAATGAACAAAAAAAAAAAAGTTAAATCGACCCAACACAAGCTAGAGTCACTAAACCTGGCAATTGCAGTATTGACCACTGTCATAGTTTCCTTGCAAAACATTTTGACTATAATAATGGTCAGTTCGTCAAGTGACAACAATGAGGAAAAAGCACCGTGAGGGAAACCGATCAGGGGCATATTATTACCAGACCAAACAGAAAACTCATGTATGAAATAGAAATATAAGGTCTATGTTAATTACTTACATTTTAATCCACTTTAGATGGGGAGGACAGCTAATCTATTTAAATAAAATAAGACAGGTATATGTCTGTCTGTTTGTTTGCTAATCATGCAAAAATGGCTGAACCGATTTTCATAACGTTTTGCATGTGTGTTGCTTCTGTTCCAACCCAAAACAGGATCTCACCAAAGGCCATAGACACAGAGATTTTTTTTTTTCCACAACTAATCTGGATAATAATTTTATTGTCTTGCTGGATTACAGCTTTTGTCTAAAAGCACATCCTTTTGTCCCATTGTAGGTTGTGTTTAGCCATGATGAGTTTACAAAATACAGCTTTATCCTGTTTATTTATACTCGGGCAACACCAGGTACTTCAGCTATAAATATGTTTAGTTCTTCTTAATAAAAAAAAAACATATCAGGTGTACTGCTAATGTCCCACAATGAATGATCGGTTATTCAGTGCTAAAGATATCATAAGCTTTAAATATTATGTATCTCAAGTGGAACTGATAGACGTTCTTAAGTCCCGTTTATATTTAGCTAGTACGTGTTACTGTGAGGATCCACTAGGGTGTGTATGACGTGAATTTCGTCAGCAGTCATATCATGTGGATTCTCACGTTGATGACTGCATGCCTGAAGCATTTTGTGACAGCGTGGTCCTGTGTGTGTAGATTGTGCAAGTACTAGACAAGAAAATATGGGCTTATTTAAGGAACAGTTGTGTGAAGTAATTCTTTGCTACCAGCACCTATACAGTCCAAAATTAAAAACAGCCAAATTTGCACAAATTCAAGGCAAGAAATTGTCTAGACCATGAGCAAAGCTGAAAGTTTGTGAAGACAGAAATTAAAACATCTGCAAGATCAATATGTAAAGGCAAAGAAAAACTTCAGGGAAAAAGCCTGGAGATTTTACAAAGGCATAGATTTGTGCACTGAACTCCTGCACTTTAAATAGACCAGGTTGTCCATCCTATATGTGTGACCACGTCTGCAGCTGTCTGTGGTATAAATGGGCTTTACCACTGCTTCATGTTGTCTGTGTGGTGTCTTGTGTCATTAATGATGTTGCTGTTGGCTAGTATGGTAAGTAAAAAATATTTGTTGTTTTGGTCAGTTACTAGTTTGAGTAAAATATAAGATAGAAATTGAAGCTATCCGAGGGTCCACTTATGGCAAATTAATGCTCTGCACATTATGGCATTATGGCCTCTGTAGAGCAAGCAGGTGTTTATTCTATGTTTATAGTCTATTATATTCCAAACAATTAAATTAATCAGAAAATTACTAAGCTGCTTTCTTTGTTTTATGTCACAAAGACAAAAATATTCTTACTTGCTGTCGTGGTCTAGGAATTCACTCTGTAGTGTCATGGTTAAGAGCTGCCTATCAGTTTCAAACTAGAAACGTTTCAGTTATGAAGAGGTTCTCTCACATAGACATACAGTATAATGGCTATAATAATACATTTTCACATTAATAGCACAATATTAATGTATACAGTAATAGAATAAAATGTACATAATTCAGCAGTACTTCAATATAGACTGAAACGTTCTTATTCATTTTGGTGCCAGGATCAAAGATGTGACATTACAAACCTTCTTTGTCAGAGATAATCTTGTAGCGGGGCCACATAGTGTTAAATGTCAGTACTGAGTGCGTCTCGTTTCATTGTCCCGTTTACTGTTTGTGCATCAGTTTATGCCGTCCCCGTAAACAGGGGACGGATGATGGAAGGAGACCACAGCCACAAACCTGGAAAACACCTGTTTTCAATCAATCAATCCCAGCCGTCACAGGACTATATAAGCCATCAGGAGGAGAAGGAAAGGGAGGGAGGAGAGAAGGAGATTTTGTTTCAACATTACGACCACGACCAACCTGTACCTGTTTTCCATATTGCGCTTATCCATCCAGTTTGTTTTCCATCTACCGGATTTATTTCAAGGACCTCACCACGAGATACCCCGGGGTAGGACTTAATCATCCACCACATACACGAGGATTCACGGTGAGGCTGTTCCATTTTTTTCCGGGGAGAATCAAACAACTCTATCAGTAATTCAGTCATCCGCTTTCAGGACATTTTCTTTTTTACCGGACTCACGTACTCATTCATTTTCAGTTTGTCTTTCATTGTCGTTATTCGTGTTGTGTGTTTATTTGTTACAGGGACAAGGGAGGGTTTTTGTTGTGTGTATATATATATATATTTGGTGGTGTCTTATTATTGCTGGGGTGGAGGGATATATTTATGTTTCTATTTTTCTATGTCATTTTACTTAATACATATAACCCGTTTTACTTCCCGTTTTTGTGTGCTTATAATTTTCACCGTCGATTGTGGGGAAAAGTTCAAATGGTAAGAAGTACGGCTTGATAGTAGATTATATCTCAGTAAATTATCCAGGCCACTGGTCTTGGAGGTGTAGCTGCCGGCTGGGTAAAAGGGGTCGGCCGTTACAATCTAATCATGAAATCAAAATCGGCTAGCTATTTCTATTGATGCATATTATGTCAAAATTCATAAGATGTGAGAAAAATTACACATCAGTTTTTAAACCTGTTTTCCAAAGCCAAGCAACTATTAAAGTCTTTAAAGATAGACAGACAGAGACAGTCAGACTCATTGCAGAACAGGACTGTTCAAATGAACAGTCGGTCTTTAGTTGCTATTGTGTTTTCAGTCATACAAACCATAGCTTAACCCCAGCAACAACTAACCACTTACAGCAAATCATACTTGATCTACTTATAGATTTCATCAATACTGGGGCATCATTCACAGAAATCTAAATAAAAGATGTATTTACTAATTTGAGAACCACATTTCTTAGTCTACCTATTAGACCAAACCACATGGAAGTATACTTTTTTGACAAACATAACAAAGATTAAGTTATCATAGCTGTGCAGGGCACATTTTATTCATTCAACATACTCCAGGCTAAAGTCCTGCAGAATGTGTTTTTCTCCTGCCTGATGTTACACATACAGAAACTGAGATAAATCCCTTTGAGTGTACATCCTAGACAAAATGGTTCACCAAATATTTAATGGCTATCCCTGATCTGGGCTGAAGAATTACTAGGACACCTGTTGAAGAGTTAACAAAACTAATAAAACTGACATATCATGCTCCAGCATTATGAGTGCAGTAGATCTACTTTATATTATATTTCGTAATACTGAGTCATATATGCTGAATATCTCATATTAAATTTCTTCAAAGCAGACTTATGATTTCTATTTAAGAAAATGTCACCGGTTTACTGAATAATTTCACTGCTGTTGTGGTGGCAAGGAAGGTAAAGACAAACGATTTGTCCTGGGTTAAAGCAGAATTTTGAGATATTTCAACCTCCTATACTTGAATAAACTATAACCACTGAGTTTTGCCAATCCGCTTATAAAAGCAGCAGGAAGCAAGGTCCAATTACAGTGAAAACGGCAGGTGCAATTAAATTATAACAGAGGCCACTTCCCTTGTCTTGGCTAAGCTGAAAAACTCTTTAAGGCACACACAATGAAACTTGAAAGTTAAGAATGTGAAAATACACACTGCATAATCTCCCGGAACAAAGTTACAATAACATGCTATTCAAGCTCTGGCATTTACAAAGGGACCAGCAGAAATTAGACACATATGAAGTGTAAGCCAATGACCCAGCCCTAGCAACCACCTTATTACATGTTAGATACATTTATAACATTTTATATAGGTTTTTCAATTCATGAGCAGAATGTGGTTAACAAGAATATGAATTAATGGGCTAGAATTACATTTAAACTGGACAGATTAATCATGAAGAAACTTCTGCAGAACACAAATTTCTTTCATTTAGAACATGTGAATCAGGAACACACAGTCTGAATTGACTATGTTCAAGATCTCAAAAGTAAAGACTGCTGCAGGGAGATCTGGCTATGAGGTTGTTGGTGCCGAGTATACTAGGATCCAGTGATGAACGCCAGCAGTAGGAGAAGCTGAGAAAAGAGGTTTTCAATGCTATGTTAGTAAAAGGGTCTCCAGATTTGACTGAGATGTACCAACACACCAAAAATGCAGCAACAACAGCATAGGCCAAAGCAAAAGCTTGTGTATGGATGGATTTTGGTGAGGCTATGAAGAATGGTCTCAAAGAGGTTCTGACAAACCATTTGAGAACTCATGAAGGGTATAACATAACACTTCCCAGGCTGTTCACAGCCATGGTGAGAGCATGTTGAACTCAACTGGGGATATTGTTGAGAGGTACTACTAAAGCTGTACTCGATGTTCTACTAAGAGGGGGCAGTACCAGAAGCTTTGGATGGGGTTGGGTCAACCTATATGTCTGAGTTGCTAAAAAGCCCATAGTGTCAAAATTTCAGGGGTGGATGATATCTATCCAGAAATCCTGAAAGCACTGGATATTTTGGGGGGTGTTTTGGATAAAAAGCCTCTTCAGTGTTGCACAGAAGACAGGAAAAGTGACTTGGGACTGGCAGCTTGGATCTGGATTTTAAACAAGGGAATAATTCAAATTCTTTACCACTACACAGATATTTGAGGAGATCATAGAAATTTTTCATTCCGTCTACATGATTTGGAAAAAGCTTATGACTGTGCACCAAGGGGCTTTTTATGGGAGATGCTTCAAAAGTATCAGGTTCTGGGCCTGCTGCTATGTATCATTCATTCCATATCCAGTATTTGCAAGCAATGTTTGTGCACTTGGCATCATGTTGAGTCCATTCAAAGTGGCCACTGTACTCTGTCAACAGTAAGCCTTTTCTGCACTCTTGTTTATGATTTTCAATGACAGGATATCAAGATGCAGCCAAAGATCAGAAAAGATCCATTTTGAGGAACAAAGATTTGCTCCTCTTTTATTTGTGGATATCATTCTACTCCTGGCTACATTAAACTGTGATCTCCATCATGCATTTGAATCGTTCACAGCTGAGTGTGATGCAGTACAGATGAGACTCAGCACCTACAAACCTGAGGATATGTGACAAAATAACAGTTCGTGAAGTACAATTAATTACTGAAAACTATCCATTAATCTCTAAGTATTACACAGATATCTGCAAAAAACAGACGGGAGGACATTAGAGGGCTGTAAAGATTTTTTTTCTTTCCTCTACACAGTAAGTGCCATCCTCCAGCTATACATTAGTATTCATTTATAAAGCTGGGTGTTCCCAAGATGTAGCCAGCTCATGATTTTTGTCATCAGCAATCTAGCGTGTTCTATCTGGGTAATACTGCTCCTGTGTAAATCAGAAAGTACTAAAGTTGGATGCAAGATTTTTTTTTTTTGTTATATAAATCAAATGATGATTTAAAGGTCTAAAGGTTGCCTTTGTATATACTGCAAAACTACCTGCAAGTAGATGGTTAGGCATTGCCCTCAAAATATTAAAAAGACAAACAGAAGATGAGACCAGGTCAGAAAAGGATAGGAAGAACTGTAGCAGGAAATGGAATCCAATACAGACATAACAGCACTGGAGGCAGCCCCGGACAGGACACAAATACATCATATGGCCCTCTAAGACATTTAGTAATGAACAAATTAAAGAACTGCATAATAGCAGTCACTATTACTGCATCGATCATCTGAAAAGACAAACTGCTAGGACCCTGCACACGTTTTACACTATTAACTAATGAGTACAGAATGTGTGGAGTAAATGTGCTGCTACGTGAATCAAAAAAGATTGTGGTTGAAGTACATTGCATCTGTTTTGTTTTTTTCCCCCACAAATCTGCCTGAAATACTTCAGTTCTTCCCAGCTTAAATGGGCATAGTAAAGCACCATGGTGACATATAAAAAATTGTAAGTAAAGTAAATCAGCATGGTATTTTGTTACAGCATGGATGAGAAACAAGGGAGTGGGGCTGAAACTGTTCTTTTGGTAGTATAACTAATCTTTAGATGTGATCCATGCACATTGTGCTTTGATGGCTGACTAGTGATGCTCTAAATGGCAAACTTGTTTATTTTATGCACTGTTTATATTTCAATTTTCCATGTAGCCTAGAGAATAAATTAAAACAAGCGTCTTTCTCCAACACAATTTACAACCAACTTTTCTACAGCTCAGCTTGTAACTCTCAAGTTCTGACACATTTATTCAGCTTGGATGAGGGTTAACCCCTTTTGAAGTCAACTCATTGTATGGTGTGAATTGATACAGATTAGGCAGTTGATGCATGACTTCATTTTTTTTTTAAATAATGCAATGCAAACATTTAACAACATGGCATTTGACTGCAGCAAATCAATTAAACAACAACTGGACTAATACAGTTTACTGACTATAATTTGGAAGGAACTAACTTTTAAAATGTGTTTAATTAATGTCCACATATTTTTAGAGCCTATGCTTTTGTTCAGATCACTCATTCAACATAGTTAAGATGTTTTCAATTGAAAAAACACACCTTAACTGGCTGGTTTGTACCTGGGTTGAATGTGGCACGTTAACAGCTTGAAAACAGCAAGTTAACAGTTTGAAATGGAGTGCCTAGTAGTTTGAAAGTGTCTCCAAGAAGCCACTGTGCTATAAACTAACTTAATTCAATTAATTATTAAGGCATCCACTTATAATGACTTTACTTATACTGAAAGCAGTTAGACAAATGATTCACTATGGTCAAGAATAGGAAATGCTGGCTTTCAAATTTCATTTATTTAATGTACCATTACTTTAATTGGCAAACCCAGCCACAGGGGATGCACAAACCAGTGTGTTTCTTTGTGCCGGTCCCAAGCCCGGATAAAAGAAGGAGGGTTACGTCCAGAAGGGCATCCGGTATAAAATTTTGCCAAATCAATATGTGGACAACAATACAAATTTCCATACCGGATCGGTCGTGCCCAGGGTTAACAACGACCGCCACCAGTACTGTTAGCCAACAGGGTGTTGGCGGAAATTGGGCTACTGTTGGCTGAAGAAGAAGAAGGAGAAGAAGAGGGGGGAGACGTGTCCGGAGGCAGGAGGAGAGGAGGAAAGTAAAGAGAGTAGAACTGAGGGTAGGAACTTTCAATGTTGGCAGTATGACTGGTAAGGGGAGAGATTTGGCAGATATGATGGAGAGAAGGAAGGCTGATATATTGTGCATGCAAGAGACTAAATGGAAGGGGAGTAAGGCCAGGTGGATTGGAGGTGGATTCAAATTGTTCTATCTTAGTGTGGATGGGAGGAGAAATGGGGTAGGAGTTATTCTGAAGGAACAGTATGTCACGAGTGTTTTGAAGGCGAAAAGAGTGTCAGGCAAAGTAATGATTATGAAGCTGGAAATTGGAGGTGTGATGATGAATGTTGTTAGTGCATATGCACCGCAAGTTGGGTGTGCAATGGGTGAGAAAGAAGATTTTTGGAGTGAGATGAATGAAGTGATGAACAGTGTACCCAAGGGACAGAAAGTGGTGATTGGAACGGATTTCAGTGGGCAAGCTGGTGAAGGGAACAGTGGAGATGAGGACGTGATGGGTAGGTATGGTGTCAAGGAGAGGAATGAAGAAGGTCAGAGGATAGTGGATTTTGACAAAAGGATGGACATAGCTGTGGTGAATACGTATTTTAAGAAGAGGGAGGAACATAGGGTTACGTACAAGACTGGAGGAAGATGCACACAGGTAGATTACATCCTATGCAGAAGAGTTGATCTGAAGGAGATTGAAGACTGCAAAGTGGTAGCAGGGGAAAGTGTAGTTAAGCAGCATAGGATGGTGGTCTGTAGGATGACGTTGGAGATCAAGAAGAGGAAGAGAGTGAGGGCAGAGCCAAGGATCAAATGGTGGAAGTTGAAAAAGGAAGACTGCAAGGTTGAGTTTAGGGAGGAGGTGAGACAGGCATTGGGTGGCAGTGAAGAGTTACCAGACAGCTGGGAAACTACAGCAGATGTAGTAAGGGTGACAGCAAGAAGGGTGCTTGGTGTGACATCTGGAAAGAGGAAGGAGGAAAAGGAAACCTGGTGGTGGAATGAGGAAATACAGGAGAGTATACAGAGGAAAAGGATGGCAAAGAAGAAGTGGGATAGTCAAAGAGATGCAGAAAGTAGACAACAGTACAAGGAGATAAGGCGCAAGGTGAAGAGAGAGGTGGCGAAGGCTATGAAGAAAAGGTGTATGATGAGTTGTATGAGAGGTTGGACACTATGGAGGGAGAAAAGGACCTGTACCGATTGGCTAAACAGAGGGACCAAGCTGGGAGAGATGTGCAGCAGGTTAGGGTGATAAAAGATAAAGATGTAAACGTACTCACAAGCGAGGAGAGTGTGTTGAGCAGATGGAAAGAGTACTTTGAAAGGCTGATAAATGAAGAGAATGAGAGAGAGAAGAGGTTGGATGATGTGGAGATAGTGAATCAGGAAGTGCAACGGATTAGCAAGGAGGGAGTAAGGATGGCTATGAAGAGGATGAAAAATGGAAAGGCTATTGGTCCAGATGACATACCTATGGAAGCATGGAGGTGTTTAGGAGAGATGGCAGTGGAGTTTTTAACCAGATTGTTTAATAGAATCTTGGAAAGTGAGAGGATGCCTGAGGAGTGGAGAAGAAGTGTAATGGTGCCAATATTTAAGAATAAGGGGGATGTGCAGGACTGCAGTAACTACAGGGGAATAAAATTGATGAGCCACAGCATAAAGTTATTGAGGAAAGAGTAGTGGAAGCTAGGTTAAGAAGTGGTGATGATTAGTGAGCAGCAGTATGGTTTCATGCCAAGAAAGAGCACCACAGATGCAATGTTTGCTCTGAGGATGTTGATGGAGAAGTTTAGAGAAGGCCAGAAGGAGTTGCATTGCGTCTTTGTGGACCTGGAGAAAGCATATGACAGGGTGCCTCGAGAGGAGCTGTGGTATTGTATGAGGAACTTGGGAGTGGCAGAGAAGTATGTAAGAGTTGTACAGGATATGTATGAGGGAAGTGTGACAGTGGTGAGGTCTGCGGTAGGAGCGACAGATACATTCAACGTGGAGGTGGGATTACATCAGGGTGATGGTGATGGACAGGTTGACAGACGAGATTAGACAGGAGTCCCTGTGGACTATGATGTTTGCTGATGACATTGTGATCTGTAGTGATAGTAGGGAGCAGGTTGAGGAGGCCCTGGAGAGATGGAGATATGCTCTAGAGAAGAGAGGAATGAAGGTCAATAGGAACAAGACAGCATACATGTGTGTACATGAGATGGAGGTCAGTGGAATGGTGAGGATGCAGGGAGTAGAGTTGGCGAAGGTGGATGAGTTTAAATACTTGGGATCAACAGTACAGAGTAATGGGGATTGTGGATGAGAGGTGAAAAAGAGTGTTGGCAGGATGGAATGGGTGGAGAAGAGTGTCAGGAGTAATTTGTGACAGACGGGTATCAGCAAGAGTGAAAAGGAAGGTCTACAGGACGGTAGTGAGACCAGCTATGTTATATGGGTTGGAGATGGTGGCACTGACCAGAAAGCAGGAGACAGAGCTGGAGGTAGCAGAGTTAAAGATGCTAAGATTTGCACTGGGTGTGACGAGGATGGATAGGATTAGAAATGAGTACATTAGAGGGTCAGCTCAAGTTTGACGGTTGGGAGACAAAGTCAGAGAGGCGAGATAGCATTGGATGCTAAGGATAGAGCTGCCAGGGAAGAGGAAAAGAGGAAGGCCTAAGCGAAGGTTCATGGATGTGGTGAGAGAGGACATGCAGGTGATGGGTGTAACAGAACAAGATGCAGAGGACAGAAAGATATGGAAGAAGATGATCTGCTGTGGCAACCCCTAATGGGAGCAGCCGAAAGAAGAAGAAGATTACTTTAATCAGCAAGTTTATTGTCATGTGTTCATAGTATAATAAAGTTTGTACTTGCATGTCTCCTCAGAATAGCTGACAAAAAACATAAATTACAGTATAAAAAATAAATAAAAAGTATAATTAGCATGCAAAGCATATATAAAGTTAACTACAAAAAACATTTGCATGTATTTATACACACTGATACTTATGTTACAGTACTTGAATTCTTATGACTGACTTTTCAGCAACCTTATGATTTATGATAACAGTTATTCCTAAATCTAGTGGTGTGCATGTCAATGGTGCTGTACCATTTTCTAGAAGACAGGAGAGAGAAAATCAATTGTGCATGATGGCGTGGGTCTTTAATTATATGGTTTGCCAGTCTAAGGCAGTGAGTGTTGTATATGTCCTGATGCAAAGGCAGCTTAGGGTTGGTAATGTTCTGTGCCGCCTTTACCACTCTATGCAGTACTTTACTATCTTGTGTTGAACAGGTGCCACAGCAGGATGTGATGCAGCGAGTGACAGTGGATAGTAGGCTTTCCTCTGGGAATTCTGGATTCCTTCTCTTGTCCCAAAACCAACCATGCTAAACATCCAAATTGGCTAGTCTATCTTGTCCCTAAGTGAGTATGAAAGTGCTTGTGAGTATGCCCTATGGCTCATCCAGGATTGGTTCCTGCTTTACACCCAAAACTACAAAGACAGACTCAGACTCCCTTTAACCCTCAATGAAAATAAGCAGGTTTGATAATAGATAGATAATATTTTATCACTGTTATTGTGGATGAAGCTGTAAGTGTTTACTATACTAATGCTCCTTAAAAAGAACAAAATATTTTCAAGTAATTATACGGTTCAGGAAAACATTTTCCAAAAAATCCCTTTGTTTTATGCAGTTTCTTATGATATATCTCAGTATCCTTAGTCATCCTTTGCATTTTCAAACCTGCAATGAATCAGGCCTGAGATTATTGTTGGTCACATATTTGCATTGTCTTTTATACCTACGCAATCAAACCCTACACTAAAAAGTAGAATGTGATCTTGATTCATGCACTAATAGCCATATGATATACAGTATCTCAATATCTTTACTCATCCTTTGCATTTTCAAAGCTGCAATGAGTCAGGTCTGAGATTATTATTGGTCATGGACTTGTGCAGTATTCTACACCTATGCAATCAAACCCCACACTAAAAAGTGGAATATGATCTTGATTCATGCACTAATAGCCACCCACTCTTTCTTAATACTGGATAAGAGCCAGCTTGTT